>NC_088841.1:5136468-5298968 GCF_904066995.2 Poecilia reticulata
CCCACCAATTCATCAAATGTTCCCTCCTGTTCCGATTTGTCAGACCAGATAGTTTTCCAGAAGATGGCAGTGTTTGTAGATGTTGTGTATTTCTTTAGGTGCAGAGATGAAGTGTGCTCAGAGAGTGTTTATAAATCTCTCTCTGGATCATGTCAACAGTTAAAGTTCACTTTTTTTTTTGCTTTTATTCTGACACCATTTATGGATCTTTTCATCTTTTTTTTTTTTTTTTTTTACATCAGAACACAAAAAGCGGCTCCGATCAATCCATCACGCAAAAGACTGTGGCACTACATTGCAGTTTAAAAAAAATATAAAGTTTGTTTTAGCCTCTATAATGTAATGAATATTTTTTGTGGTCTTCCTTTTTCCCTTTAAAGTACTATTTTTTAAAATATCTATAAAATTCAAAAGCTACATTATGGAAAATGTATTCATTTCCATTTATTTGGGAAAAGTTGATGAAGCTTTTCTAGCTCAAAACTAGTGGTCTAATGGATATAATTAGTAACTTAGGATAAGTAGAAGAAAACCTGAACAAATAAAACCCCCTAATTTTACCATCCCTTAAAAGGCAGAAAGTGCTTTGACCAAATGAGGTGGTGATGCTATTTCAGGCGAACTGATCCTTTCTTTGATTGATTGTCTCTACAGAGACAATCTGTTGCATATTAACCTCTAAATAAAGTATAACTAAGATAGATAGTAAATTAAATATCTGCACTCTGTGCTCCAATAAAAAGTCATGTCAATAAGAAATGTTAAAGGTAATTATAGTACATTCACATCTAAAGGGTCCAGTCATTTTTCACAATTCGATCTCCATGATCGACACACAGTCAAGGGCTGCACAGTGGCGCAGTTGGTAGAGCTGTAGCCTTGCAGCAAGAAGGTTCTGGGTTCAATTCCTGGCCCCAGTCTTTCTGCATGGAGTTTGCATGTTCTCCCTGTGCATGCGTGGGTTTTCTCTAGGTACTCCGGTTTCCTCCCACAGTCCAAGAACATGACTGTCAGGTTAATTGGTCTCTCTAAATTGCCCCTAGGTGTGAGTGTGTGTGCGCATGGTTGTGTGTCTCTGTGTTGCCCTGCGACAGACTGGCGACCTGTCCAGGGTGACCCCGCCTCTCGCCCGGAACGTTAGCTGGAGATGCACTGCAAAAACTGAAATCTTAGTAAGATTAAATATCTTAAATTAAGGAGATTTTTCTTGTTTTCTTTCTGACAAGATAATTTTTCTCACCAAGAGGGATTTATGTAAGAATATTTTTCTTATTTTAAGTGTTTTTGTACTTAATTATCTCAGTAAGATATAAAAGCTTAATATTAAGAAAATATTACTTATTGTGAGTAAATATGTGCTAGAATCTAGAATATCAATATTTACCAATCAAACTTCAAGTCTAGAACGTAAAAATTTCTTATTTCAAGCACAGAAAGCGAAATCACATACTTAATGAAATGTATTCAGATAATTAAAACAGACTATGTCTAAATGGAATCCTTTGTGTTATTGTCAATGAAAAATAAAAAAAACCCCATGAACTTATACTCTTGTATAAGTTGGCAGAGTGTACTGGAAATTATAATTTAATATTTAAACGGTTGACATTTAACACAACAATTTCAGAGACAATATCAGTTTATATATAAAGATAATTCTTGTCATGTTTCCATCTGCTATGGACCTTAATCTGATCTTCTTGATGCAAGATGTGGGACCTCTTACTGACATGTCATGAAATTTCTATTGATGTGTGATTTGAAATGGCTGGTATTCCACACAATGAGATTAGAATCAACAATATTGATTGGCTCAATGTCATGATAAATATTTTAACTTTTGGTTTATATTTCAAATTCTTACTTTATAAGTTACTAATATTAGTTTGAACAATATTTTATTCATCATGTTTGTAACCCCTTTTATGACATCATACAATCCAAATGGGAAAGCGCCCAAAATGTCAGTGAGATAGTATTAATGTTCGATAAACAGATTTTCTTTCGGATCCAATACTGAGCAAAATTTAAGCTGGTATTGGCAATACAGATCCCATACTTTGTGCAAAGACAGTTAATTTGTTTCTTAATTAAATAAAAAATAAATGTAATCCATATCTTGGCTTCATAAAAAGAACACAATGTACTCTGATGCACTCATTTTAAACTCAGAAGTACATTGAGACAACAATCTTGTTTACTATGAGCTATTTTAATTCAGCAGAAATTACAAAACATGTGAAAATGGAGTTGCAAACTAAAAAAAGGAAAATTAGTTAAGTAATAACCCTACTAAATAGACTGCTCAAAAAAATAAAGGGAACACTTAAGTGTTCACTTAAGTGTTTAAGTGTTCCCTTTATTTTTTTTTTAGCAGTGTACATCATTGTTTAATTATTAAAACTACTATAAAATGACAGCTGAAATAGCTCCGTGTCACTTTTTTTATAATCTGTCAACATGTTCATTTCTGAGTGAGTGAGCGTCAGCAGCACGCTGCGCTTGGGCATTACGTCCTTACACCTTACATACTTACCAGGCGGAAGAAAAAGTAGTTCCCATTAACAACGTTTCATTTAGGCAAGATCTCAATAATTTAGTTACTTTCTAACGTGCTCTTGTTAATCTACATTATCTCAAATTACTAAAGTGTTGAAAGTATTGATCCTTGGATCTGACAATAGATTTTAAAGAATTAAGTTCTGGTATCGGAAGAATCGATATTTCAGTATCAATCCGCACATCACTAACGGCAACGCCAGAGATCATTTAACTGCCCTGATTAACGGTTAATTCAGTTGTAACAGCCTAACTAAGCTTTTATCTACTGTACTTTTATAAGATTTTCTTTTGGCAAATTCTCTAATCTCGGTTGGACATTGATGAAGATGGAGGGCTTTTTTACGTGTATAGACCCTACAGCTGCTGTACTGAGAGGTAAGTTTAAAGTTGTCTGTCTTTCTAAGATAAGCTAACTGAAGCTAGTTAGCATGTCGTGATATGCCAATTTTCATCCGCGGTTAAAGAGCCGCTCTTGTGAATATGAGCTTTGAACAGTTATTAACCACAATAGCTGTGGCTTAAAAATAATATCGACACGAGTTCTTGGTAGCTTCCGTTTTTTAACATAGCTAAGGTGGCTTCTCATTTAGCTTCTGATTCGGGAAATGGTTAAAGGGCAATTCCGCCTAGTATTTCACTAACTGAGGGTGTTTGATGTGCTGTAATTTAAAAACTTAAATGCAATGAGTCAAAAAGGTTAGATATTCCACACTGTTACCAGGATATTTTAAACACTATTTTTGATTGGTGAATTTAAGTAGTTCTTGTTTGATTTAATTAAAATGACTGTCTTGCCATCTTGAATTCATGCAATATTGTAATTGAGCACATGAACTAAAATAAGACTTGTTTTATTTTTCAAGTAAACCAAACTGTTGCCATGGTGAAGTCTATGCCAGACAAGTCTCCAATCACGTATTGCACCATCTACAAGAAACTTTGGGAAATGCAAGTGACGGCATCCTTCACATTCTCGAGGTAAGAAATTTATGATACTGATTCATCATTACACTGATTTGTCACTAAAACATGGTTTGTTTTGTGATTGTTTTTCTGTCTGTGCTCCAATTAGCAGATGACCCAACAACTTCAAACAAGACCACTTTTCAGCTCTGGGGTGATCGTGAAACCAACTTTCTACTGGCCATTGGAACCATGCCTGCCCTGATCTTCTGAAAGGAGGACATCATAGCTACTACACCTTTCAGCATCCGTGTGTGGGGCCACTCCTCTCTGTGCTGCTGACAGACGTCTTGAGAACGCTGTCCGTAACTGAGGCAAGACTTCCACATATAAAAGGCTATGGCTGATAGGAAGAAGTTCATTGCGGAGGAAGCTCCTATTGTTGACATCTAATCCCAAGATTTTTTTTTGCTTTGGACAATTTGGTTTGCTTGACTCTTAGTGCATCTTATGAGTGCGGCAGATGTGTCAGTTCGTCAATGTTCTGTCATTTTACAGGATTGTTTCAGAATCAGATGCCCATCCAGACTTTAAATTCTGACCAGTAGTCATGTTTTATTGTGTTTATGTGAAACTTAAATGTAATAAAGATGTTAAAAGTAATTGAACTTATGTCTTCATTTCAGCAAGCCAATAACATCTCTTGTTCCAGTATTCACAGGATAAATTTGTGGATTTTTGTCTTGGCATAAGAACCTTGAGTAAAGCTATGACGAAATATATATTTTAATTCTATGCAACTAGATTTAGGTATATCACTGCAAAAAGTCCCCTTTCAAAAACAAGAAAAAAAAGTACAAAAATAGGGTATAATTTTCTTCAAATAAGAAAAATTATCTGCCAACAGAACAAGAAAATTTATCTTGTCAAGATTTTCTAAAACAAGAAAAAATATCTAACCAAGATAAACCTACAAATATCTTAAAATTAGTGTATTTTTACTTAAAACAAGCCAATTTTACTAATACAAATAGAATATATGAGATTTATTTTCTTAATACATAGAACATTTTTTTTAAAATAAGAAAATTTTACGCTATTTCAAGAAATTCACTGTCAAGTAACATTTTCTTTACTTGAGATAATTTTTCTTAAAATAAGATAATATATCTTACTCGTATAAGTAAAATTGGCTTGTTTTAAGTAAAAATACACTAATTTTAAGATATTGTAGGTTTATCTTGGTTAGATATTTTTTCTTGTTTTAGAAAATCTTGACAAGATAAATTTTCTTGTTCTGTTGGCAGATAATTTTTCTTATTTTAAGAAAATTATACCCTATTTTTGTACTTTTTTTTCTTGTTTTTGAAAGGGGACTTTTTGCAGTGTGGGCACCAGCAACCCTCTCGACCCCACTAAGGGACAAGGGTGCAAGAAAATGGATGGATGGATGATCGACACACAACCTTTCAGGGCGTAAACCATTATCTGCTATTTTGGGAAATGTTCTTCTGTTGGAGGGAAATCATGATGAAGCTACGTGTCCAAAAAAAGTTTCAACTTCCTCCACCGCCTCTCTTCACATCAGCAGCACCTAGCAGATATGCACATGATAGTGTTGTACAGGCCCCGACACTACCACCATTCTCCATAAAGGATCATGCTATGGTAGTGCAACACTACTGCTCAAGGTATCACTGCTGAGCACCTTCTTGTGATGCAGCCATGCAGGACATAACCTGCCACCCCTGCCACCATTCTCTGCCCCGGACCCCAATAACACAATAATAAAACCCAAAGACGTTGCTATATCGTCTGTGGCAATGTCTTTTATAGGTATTTGAACCATAACCTAACAGACTAGTTGGCTGATTGGAAATGTTTTTAACTGCTGTTCAGGTGGCCAATTTAATCACCAATCAGGAGATGGGAGCAAACGTGGCAGCTGCAGATTCACCAGCTGCGTTTCCTCTACAAATGAGCGCAAAACTTTGTCTATATTCCGTTAATGTAAAAAAAAAAAAAATCCCAATTTCGCAATTGCAATATTTACATTAAATAAGAAATCCGATTAACATTCCACGTTCCCATTTGTTCGAGTAGTTAAAAAACATGCTGCGCCTTCATCATCCTGCTACTTCCTGTTGTCTTCTTCATAGTTTCCGTCAGTAGTGACATCCGGTTGTTGATTGTGTGACTTGTATGATGCGAAAAAAGTGTTTCTATTGCAGTTTGCAAAATATGTTAATTTCAGTGCAATCGAAAACCACCTCATGCTAGCACAAAAACTTTTTATATTAAAATTTCAATTTTTTTAAATCTGCCTGTTTCTATCAAGCGCATTTATTTTCATAGTTTGAATTTGCAAAATTATATGGTCAATGGAAATGCAGCTACTGACATTAACATACTTCTTTACCACGACTATTAAGCTGGAGGGCACAGGGAAAATTAACTTTGACAGCTGTTGTCATGGAAACCATGCAGTCATGTTAGAAACTTCATTTGAACTCAGGGGAGTGATATTATCTCTGTGTTTTATTTAGAAAGTTGGCGAGTCGGTTGGTCCAGACAGTGCAGAGAGTAGTTCAACGCGGCGCTGGTTGTCATGGAAACCAGTGACCCACACAGCTGGTTGGTTTGACAGATGTCGGCCATGCTGCGATGACTAATCTGTTTTGAAAAGTTAAACTGTCCCAGACCTCCTCGAAGGCTCAAAATGTAACAAGTGGAGGATCAAACATTCAGCAGGTGAGACGTTTCGAGTGGCGTAATCATGTCATGGGAAAGCAAAGTGGTTCTTTAAAGAAGCTGTTAAGAATTAGCCTTAGCAGCCGCTCTGTTTATGCGCCGGAACCAATTTGATGGAAAAGCCGCTGAGATTAACTTGACTGGCTAATTATCAGGTGCTAATGAAGTTTAAGTTGGCAGCTTCTTCTGAGCTTAGCATCGGTGCTACGCTAAAGGGCTATGTCGGAGTTTTTGTTTATACTGCTTTTTATCTTCTCCGAGTCACAATCTGAAATGATTAGAGATCAAACCTGAACTGGGTAATTGTTTACTGAAAATGGATTTCTTAAAACATGGCTTTATGTACACGAGATATAATCACAATTGAGCCATCAGAGGAGACGTCAGCATCTTGTTCAGGCAACAAAAACCTTATACCTGAGAGCGCTTACGTGTGCGACATTTTGGGGAAATTGTAGTTGGCCATTTCACAGAAGATCTATGGATTCAGTACATTGGAAAGACGCATAACTTTTTATGAATGGTGCGACGCTCCACTTTGTCTTAAAAAAACAGAAACAGACCATCATCTTCCTGCCACTTCCTGTCGCCTTCTTTGTTGTTTTCACCAGTAGTAACATCTGGCCGTTGATCACGACTTGTGTGATGTGAAAAAAGTGTTTCCATTGCAGATTTGTCTGAAATACATTTCAATACAGCTGAAAAAACCCACCATCTCATCCTAATGCCAAAATGTACCAAAAAAAAAGTTGTTTTTTTTTTTATTCTCACATTTCCATTGAGCTAATTTATTTTTGGAATTTCAATTTGCACTATCTCACGGTTAACGTAAATGCACATCCAGTAGAAGATAATGTACCATCCTCGCTTTGCAAAGGTTTTAAGTTTGCCTGTTATTTTAAAACCTAAAACTAGAAATAAAATGGCGCTTCTTTTATGAAAACAACCTCAAATTTAATAGAGCATTAAGTTGTTTACGTAAGTGACTTATTTTCCTGATCCGAGGTCGAAATCTTTACCGTTTGTTATTTTCACGTGAATACTGGTTTCAGATTATTCGCAATCATCTCTAACTTGCGTTACATCATCCTCAGTTTTTTTTTGTTTTAGAACATCATCTTTGTTTCCTCCCTAATCTCCCTCCAGTAGTTGGTATCAGCGCCTCCCAATGAATGCGCCCTCCCATGGCTTGCTGCCCTGTGATTGCTGATCTGTCCTCTTCAGAGCCACGGGGACCCCCGTGTCCTCTGGCCCTTGTCCACTCACTAAAGCCATCTTCAACCCGGCCTCCCCTTTCTCGCTTTTTCCAGCCACCCCTGCCGGCTGCTCAATTCAGCTCCTTTGACCAAGAACAAACAAACAAACACCCAGGGGTAATGAGGGCCACCTCTGGGAATAGACACAGTGAAAGGAAGCCGGAGTATTGATGTGGGATTGACCGTTGCTGAGGAGCAGGGAAAGGAAAAAAAAAAGAAGGAGGCTAAGGGGTGATATGCAGAGAGAGCTCTGATCTGATGGAGTGGATTGAGCTATCTGCTCCTGTTTTGATTGGAAAAGAAAAAAAAGAAAAGAAGAAGGTGACAGGACAAAACCCTGATCAGTGACTCAGCAATGAGATAACAACCTTAGGCATTATCCTCAGAGTGGCGGTCGGGATTTGGTTTGGGTTTTCCCACACTGTGAGCGGGATCAGAGAGAGGCGTGACTGACCAGAGTGACCCGAGGATGGATCAGCTCCCATCAACGCAGCAGGCTAAAGTTTCTCCTGTGTGTTTTTTTTCTTTCTGGTAAAGCAGGAGCAAAGCTTTGTCTGAGATAAAGGTGAATCTTAATGAGTAGCTCATTTACTACAAATGTGTGCATTTGTATATTCTACTAATGACGGAAAAAAGATAATTTCACAATCGCAGTGCTTCCGTTATATAAGAAATGTAAATCTTGGCAACAACGGATTAATCAGTTACATATTATATTCATATTCAGTCATCAAGAAACGACAACTTTTATGAACTGTTAATGTTGTTAGAGGTCGATCAGCATTCAAAAAAACAAACAAATAAACATCATCGTCCTACCACTTCCTGTCGTGTTCTTTGTCGTTTCCGCCAGTAGTAACATCTGGCTGTTGATCATGTGATTCGTGTGATGCAAAAAAAAAAAAGTGTTTCCATTGCAAGTTTGCAAAATACATCTACTTCAATACGGTCAATAAAAAAAAGGCACTTCACCGTACCACCAAAACGTTTTATTGAAAAACGTGAGTTGTTTCGAAATCGGTTTGTTTCCTCTAAGGTAGTTTATATTTATAATTTCTATTTTCACAACTCTACAGTTAATGGAAACGCAGCTAGTTAGAATATTATGAAAGATTTATTTATTGCCAAGAATCAATCCGAAAACCGAAACTCAAATTTTGTGAAATCATTATGCACAGTGACATATTACCAATGTTAATTTCAGCTAATTTTAACAATTGTGGAATACAAAAATTTGAATATTATGTAGAAGCAATAATATTGAGTTTTTTTGTACAGGCCATGTTTGCCACATTAAGATCATGACTTTTCTCAAAGGTCCAATTGTGCAAGAAGTATTAATAAAAACCACTAACAAACTGCATTAATAAATAAGCTGCCTCTGCATTGATGTTCTTCTTAAAATTAATATTAACATCTTTTCACACTCATCAGACACTCCAGGATTCGTAATTGTTTTATTTTTGGAATGAAATTGTAGATTTTAGAATTGTGCAATACTTGGCTTCTAGATTACAGTAAATGTGAGTGCCTGTTGCTGTCTAGATCAACAGAAAAGAACAACAGTCTGAGTGTTATTAATCTATTTAATGTATAGATTTTCTTTTGAAATTATATCAGAGACAAATAAGTTTTCAATAATTATTGACTTGCACCTGTGTATCATTTATTCATTAGATTCTCGATGAAGACTCTGTCCAATGAAGAGTGGTCATTTTCTTTCGCTTGCTATTTGTTTCATTATATAAAACAACATTCGTGACTCTTACTGCGTCAGTCTTAATAAGGTGATGCGGTGAATGTCAACGGTCAAATACAGACGTCCACCAGTTGCTTGGTGGGCATTAAGTGGTACTGATAAACTAATTGTTTATGTAGGAGGATTCTGCCTTACATTGAAATCAACCACCTCCTCTACTGTTTTTATTCAATCCTATCCTTGATATTAAACAGTGAGTCTGGAGGTGAGCTTCAGTCACCTGTCTGAGAAAGTTTGTACATGTTGTCATAACAGAAAACTCATATAAAGTTTGGTATTTCTGTCAGTGAATTGTATGTATTTCCGTATGTATGTATTTCCCAGGAACATAATCTGCCGGTCGTACACATATAAACCCGCATATGTACAGAACTCTATGTCCTCTCTCTCTCTACATATATATTATATATACTTTGCCACTCAGCTCCTTCAGACTAGCCAGCAGCAATTAGCAAACACGTGGCGATCTGCTGATCTCATTATAGGAGCTGCTTCTCAGTGAAACGCTGGTAAAAATGTGTTAGTGTTAATAGAGGAGCCATGTTGTGATGACTTCCTGAAGGCGAAGTTCAGATAAGAGCAGGAGTTTCTTAAAAGACAGAGCCCAATTTCAACGAGTTAAATCACAAAGTGAATTGTTATATGTAGCACTTTATAACTGAATGCACTTGACGTCTATGAATTGATGCTATATAACTGAAAAACACGTCATCCTACCCCGTTAAAGTGCAACATTTCATCTTTTGTTCATTCCAGACTGCTTTCACCAAGGACGATGAAAGCAGTCTGGCTCATCTCTTTCCATCTTCCTACCTCTGATGTTTAAAAAAAGTGTATGATAACAAAGCAGCGGACTGAAACAGTCGCTTCGGAGAGGAACGTGGATTAAACTTTCGTTTGTGCCCCACTGTTCGATATTTACACAAACTCTTCCCCCCCGGACCCCACCGTCTCTAAATGTTTGCTCTGATTGCGCCGCCACCCATAAAGCCCACAACAGTTTGTTGTCATGCGGCACGGAGAGTGTTTGGGACAATCACGTCCAGGGCCAGCATGAAGGGCAGCTGCCAATGCTGGAACCGGTGTGAATTGTAAAGTGAACTGCCATCGGCTCCTGTAGTAATTATCTAAATGGCTCATTCAAAACCTCTTCATGTGGAATCAGTTAATTAATTAGCTGTTTCACTGACAGATAATGGTGAGAGCATGCTAAATAGATTAGTCTGAACTGATTTATCGTCGCACGGCACCCCCCGACCCCAACACACACACACACACACGCACACACACACATACACACACACACACACAACCCCACCCAACTCTGTTTATCGCCACCTCTAACCCCCCCCGCTCCGTTCTTCCACTCTTCCCTTGTTTTTCTCTTGTCTTTGCAGCATCTGTATAACAGCCGCCCACACACTCGCCAGAAAATCCACCAAACCATAGATTCAAAAGCCGCGGGCCCGATAACGCAGATCCGACGCTGTCGAGCTGAGAAGGAGGAGATATTCCACCAAACAGGTGTGTGTTTAAGCACACTCGAAGGGATATAGAAGCGAAGGGGGGGGGGGGAGTTATGCATTTGCAGACAAAAACAGTGAATAACTGTTGAATAACTGGGAGTCCATGTTGAATACTCAGAGCATTAACATAAGTATTTTTTCTTTGTGACAGATGGAGAAACGCTGCGCTTTCTTGAGAGTTAACTTGCCTTAACTCTGCTTTCATTTCCATCTTATCTGGTACAACAAAACCTATGTTTGTTTTGTTATCATAGTAGATTCATGTTCTAAATAATTCCTTTTAGTTTGAAATATTGTAGAGAACGAAAGGAAAAAGAAGTGAACTATCGCAAATAAATTAAAAATTCGTTTTATTCTGCAATCTTCACCGATTTTATCGAGGTGGAACAAGAGTCAGATAAACACAATGATACGAAAAAAGTTTTTTGTTTTTTTTTGAAAAAAGGAGTTTTGAAATGGTTCTGTGGAAAAGAAATGAGCACTCAGTACCCTACCTGCAGTAGGAAACACTCAAATTTGAGAAAGAAAAAGAAGCTCACGCTAGATGAGATTTAGGCAGCTGAGAAAACTTTAACTATTATTTACTAAAAAAACACAACTGCATGATCAGGAAATCATTGTTAGCTATATTAGAAAACTAATCTTCAATTAGGGATAATTGTAACATTTTCAGAATCGATTGCTTTATTCTGCTATGAAGGCCATACAGCTCAAATGAACTAATCAAAGTAAAAAACAAAGATTTGATTTTAAACCAACCTAAAAGATTTCTGTTTAAAATCAGAATATAAGATTATAAAGATTAGGAAATATAGATTTTAATTGACAAACAAACTTGGACATAATAGCATTCTTTAACCGGTTCTTTCTCAGTCGGTCCCAACCAGATTAGTCTCTATTTCTCAATCTTTCTTGAAACACTTCAAGGCTGTTTCAAGCCGGACCTGGTCAGGTATCCCGCGGCAATCGTTTTGATTGTCAGCATTTGTTGATTGGCCCGTGGATTTGCGTCCACAACAACGTCTCAACAACTGTTGTCAATCTGTGATGGGACCTTATTGATTGATTCCACGGCCAAACCTTGAGGTCCAAACCGTTTAATCAGTGGTGAGCGTACACAGGCTCAACTGGCCGGGGCAACCTGCAACGAACAATTATTTCGAGAAATTGTGACGAAACTGAGCGCCCAACGGGACATGCACACATGACATCATTGGAGCGTCCAGCCCAGGTTCCCGCCCATATTCACACCTTCACAGTGGGGAGCAAAGACACACCCAACTCTTCTGGACCTGAACCAGAAATGAACCGGCTAGAGTGAGACTTGACAACAGACAAAAGGTTTTAAGTATTTCTTCCCCATCTTAGTCCTTTCAAAAAGAGTTCCTTCCTACTCCGGTTCGCTCTTCTTTGTAGATTTAACCCTTGTGCGTGCAAGGACTGAGGCAACGTAGAGGACTGTGGCAAATGATACAAGTTTTACGTGTGCGGGGTCGGTTAGACCCCATTTGTAAACACAAGGGTTAAATTCATGTACACTTGGGCAGTTCTAGACCACACTGTGTGTAGACAACAGTTCTGTTTCCATTGACCATGTAATTGTGTAATTTGACATTTAGAAAATAAATTCGCGGCAATTTCAAAAAGTGCGTTTTTCAATAAAAGATTATGACGCTTGGATGAGTTTTTTTTTTTTTTGTTGTTCATTTAGCCAAAACTGAAATGGAGACACTTTTTTTTTTTACATGACTCACGTAAGCAACAACCGGATGATGCTACTAGCACCAGCCATGAAGAAGACAAAAAGTAATGGGACAATGGCGCAGCATGTTTTTTAAAAACTTATCGCGCAAACAAACTTATTCACGTGTGATTTTTTTATTATGTTTCTTATGTAAAGGGAAAAGTTTTGCACACATCTGTAATGGAAAAGCAGCTAACGTGTTTGTAGAATAAAAGCTTCTGACCAGATGACTGGCTAAATGTTGTCGATTGGGAAGAAGCCGATGTGTGAACACGCAGGCCGGTTTTCATACGTAATGCATCGTTTTGAAGTGAGCGATTCGTTAGAAAATGCTTACATGGTTTTGAGATGGTCAGGAAATTGTCCATGTAACAGTATTTTCATAGTCAGTTCAATAGAACAGAGGTCTAAAATCAACACTTTTAGATGTTAACATGTTCAGAGGTTGATTCCATCCATCCATCCATTTTCTTGCACCCTTGTCCCTTAGTGGGGTCGGGAGGGTTGCTGGCGCCCATCTCCAGCTAACGTTCCGGGTGAGAGGCGGGGTCACCCTGGACAGGTCGCCAGTCTGTCGCAGGGCAACACAGAGACACACAACCATGCACACACACACTCACACCTAGGGGCAATTTGGAAAGGCCAATTA
Organism: Poecilia reticulata; assembly: GCF_904066995.2. Taxonomy (NCBI): domain Eukaryota; kingdom Metazoa; phylum Chordata; class Actinopteri; order Cyprinodontiformes; family Poeciliidae; genus Poecilia; species Poecilia reticulata. The sequence goes on from NC_088841.1 coordinate 5,149,619, forward strand.
ACCTAACAGTCATGTTTTTGGACTGTGGGAGGAAACCGGAGTACCCGGAGAAAACCCACCATGCACAGGGAGAACATGCAAACTCCATGCAGAAAGACCCGGGCCGGGAATCAAACCCAGAACCTTCGTGCTGCAAGGCAACAGCTCTACCAACTGCGCCACTGTGCAGCCCCAGAGGTTGATTCTGTTTGCTAATTAATGTTTTTGTTCTAGCTGGTTATCAAACACATGGAGTGAACAGAACCGTTTTCCTCTCCTGCATTTAGTGTTGATGCGTTTGATTGGTTTGCCTTTCGTTGCGTTGTTCAAAAATACAGAGGACTCTTTGGACAAAAGACTGCCATGTGGAAGTGTAAAACATTTGCTTAAAAATAATTATGGCTAACAATGACTTGGAAGCACAGAGAATAAAATTGTTCCACTAAAGCTTCAGAGCTTCGTATTGATCCTAAACCTGGACTATTTGTTCATTTGACTGCAGAGTCCAGTGGTCATGTTTGGGATTTATGAAAGCTTCATCCTATTTTCTAAAAAATAAAAAATAAAATAAAACCACCATAAAAAAACACAATATATAGACTAATTAATTTTGGGCTGGGATTTATTTTACACTGATTGTGAATGTGTTCCTAATAGAAAATAATTCAGAGCTCTGTTCAAAATAAAACTGAACCAGCGAGAGATCATTTTAATGAACTCTTGAGTTGTGATTTGTGTTCGTATATATTTAGGCCGTTCTAGGTACTTGAGCTTTCAGTTGCTTGGTGGGCATTAAGTGGTACTGATAAACTAATTGTTTATGTAGGAGGATTCTGCCTTACATTGAAATCAACCACCTCCTCTACTGTTTTTATTCAATCCTATCCTTGATATTAAACAGTGAGTCTGGAGGTGAGCTTCAGTCACCTGTCTGAGAAAGTTTGTACATGTTGTCAGAACAGAAACTCATATAAAGTTTGGACAGCTGACAGAGTGTTGGGGGGCAGTACTATGTATTTCCCAGGAACATAATCTGCCGGTCGTACACATATAAACCCGCATATGTACAGAACTCTATGTCCTCTCTCTCTCTACATATATTTATATATACTTTGCCACTCAGCTCCTTCAGACTAGCCAGCAGCAATTAGCAAACACGTGGCGGATCTGCTGATCTCATTATAGGAGCTGCTTCTCAGTGAACGCTGGTAAAAATGTTGTTAGTGTTAATAGAGGAGCCATGTGTGATGACTTCCTGAAGGCGAAGTTTCAGAAAGAGCAGGAGTTTCTTAAAGAGACAGAGGCCCAATTTCAACGAGTTAAATCACAAAGTGAGATTTGTTATATGTAGCACTTTTATAACTGAATGCACTTGACGGTGCTATGAATTGATGCTATATAACTGAAAAACACGTCATCCTACCCCGTTAAAGTGCAACATTTCATCTTTTGTTTCACTTCCAGACTGCTTTCACCAAGGACGATGAAAGCAGTCTGGCTCATCTCTTCCATCTTCCTACCTCTGATGTTTAAAAAAAGTGTTGATAACAAAGCAGCGGACTGAAAACAGTCGCTTCGGAGAGGGAACGTGGATTAACTTTCGTTTGTGGCCCCACTGTTCGATATTTAAACAAACTTTCCCCCCCGGACCCCACCGTCTCTAAATGTTTGCTCTGATTGCGCCGCCACCCATAAAGCCCACAACAGTTTTGTTGTCATGCGGCACGGAGAGTGTTTGGGACAATCACGTCCAGGGCCAGCGAAGGGCAGCTGCCAATGCTGGAACCGGTGTGACAGTTGTAAATGAACTGGCCGATTGGCTCCTTGTAGTAATTATCTAAATGGGCTCATTCAAAACCTCTTCATTGTGGAATCAGTTATTAATTAGCTGTTTCACTGACAGGATAATGGTGAGAGCATGCTAAATAGATTAGTCTGGAACTTGATTTATCGTCGCACGGCACCCCCCGACCCCAACACACACAACACACGCACACACACGCACACACACATACACACACACACACAACCCACCCAACTCTGTTTATCGCCACCTCTAACCCCCCCCGCTCCGTTCTTCCACTCTTCCCTTGTTTTTCTCTTGTCTTTGCAGCATCTGTATAACAGCCGCCACACACTCGCCAGAAAATCCACCAAACCATAGATTCAAAAGCCGCTGGGCCGATAACGCAGATCGACGCTGTCGAGCTGAGAAGGAGGAGATATTCCACCAACAGGTGTGTGTTTAAGCACACTCGAAGGGATATAGAAGCGAAGGGGGGGATTATGCATTTGCAGACAAAAACAGTGAATAACTGTTGAATAACTGGAGTCCATGTTGAATACTCAGAGCATTAACATAAGTATTTTTCTTTGTGACGGATGGAGAAACGCTGCGCTTTCTTGAGAGTTAACTTGCCTTAACTCTGCTTTCATTTCCATCTTATCTGGTACAACAACCTATGTTTGTTTTTGTTATCATAGTAGATTCATGTTCTAAATAATTCCTTTTAGTTTGAATATGTAGAGAACGAAAGGAAAAAGAAGTGAACTATCGCAAATAAATTGAAAATTCGTTTTATTCTGCAATCTTCACCGTTTTATCGAGGTGGAACGAGTCAGATAAACACAATGATACGAAAGAAGTTTTTTTTTTTTTTTTGAAAAAAGGAGTTTTGAAATGGTTCTGTGGAAAAGAAATGAGCACTCAGTATCCAGTGGTGGGAAGTAACGAAGTACAAGTACGTCGTTACTGTACTTAAGTACATTTTCGTGTATCTGTACTTACTTAATAGATTTAATAATGGATACTTTCTACTTTTACTCCACTATTTTACAGTAAGTATCTGTACTTTCTACTTCACTACATTTCTACAAAACTGTCGCGTTACTCGTTACTCCAAGTCGCATTGTGGTTTTTTTTTTCCGTTAATGTGAAGTTCAGGGACTTAAGGTGGCGCTGTAAAATCCGAGCAATAACGTGACGTAGTGTCTGTTGTCCCATCGGCTCCCCTTTACTCGCACGCGGAGCTCCAAGACATGCGCAGTAGTTTCCTCTGAGCGTCAGTAATATAATAGTACGGAAGCGCTGCATAAATCATAAGATATGGCGACATGTAAATCAGCAGCGCTTCGCTTTCACAGACGGTGGGACTTCGTCCAATTTTTAACGTCACTTGGAAGGAAGCTTAAAGAAAGGTAAGCTCCGTGGACGTGATGCTAGCAAAGCTAGCTGTATTGACTGAGACACATGTTGCATCTGCGATGACTGACATGTCGCAGGTATGGGACAACGCTGTGACCAAAGTGCAATATTGTAATATGACATTCATGGACGATCCGATATTTTTTTAGGGATGGCAGGAGACCTGTGTATTGTGGCACAGAGATGAAAGCAAACAGAATGAAGAAGAGTTTGAATTGATACTTGTTAAATTTATTTCAGGTCTAAGTATTTAATATCTAGGTGGGAAAGTGAATCTTTCAGATCATTTGAGAAGCAGTTTTGATAGGTGCACTTAATTTTATTGTCATGTAGCACGGGGTGCTGGTTTTGATTTGGTCTTAGGTTCAGTGGTCCAGACTACAACTCTGCTACGAGGCTCCTTGGTTCCATGTCCTCCTCTGCCAGTTGGATTTCTTTCAAAATAATGTGTGGCAAAAAAGTGAAGTTCTTGTTATGTTAGGACAGGAGACGAGATGTTTCCATCCCTGAAATTATAATGCATAGAATCACATATCTAAGTCTAAACTATGTTACAGAGTAAACTCAATAAAAACATGCTTTATCTGTGGCATATGATCGGTACACTTAATGATATTAGTGATTAGGCAATGCATTAGCAAGTACTTTTACTTTTAATACTTAAGTATTTTTAAAAACCAGTACTTTTTTATTTACTTAAGTAAAATGTTAATGTGGTACTTTGACTTTTACTTGAGTACATTTTGTCTGTGTATTTGTACTTTTACTTAAGTAAATTTTTTGAGTACTTTTTTGAGAAAGAAAAGAAGCTCACGCTAGATGAGATTTAGGCAGCTGAGAAAACTTTAACTATTGTTTACTAAAAAAAACAACTGCATGATCAGGAATCATTGTTAGCTATATTAGAAAACTAATCTTCATTAGGATAATTGTAACATTTTCAGAATCGATTGCTTTATTCTGCAATGAAGGCCATACAGCTCAAATGAACTAATCAAAGTAAAAACAAAGATTTGATTTTAACCAACCTAAAAGATTTCTGTTTAAAATCAGAATATAAGATTAAAGATTAGGAAATATAGATTTTAATTGACAAACAACTTGGACATAATAGCATTCTTTAACCGGTTCTTTCTCAGTCGGTCCCAACCAGATTAGTCTCTATTTCTCAATCTTTCTTGAAACACTTCAAGGCTGTTTCAAGCCGGACTTGGTCAGGTATCCGCGGCAATCGTTTTGATTGTCAGCATTTGTTGATTGGCCCGTGGATTTGCGTCCACAACAACGTCTCAACAACTGTTGTCATCCGTGATGGGACCTTATTGATTGATTCCATGGCCAACCTTGAGGTCCAACCGTTTAATCAGTGGTGATCGTACACAGGCTCAACAGGCCGGGGCAACCTGCAACGAACAATTATTTCGAGAAATTGTGACGAAACTGAGCGCCCAACGGGACATGCACACATGACATCATTGGAGCGTCCAGCCCAGGTTCCGCCCTATTCACACCTTCCCAGGGGAGCAAAGACACACCCAACTCTTCTGGACCTGAACCAGAAATGAACGGCTAGAGTGAGACTTGACAACAGACAAAAGGTTTTAAGTATTTTTCCCCATCTTAGTCCTTTCAAAAAGAGTTCCTTCCTACTCCGGTTCGCTCTTCTTTGTAGATTTAACCCTTGTGCGTGCAAGGACTGAGGCAAACGTAGAGGACTGTGGCAAATGATACAAGTTTTACGTGTGCGGGTCGGTTAGACCCCATTTGTAAACACAAGGGTTAAATTCATGTACACTTGGGCAGTTCTAGACCACACTGTGTGTAGACAACAGTTCTGTTTCCATTGACCATGTAATTGTGTAATTTGACATTTAGAAATAATTCGCGGCAATTTCAAAAAGTGCGTTTTTCAAAAAGATTATGACGCTTGGATGAGTTCTTTTTTTTTGTTGTTGTTCATTTAGCCAAACTGAAATGGAGACACTTTTTTTTTTACATGACTCACGTAAGCAACAACCGGATGATGCTACTAGCACCAGCCATGAAGAAGACAAAAAGTAATGGGACAATGGCGCAGCATGTTTTTTAAAACTTATCGCGCAAACAACTTATTCACGTCTGATTTTTTTATTATGTTTCTTATGTAAAGGGAAAAGTTTTGCACACATCTGTAATGGAAAGCAGCTAACGTGTTTGTAGAATAAAAGCTTCTGACCAGATGACTGGCTAATGTTGTCGATTGGGAAGAAGCGATGTGTGAACACGCAGGCCGGTTTTCATACGTAACGCATCGTTTTGAAGTGAGCGATTCGTTAGAAAATGCTTACATGGTTTTGAGATGGTCAGGAAATTGTCCATGTAACAGTATTTTAGTCAGTTCAATAACAGAGGTCTAAAATCAACACTTTTAGATGTTAACATGCTCAGAGGTTGATTTCCATCCATCCATTTTCTTGCACCCTTGTCCTTAGTGGGGTCGGGAGGGTTGCTGGTGCCCATCTCCAGCTAACGTTCCGGGTGAGGCGGGGTCACCCTGGACAGGTCGCCAGTCTGTCGCAGGGCAACACAGACACAGGACACACACCATGCACACACACACTCACCTAGGGGCAATTTGGAAAGGCCAATTAACCTAACAGTCATGTTTTTGGACTGTGGGAGGAAACCGGAGTACCGGAGAAAACCCATGCATGCACAGGGGAACATGCAAACTCCATGTAGAAAGACCGGGGCCGGGAATCAAACCCAGAACCTTCGTGCTGCAAGGCAACAGCTCTACCAACTGCGCCACTGTGCAGCCCCAGTGGTTGATTCTGTTTGTTAATTTATGTTTTTGTTCTAGCTGGTTATCAAACACATGGAGTGAACAGAACCGTTTTCCTCTCCTGCATTTAGTGTTGATGCGTTTGATTGGTTTGCCTTTCGTTGCGTTGTTCAAAAATACAGGGACTCTTTGGACAAAGACTGCCATGTGGAAGTGTAAAACATTTGCTTAAAATAATTATGGCTGACAATGACTTGGAAGCACAGAGAATAAAATTGTTCCACTAAAGCTTCAGAGCTTCGTATCGATCCTAAACCTGGACTATTTGTTCATTTGACTGCAGAGTCCAGTGGTCATGTTTGGGATTTATGAAAGCTTCATCCTATTTTCTAAAAAATAAAAATAAAATAAAACCACCATAAAAAACACAATATATAGACTAATTAATTTTGGGCTGGATTTTTTTTACACTGATCGTGAATGTGTTCCTAATAGAAAATAATTCAGAGCTCTGTTCAAAATAAAACTGAACCAGCAGAGATCATTTTAATGAACTCTTGAGTTGTGATTGTTGTTCGTATATTTAGGCCGTTTCTAGGTACTTGAGCTTTAGGGCGTGTTAAGGAAGAATTTTTATATTACTGCTAAATTTAGCAAACTCTGGCTCTGATACTTCCTTTTGATCCCGGGTTTTCTCGCGTGGCCACGTGCGGGGACAAAAACACAACAATGCGTGTTGACGTCACAGAATTACAGGATTTAATCCAATCAGAAGAAAATATAGATAGTACAGGAAACTGAAGAAAACAGATACAACATTGTTACCTGAGACAAGAAGACAAAGAAATATCAAGGACGTCCTTGGAGAAAGAGCTGGTGCAGAAGTAAAATAAATCAGCTTTTTTCTGAATTGTTTCCCTTGTGCACAAATTTTATACCTGTAGGTGTGTTTACCTCTTTAATGTATTCAAATAAGGCGTATCTCTACTTGACCAATTGGAAGACATCTCTGGCCCTTTTAAAATTTAGAAAAAAGTCCCGCAGTTTGGTCGCAAGATCAAACACTTTTGTTAAATAAGGTGAAGCAGACTCTCGAATCCATGGTGGTTTATGTCTTTCACAGATCAGTGTGAAAAGCTAGAACTTCCTACTGATTGTTTCCAACAGACAAAGAGCAGATCAGAAGATCTTGGCAAACAATCTGCTTTAACTACAGTAAATATATCAATAGGTCAGAATATGTTATAAATTTTAAAACTATAATTATGGTATTTCAATCAAGTCATGATAAATTCTAAAACTAACTTATTTTAAATTTATTTTCTTAACACTATCCGGCCTCCTGTGGCTCTACAGCCATCTGGGCAAAGAGAAACGATGCAGGAACCTCACAGGTAGCTGTGAAATTCTGGTTTCTCTTCTGCTCTGCCAGGAACAAACCTTTAATACTGTATTTTAATTCAATGTAAAGTTCTCCAAAACCCAATTTTTCTTCTGCACTCAGCATCTCCAAAGTTTAGTTCTGATATCAAACCAAAAGCAATAGATAATAAACAGAAATAATGAAGTACAATTCCTGTTTCTAATTAGGAATTAGAAACAAATAGAATTAAGCATTCATTCACCATAACCTAAGTATTTTCTATACTAAACAAACCTTTTCATGTGATTCTAATATAGTCAGAAATAATACAATTTCAATACATTCATCATTAACTAATTATTCTAAAACAAGATATGAATTTTCAGTCAAACATGTTATTATAACTAGAAATGTCTTACAAATTAAATGTTAGTGATTTAAACATTTTATGTTATATTCAGTTTTTGCCCATGTCAGATGTTAGTTCTGGAAGACTTCTTATCCTGGTTACGTGAACGACCAAGTTCTCTTTCTCACAGTAATTCAGTGATGCTGTCCTCCACCTTCCTGCATATGTTATTTATAACCTCCTGTCTTTAATGATAAGACCCCAGGGGTCTGAGCCAAAATTTTCTTGCAGATTCTCTTATTCTCCTTTGTACTATTCTTCGGGTTTTAATCACTCACACAACTGTTCAAACTTAAGAAATTCGTTCTAAAAGGTTTAACTGTGTTAAACATCAAAATAATAATTTTTCTCACAGGCGTTTTTTACACATAAAGCTAATTTATTTTTGTTCCAATCAGTTTGCTCAGCTTGTTTCAGTTGCTCACCTTGTTACTTTGAAACATTTTTCCAGGAGTTTGGTTTCTTTCCACACAGTCAAGCGAACCAAACTACGGTAGTTTATCCAGTCTGTTTGTTGGTCCGGGTGGCAGCAGGAGAACCAGTGAAATACAGAAACAGATGCCATGTTCTACAGTACTACTAGTAATAATGTAGAACTTGATCTTATCGGTGTGTTTCCGGGTGGTATTCCAGGCAAAGTATCTGCAATACCAAATGATTTTGAGAACTGGTCTTGAAAGTCACTTAGGACTTCATGACTTGTGAGAAGTTACAGTAACAAATTAATTACAACCTTCGTTGGTCCAACACACCTGATCAAATGTCTTCATTAACCAAAGTATCCAGAGTTTTGCTATTACCACATCATTTGTTCTCGTGTGTTAATCATGTGACACCATTCCACAATGCACAAACTGGCTGCGGGAAGCCACTCATGGGCATTGATGTTTCTCCCCAGGAAGTCAACTGGACCTTATATATAATGGTCACATGGTAAAAATCAATGCACCTTTCCTGACAGCAGAATCCGGTGAATTTCATGGCATTCATCCCCAACCAACGCAGCGTTGGCAGCAGGAGTTCGTAACCGTGGCACGCAACTTCAAAGATGTAACACGCAAAGTTTTATTCATGTAATTCAATTCGGAGCAGCCTGTAAAGCGTTTTTCATATGTCCGCTTGACAGGAACAGCGTAAAGAAGTTCACTTTTTTTTTTTTCCAATTGGAAATCCCAATTTCTCATAGACAACTTTAGTTTTACTATTCTTTAGCCTGTATGTGTTTTCTACGGTGAAGTACACTAAATTCAGTCTGGGGTACCAAAATCAAGAGCATGTTGTCAGACGTTCAGCCTTCCTTTACTTGCTTTAACAGACACATTCAAGTTGGAGAAATCTACTTGTTTAATCATTTCAGTTTTTTCTGAATTTTGTCGGCTGCATCTCGATCGTCGCACTTGTCTATTTTTCCACTACAAAAAGGTCACCAAGATCAAGACAGAAAACGTTCTGCACGTTTTACTAATTTTTACACACCTTAGGTTTTTTGCCGGTGTAACGGCAGAGCCTCTCTGTAAAAGGAGGTTCTGTCACATAACCTTACTGTGTCAAACATATACATATTCTTCATGCATTTATCATCACATCTCTTTGACCACTGAAACACTTGGTAATTAGAAAAAAAAAGATTTCCAAGCAGTCCAGTTTCCTGCCTGCACCTGCTGACAGAACGCGTTAGCCTATTAGCCGAGCTAAACTGACTGAAATGGACTTAATTGACTTGACCTTGATTTTACTCATAGTCTGACGCGCCATCAAGAAGAAACAAAATCTGAAACATTTCTCATCATGCGATTTATAAATAAATAGAGAGAGAGAAAATCTCCAATCGGAAAGTTGAAGGTGCTTTGGATTGTTGACACACGTCGGGTCAATCCTGGTCAAAACTCTTGATAAAACCCAGTAAATTAGCGCCACTAATGTTTTCATGTGTCACGCAGCAATGATAGAGAGAAAACACAAGCACACCCACACATCAGACAAGCTCAAGTCACAGAGTGGAGGGGGAAACTAATCTGATGACAAAATGTTTTTCAGTCAGGTGAAAAGAAGAGACTGACATATGATGTTATGGGTAGGAGAGAGAGAGAGAGGAGAGAGAGAGAGATGGGATTATTGGGACTCAGAAAGGGAGTGTTAAAAAAGAAGTATTACTGAGAGCACTGGAATCACTTGATTAATCAAGAAAGGAGAGGCAGAGCTTTCTCTCCTGCCGGTGTCCATCAAAGGCCGGGGAGGGGGGTCAGCTTGGGGCTCTCCGCGGCGGGCCAAATCCTCTTGTTTCTCCATCAGGAGCCATGAAAGCCGAGGAGGGGAGCCTCCTTTCTGCCGGCACAAAGGCGACCCTAACGCGCTTTTCACTCCGACAAGGAATGGGAGGGCTGTTTGGGGCTTCTGAAAAACAGCCAACAAGAGGTGCGAATAAGACGGCCATTCATCTCCTGAGCTTTACACTAATTCCCCGGACCGTCTCCTTTTCTCCCCTCCGTCTGCTTTGCCACAAAACAACAAACGGCGGTGAGCGAGCGAACAGAGCGGGGACTTAGAGCAAGACGTGTAATCCCTGCCACTTCTGACCCCTCCGTCGGTGTGGAAGTCCCTGACCTCCCCCCGTCACCCCACCACCGCCACCGAGGGCCCCGGGATGTGTGACCCGAAGACGGGCGACCCTCCCAGCAGCTCCCTCCATCCCACCCCCCAGACTCGCACACCCACACACTCCAAGTGTTTTTAAGGAGCCGAGCCGAGGAATTCAGGCTTAGAAACACCTCGGCGGCGCTGAAGGAGGGAGTCTGTGAGGAGTCTATAAGTAGGGCCAAGCCTGATCGTGTTTCTTTTCTCCACCATTTAATTCGTCTTTAGAGGCCATCTCGTTAACACGATCTTCCCTCGCTTTTTTCCCCCCTTTCTTCCTTACCTACAGCCCTTTTTACCGAACCCACCCCCTCTCTCTCTCTTTTCTCCTCCTCTCCGACTCACTCAACTTCAAAGGTCCCCACCAGGCGAGGAAAGAAGTCACCTCTTCTTTCATTCACTCTCTCTCTCTTCTCCTCTTTTCTCACTGTGCCTTTTCTTTCTTTTCCTCTCCCGCTTGTTCTCTCTCTCTCTACCCCAAAGCGGCCACCGAGAAATCATCTCACTTTCCACCGCTGCTTTGCATTTGAAAAAAAAAGAAGGAGTAATTAGCCAGAGGCTGTAAGGAGCGGGAGACGAGGCAGAGCAGGAGGAGGAAGAGGAGGAGAGGCGCTGACTGGGAAAGAGGAGATGAGGACGGACCCCCCGCCCCCACCCCCCACCCCCACCACAAATCTCCTCCCCACCATCTAACTTGTAGGACAGGTTTGCTTCTCTCCCCTGCTCCATCTGACACCAACGGGCGACTTTACGGAATAAATCCCTTTTAAATCCCCCCAAGCGGTTTGGGAGTGTTAATTTGAGAGTTTTTTTTTCATCAATAAATAATCAATACATTTGTAAATGTGATTAAAAGCCATTACTGTCGGAAGCGTAGTGATACAAATCACTTTGTGTGACTGGTGTCTTCAGGAATTACACATTTGTTCTCCAAGAGCAGGATTTGTGTTTGTGGAGCTGCGATTGTCTCCTAACGTTACCTGAAGAAGGAGCAACATATGGTTCTTATTGTCACTTTTATCATGATCACAATAGAACTATAACATATGGTGGTAAAGTCCATGGTGCCCAGCCTTACTCTGACGCCTCCAGTCCAGTTCGTTGGCTTTACGTCACATCCGGAGAAGCAAGAAAGTCTTGATCAGGTTTTTTTGCCCGTCTGTGTCATTAAATTTGTCCAATCTGATACTTTAAAAATACATTTAAAAAAAAAAAAAGGAAGTCGTCCTCAGATGACGGTGACGCCTAATTAGCATATTTAGTAATCTGTGATCCTGGCAGCGACATGGATATCAACACCAGCAAAGCAAAAACGATTCAAAATACTGGAAATGTTTGAAACTAAAAGAAAAATAGGATAATTTAACATAACAGCAAGCGATCAAGAGACAGCATCTACCTCACAGGAAGCACTGATGTTTGAATGTCCGGAGCTCTTGTCACGCTGCTGCCTAAGGAACAAGACATTTAACCAAAAGACATTCTGAAAACTGTCTTTTTTTATTCGATATTTATTTGGTCTAGGTGCAGGCATTTGTATTAAACTTAAATTATGTGTTGCGGTTGCCATGGTTTTGGCTGAAGAAGTCGGAACTGACGACACCCAAAGGTTCACCTAAATCATTTGTTTGGCCCAACTTTGGGTTTCCACTGGGAGCTGTAAATGCAACAGACAGGACACAAGAAACGTGCAAGTAGATGCAAAAAGAAGGCGGAAAGCGTCGCTATAACACCGCAGGACAAACGTCTAAGGTATGTTAAGAAAGATGAAAACAAATCATAAGATGAAAGACCAGTTTGTTGAATTTGTGGTGAAACTATAAAAATGCAGAACGAACATCTTTTGAAGCATAAATTTGATCTTTGACATTTCCTTAAAAGCTGGTCTAGTCTTGTTCTCATGAGTTTTAGGTTTCTCTCACCTGTTCTTATGACTAGAACTTTTCATCAACATTTAGGAATCATTGACTTAAACAAGCTCTTACGTATCATGCTGAAAAGTTACTTGTAAGTTAGTTTTGTCTTATTTGAAGAGTCCTGGAAACCAGACCAGAAATCCTTGGTCAGGTTTTGCAGTGTGAAAATGATAAATAAAAAAATGAAAAAAGAAGAGAAAATGCAATGGAGAGAGTTGTGACAAATAAATCATGAAGAGGGCCACAAATGGACCCCGGGCCACACTTTGGACACCCCTGTTTCAGCGGCATCAGGTTAATTTGGGCCGAACGAGGACAAATGACAAAACTGTGAAACAGTTTAAGGTTCGTAAACACTTTTGGAAGGCAAAATATGTATTCTCACTAAGAAGAAAAAAATCCAAGAACATGAACACCCAAAGTGGCGTCACACACCAAGTCCAACTTCAGCCTCCTTTCCATTTCAGGGCCCGGTGCAGCCGGCGCTGCCTCGGTGCATCCGCCAGTGTGACAGCCCCGTTTCAGTAATCTGCATGCACATGGCCGCGAGGCGCAGCGAGGCTGAGCCCCAGCATATCTAAAGGTGCAGTGTAATCCTGTAAAATGCAGAGTAGTGAGGAAAATTCATTCTCCCCTCACGCCCATCGCTGTCTTAAGCCTCCCTGATGCAGCTGATAAGGACGCTGTGTTATCTCCTCGACGCAGAAACAATTTAACACACTCACCCTGCTCTTCCTGCACACACACACACGCACACACATAGAGATGCAGGCCCACACGTGCCCACACACGTAAAGACAGAAATCAACCCTGTGGCCACCTTCACACACACCCACATTTGCACGCAGCTGCTTTCTGTCTTGGTGAATATTCAAATGCATTTGGCATCGACTCGTCGTGTGTATCCCTTCTACACACACACGCACACACACATCCAGGTTTGCTGCTTCCGCTGACCCTCTCCACCTCATTTATCCTCTTACCTGCCGCTCACCACCGCTGCCTTCCTGAAAATATACCTGCTCTAGTCGAAATTCTGTTGCTAGGAAAAAAAAGAAAAGAAAAAAATATTTGATATTTCAGATTATATTGAAATGAAAAAAAAAAACCACCTTAATACAAGTGTAATTACAAGTGTAATTTCTCTGTTGGTTGAAAAAAAAAGAAGAAAAATAAGTGGAGGAAAACCGAGAGAGGAGGAAGAGTGGCACTGAGAGGAGAGGAAATGAGAGGATATAAGAAGGGAGGAGAGAGGAAATTTGAAGAGAAGTTGAGAAGACACAGGAGGAGAAGAGGGGACGGGAGGCGAGTGGATACAAATTGAGTGGCAGAGCAGAATGAAGGGAGAGGAAATGAGAGCAAGAGCGCAGGGTGGAGGGGAGGAGGTGGCGAGCAAGTGGAAGTGAAACGAAATGAGAACGAATGTGAGGAACAAACGAGAGAAAGAAGAGAGGGATGACGAGAAACAGGGAGGAATGAGGGGAGCAGCAGCAACAAAAGCCTGAATAATTCTGCTCTCTCCGGGCCGATCGTCTCCTGAATGTCCTGAATGTTCCAGCAGGTGTTTGCTAATTGCTGCTGGCTAGTCTGAAGGAGCCGAGTGGGGGAGGGGAGGCTGTGTGAGGTTACAGACTGCAGCTCAGAGGAGGCAGCTGAGCTCCACCAAGCGTTTTACAAACTCAAACAGTTGCCACGGGAGATAAGAAGATTTCTCAAAGCAACACTCCAGGAATGTTTTTGATGAGAGAGCAACATTACAGCACGATGTGAAGCTCCACAAAGTCCATTTTACATAATTATATTGATGAATTTCTCCTCACTTTTACATACATGTTAGATTTGTGAAGTTCACAAACATCTACTGGTTGTCCTGCTTCAGATTCTTCCACCAGAGTTGTGTATCTCTGCAGCTCCTCCAGAGCTAGCATGGACAAGCACATCCTGGTTGTCTTAAAGCGACAACGTAATTTTATTTATTTTTCCTGTTTTCTGATGAGAAATGGTAAAAACTTTGTCTCTTTTCCTCCCACTTCAAAATTGATGACAACTTCATGATGATCAATAACTTAAAAATCCTAATACAACACGCTGGCGCTTGTAGACCGAGGAGGTACAAATACTTTTTGAATCCCCGGTGCGCTAATATTTACTTCCGGCGGTTTCACTCGTTGGCTCGCGAGCGGCGGAATAGAGTCTCCATCCCATACGGACCGCCGTGTTCATCCTCGGCGCCACGGATCTCGCTCTGTTGATTGTGTCCGGTGTTGACTCAGGAGAAGCGTCGCTTGTTTGATTCGCTTGTGTACATCTGCTGTCAGGGGGGCCCCCACTGGTGGCCCTGCTAAACGAGGGGAGGAGGGGGAGGGAGCCTGCCTGGCAGAGTGGAGCTGTTTGTCTGCCTCCAAACATATTGATCTCCTGCAGAAGGGAAAACATTCGCGATAGCGTCTGCTGAGGCCGGGCTGGAGGTGGGTAAATAGCTCTGTCAGGTCTGGCCAGCCTCCTCTGCCTTGTAGGAAATGAATAGCAGGTGTATTTGCTGAGCGTTTGCAGGAGGGAGTCTCCTGCCAGGCTCTTGGGGGGCCGGCGGAGTGACGGGCTGCTGCAGCAGACCCCCGTCCACCCTCTTTTCCTTTCTCCCATCTCATTACCGTTGGCATTGGCAAAGAAAACGGCAGATCTCATCCATTTTAGGAGAAATTTTGTCGTTTCGTATCAACCGGCTTTCCACCTGGACCCTCAGTTGCTCAACCAACAAAATCTCCTTTGTCACCTCGGCACACCACTCGCACAGGCGACACGCAACGAAGTAGAGATTCCGGCGTATGAATATTTAACAGTAGCCTCTTGCGGCGCTGAGCCTGCCAGTCATTGTCAAATAGGACTTAATCTTTTCAATTTCTGGGTGCAAATATTCACACTGGCCGCTGTTTGTTGCCCAGATTAATGAGGCTCTCTGCCCATAATCCTCTGCTGCTAATTCAAGTGGCCGCCGGCGCGGTTAGTCAGGGGAGAACGGGACGCTGACAACACATACACCGCCGAGATTATTTCCCCCCACCCTCAACCCTGTCTCTCCTTTGCCTCCCTGCCTCTCTTCCCGCCCTGCCAGCCCCGGTCCATCTCCAGATGACCGTCGTGTACGTGAAGAGATTAATGCGCGGCGTAATATTGGGCATTTAGGAACGAAAATGAAAGATGAACACAATGAGGACAGCTTGGGTCTGATCACTTAACGGGGTTTTATGAAACGGCTCCGGCGTGTTTGCTTGCGTCTTGTGGTTGTAATGATGTAATCATTTGGTCTAAGGTAGTCCAGAGTGCTTTGGTTTAAGAGAGTAGGAATTTTGTTCCATCACTTCAATAGAACCAACATGAAGTAGGGTAAAAAAGAATCAAGAACAGATGAGGAACGTCATCGATGTCAATCACAAAGGGTTTTGGACTCCGGTGAAACAAGCCGTTGTCCCAAAATGGAGGAAACACGGAACAGTGAACAAAACATACTGACCAAACCGTGACGTAATTTGTTTGTCTGCTTACACACACCTACTTTTGTCTTATTTTTTAAACATAATGCAATAAACACATTAGAAACGGCACGTTCCACGATTAGCCCCTCCATGTTAGGTTTTGGAGGCCGTCTGCTCCGGTTCGACAGAGTGCCTCAGGAAACGCATAAAGGTTGGATGAAAACAACACTTAACATCCGATCCGTTCACATCTGTTTCCTGTTAAGAACAAATAACCAACATATCATCAAAATCATTACCTTGTACCAACAGAACTGAATTTTTCTGGAACACAACTGAACTAAATTCACTTCAGCTGCACTAAGCAGGAATTCTTTGAACAGAACTGATCTAACTGATTCAATGGAAATGAAGTGAATGGATTCAACTGAACTGACCAGAACTGAATTTGATTCTATTAAAATAAACTGAGTTTAACTAAACTACATGAATCAAACCTGACCAAAATTAAGACAAACTAAACTACTGAACCAATGTGAACAATTAAATACATTAGCTCTGTGCCTACTTACTTCCTTGGATGTTTCAGTCTGTCTAAACGTTAGGCGGATTATCTCTAAGCAATAATAATAATATAACACTGAGGTCTAGCTGTCTCTGAAATCAGTCCCACTTTCCAACACAGACTGTTCCACTCTGCTGTGTTGGATGGTAAAATCAGATCCAGTTTATGGAGACATTACAGCAGATGAGATCCAGGATTCAGTGTCCAACTACTGAGTGTGTAAATTTGTTTAAGGACTACCATGATAATGTCTTGGATTTATCAATATCAAGGGCCATGGATTCAACACGTTGGAACGACACACAACTTTACATGAGCTGTGCGATGCTGTTTAAAAAAACAAGAACAAACCATCACCCCCTTGCACTTTCTGTCGTCTTTGTCATTTCCTCCAGTAGCAACATCCGGCTGTTGATCACATTACTCGTGTGATGCGAAAAAGGTTTTGGGACACACGTCTATTTGGAAAGGCTGGAAAAAACCCCATCTCATCTTAGGATTAGTAAATTTCCGTAAAAAGAACTCAAGAGATTTTGATCGATCTAAAAGTTTCTAGAGAGCTGAACATTTTGAACATTTGAAACTCCCAACTACGAACGTTTTTTTCTAGAATATTTCTGATTTTTGGGGTGGGAGGGGGGGGATTTACTTCTTTCTTTTCTATCTACGGTGGCCCTAGTAAATAGTCTGACATTCTTACCAACTTCCTGAAGGGACCCATATGCACTGCCTTACCTGCTTATGAGTTCCTTCTTTTTGTGTCTCCATACAAAAAAAGTTAATTTTTAACATTCACAGATATTTTACACACATTTTATTCAACTCTCTAATGATTTGAGGCTAATTTGAGTTAAAAGATGAAAAATAAAGTTGATTTTGTGTTTTTCTTAACCTTGATGTAAAAATTATATTTGTTTTTATGGATGGACGGGATGGTAATGCTGGAAATTGACAAAACTGATACGCTGGAAGCAAGCAAAAGGAACTGTTATTTAAAGATTGACATACAAATGCCAGTCATCCATATATAGTTTAAATTTTTTTTTGTCAGTGTCAGTATTAGCAGTACAAACTAATATTTATCTTCTGACATTTAATCTCCAGAATGCCACGTTCAGCAGGCAAAGACTCTTCTGAAGCACAAAAACACATATATATTTTCCAGTTTCATATATGCAGGTACTTACAGTAATGGAAAAAATATATTGATGTAGTGCAAACAATTAAAAAATAGGGAATGAAAAACTATAGTTCAATCTGGAGAGACTCAGACATAGAAAGAAAGCGATTAAATAAAGTTTAATGACAAATAAACATTAAAGTTCTTTGGCGTTCAGGCCCCGGCCGGGGATGTCGAGCTGGAACTTCGATAAGCTCAATAAACATTCCTGATGCTGTATAGGAATGTAATCCCCCCGGGGCCTGTACTGGTGGTGGTGGTCGAAGAAGGATGTGGCCTGAGAGCCAGGAGCAGAAGGTGGAGATGGGGCGGAGGTGGGTTGATCGCAGCTGGTAAGCGGAGGAGGCCATGGCCAGGAGGTCCTTTTCAACTGGAGCTCAAACGATGATTGGCTGAAGCGAGGCTTGATCCAACGCTGATAGGTCTAGGATGATGAGAGGGAGGCGCTGATTGATGAGGCAGGTGAGACTAAAGAGTCTTCCACATTGAATTTGCGCAGAAGCTTCATAATATAGAAATAATTCCAATGTTTTTAAAAAGTACTTTTTTAATGGGAGTCAGTAATGCAGTATGTAATTTAAAGAAATGCTAAAAGTTTTAAATTCACCTTTAAAAGCTGATTTAAAAAACTGTTTTTTCTTCATCAATTTTCTTTTCACTTTCAGATTTTTTTTTTCCAGTGAAAGCTCTGCTTTTTCAAGTCCAATTCATCTGATTTCTGTAGCCGACTCTTTTTAGAGGAATGATACTTTCAGGTTGTTTGTGTTGATTAAACCACTTAAGTCTGACCTATGACTCACTCAGGGATACTGAACTCAGTATCCCTGAGTTCCCTGAAAGCACAAGAAGTGCTTTCAGTTCTCTTAACCTTTCAAAATGTTTTATATTAAACAGGATCTTTGGGCATTTTACTACCAAAACGTCACCAAGACCATTTCTTCATATTTTTAATATGAACAATCGACAAGTAAAGTATCATTGTAGCAGCTACCAGCTGGCTGGTTATGATGCTATGACTATGACTATTACCTGGGACATCGCTAGGCAGAGTTGGGTAGTAACTAGTTATTTTACCATGTTGCACTTTTTACTTTTAGTTGTTTTATTATGAAGTGTTGAAATTCTTACTAGAGTAAAATTTCTGGATTCTCTAATTTCACTGCATGAAAAACAAACATATTTTAACCAAACGTTCACCAGACACAGACACATACCTGCAGTTTTTCTTCAAGTTTCTTTTTTTTTTTATTGAAAGAAAACGATTTGGAAAGATTTTCTTTTGCCCGGTTTTGTTATTTTTTGTCACTTATATGAATTATTGTCATTTTTGTCCTGAAAATACCCAAATTTCTGCTTAACTTTACATTTTAGTCCATCTAATGATGTCATTTTTAAACAGTGAATATCAAATTAGTTACTCAGTACGTGAGTAACTAATCCGACTTTTTACTTTTTAAATCTTACTCCAGTAATTTCTTGGATGGCTACTTTTTACTTTTACTTGAGTAAAAATAAGTTGACACACTGTTCCTCTTACTTGAGTACAATTTTTGGTTACTATATGTACCACTGTTGCTAAGATAGGAAGACATAATAGATAATAAAGCTGAAATAATTCCAGTTATGGAGTCAGTCAGCAGCACAAACCTGGACTTCCTCCCCCTTGTTCTTTTTTTCGCTCTCCTTTTAAAGGAAAACCTCCATCCATCTCTCAGTCCAGTGTTTCTGCCAGATGGGGGGAGGGGTTTGGTCCTGGTGGCGATGTGTGACCCTATACTCTGATTAATAGAGTAGGTGAGGGCAAAGGTGCAATGCACACCCCCCATTCATTACCTCATTAGGTTGGCTCACAACGAAAGGTGATTTCTCTCATTATGTGTCGTCGAAGCGGGCTGAACTCTGCACACTGAGCCGAGCCGTCGAGTCGGGCTCTTACCCTCCACCAAACCTCCCCATCCCGACAACCCGGCATGCCGAGACCAATTCGGCCCAGACCAACAAGTCAGGAAACGGCAACTTGCGACGCCGGCTTACCTGCTGCTGAATGACGCTCCAATTATCTACTCACACGCAGGAAACAGTCCTGTGTTTGGATGTGTTTGTCTCCATGCAGTGACACATTTCGTACTTGCGGGCTTACCTAGGTGAAGCGTAGATGTTTGAATTAGAGCTTTATTCGGTGTAATTGAGGCTGTAAAATTTACAAGTTGAGATCCCGGTTAGGTTTGTTTCCCTTGATGATTTCCGCAGCCTGTCATGACTTGCTAATTTGAACTCTTTCACCTGAAGACATTCGCAAGTTGCAGAAAGTGCTTCACGATGGCAGGATTCCCATCTTACAGAGGTAGCTGGTTCGTCACAGGGTGATTTAGAGACACCAATGAACCCTAACATGTGGGAGGAGACAAGACGAACAGGCACAAGGGAAACATGCAAACTCCACCGTGGAGAACCTGGAAGACAGGTGCAAAGACAATTTTGTTCTGCAGAGTTGTCAACAAACAAGTGGTGGGGGTGAAGGGGACTGCATTAAGATACATTGTCTGCTAGTGTGTGAAAACACGTTTCATCCAGAAGGTGGTTAACATATGCTTTGAAACTAGCGCTGCATGACTATTAGAATCTTTTTAAAGCGGAAGCTTTATGTGTTTTCCAGCCATTTTATAGCACAATCAAATAACTGTGTAATGTTCAGTTCATATAGAAATGCTGCATATATCTTATATGACTTAAAATAAATTTACTTCATAATCTAACATCTTGAAATTGGGCCTCTGTCTCTTTAAAAAAACTCCTGCTCTTTCTGAAACTTTGCCTTCAGGAAGTCATAACATGGCTCCTCTATTAACCCTTTAACAATGTTTTTATCAGAAGTAGCTAGCATGAGTGCAGTTGATGCGCAGTTCCACCAAATGTTTGCTAATTGCTGTAGGCTAGTCTGAAGTAGCTGAATGAGGGAGGAGCTACGCCTCGAAGGCAGGGCTAGGTCCACCCAGGTGTTTTCCACAGCTTGCCGTGGAGATTAAAGGATTTTTCAAACATGACTGAAAGAATCACGACAACACTCCAGGAATGTTTTTGATGAGGGAAACAAAATTATAACACAATGTAAAGCTCAAACAAATCGATATACTGCTTCTCTCCCATTTTTATACTTTGGTTTGAAAACATCAGTGATCAATTTTACAACTGAGATTTTCAGAGAACATTGGCTTAAAACCTGTAAAATCGACACAAACGTGACATTTAATAGAAACCGCAAATTAAAAATACAGAGTATTTGTTTTAACACATTCAATGGAACGTGTTAAAACAACTGACCAATAACTAAGCAATCCTGTCCCAGGTGAAAAAAGTATACTTTAGTATACTAAATTTTAACATACTTTAGTAAACTTTTATCGATGTACTTAAACTGTACCATTTTGGAACAACTAATTTTGTGCTTAGTATACTTTAGTAGTGTTTAAATAGTATTAAATTACAACTAATGGTATATTTTAGTACACTATATGTACTTTTTTGGAACAACTTCAAGTATACTTTTTAAATATCATATTTCATAGCTTTATTATTATATTTTGATATAATTATTATATTTTGAGTGTAATAATTCTGTCTCAGAATTATATTAAAAATATATATTTAATATATTTCAAATATATTTTAAATATACTATTAATATATTAGTAATGTATTTAAATTACACTTTATTTTTATTTTTGATTTCCTGCTATTGATAATAAACTACAATTTTAATTACTCGTGAAAGTCCTAATATTCCTACGTACCTATTTTGTACATGACATGCATAACTACACTACTTACATTGTTCTAGGCTACAATTACATGGAAAGATTAATTACACAAGATGCCCAAGGTAATTCAAATATTTTGTTTTATTACCGACGTTTTAAAATTGTCCAATTTTACTCACAACTTTATGAACTTTACATAAATGATCAGTTTACACATCAAAAGTGAACACAATGAACAAGAAAATTGAAGTGTGACAATAAAACATGAAAGTGAGGATCAATGACAGAACATTCTCGTTCACTGCACCTTACAGGAACCTACAAAAAAGAACAATACAGAAATTAAACAGAGAAAGTATTTGTATTTAAAGAGAACAGAAAAATGGCAAATAAAAAAATAATACTTACAATTTTAAGACGTTGTGGACTCGCCATGTATGTGACATCATAAGAACTGATGATGATTGGGACAGGATGCCTGGGGTGGAAAATCATATCTGGGTGTCGTCTTTGCCTGTTGATGTTAGAAGTAGAAAAAAAATAGTCAGCAATGTCATAGAATCAGTTGATGTTGGCATCAACTATGAAGCTGTTTTAAGTGTGGACTTAAGGAGACAAACTACCTTAAAATCTTTCCATTCATGATCTGAACACACTGATCCTTGCAGGGTGCTGAGGGGGGCTTGTGGTGCCCATTTCCAGCAGCCATCAGGTGAGAGGCAGGGTTCACCCTGGACAGGTCACCAGTCCATCACAGGGCCCTGAAAGCCAACAACAAATAAAATGTATGAAAGAGAAATGTTACATTAACAAGAAGAGAGAAATTATTTCCAGTTACCTTTAAATCAAATCATGTTTATTAAGCACTTAGTGTTGGTAACACAGCAGTTTTTGTTGTTGAAAATGTAGCTAGCTCCAACGTGTGTTTACTAGTGAAAATGAAAATAACCAGGAGGATATTTAAAAAGACTATTGACTCAGTCATGATTTTTTTTAGATTTTTTTTTTGTGTGTCAAGCTGCACACTAGATATATATCGACTGCAGCTTTTGAAGGGTGTTAACACCAGCTAAGGGTGTGACAGTTACTACTGAAAAGAAAGAAAGCGCTGCAAAATGAAAGAGTTGACAGCTTGTGCCATGCATAGGCAGCATTGTTAGAAAAAACTTGTCAATTCAAAATTCAGCTTTAGGCAGCTTTAACATGGCAATAAGCTACGATAAGTAAGGGAGTTCAACTAAAGTGTATGCTTCAAAGGAAACTATAAAAAGAGCAAATTCCTTGCAAATACCATAGTATATAAATACACTTTGGTTAGAGGTTTTAACCCTTTATGTGTGTCTTCATAAAGCACTCAGAAAAGCATTTCAGCTGTAGTTGGAATACTCAATATACAAAAGAAAATGGCACAAATAAATAAAGTCACTGAAGTAGCTCTGTGGTTCAGGCTCTATTCGTAGTTGTAACTCCGTCTCAGTTCAATAAGACTGAATAGGATTGAAATAATTTCAGTTCATTTATTTTCAATTCAGTTCAAATCTTTTGTTCATTTCAGATCATTTCAATTCTGTTCAGTTCAGTTTGTATCAGTTCAGTTCACTTCAGTTAATTTAATTTCACATAGTTCAGTTCAGTTCAACTCAGTTCAATCATTTCAATTTTATTGAGTTCAGTTCAGCTAGCTTATTTTATCTCAGTTCAGTTCACTTTAATTCAGTTCAGTTCAATTCTGTTCACATTGGTTCAGTAGTTTAGTTTATCTTAATTTTGGTCAGGTTTGATTCATGTAGTTAAGTTAAACTCAGTTTATTTCAATGGAATCAAATTCAGTTCTGGTCAGTTCAGTTGAATCCATTCACTTCATTTCCATTGAATCAGATCAGTTCAGTTCAAAGAATTCCTGCTTAGTGCAGCTGAAGTGAATTTAGTTCAGTTGTGTTCCAGACCAATTCAGTTCCGTTGATCTGATTTCAGTGTAATTCAGATTGATCAAGTTCCATCGCGGGCATTTTTAGTTCAGTTACACTTTTTTCATGTTAATGCCGACTCAACAGATGTTCTCTCAAGACGCTTTACGAGACAGACAGACTTGATTCGTACTCAGAAAAACACAGTCAGTATCATTTACATCGATTCAACATCGCTTCTGTACACTTCAATTCAAACTAAGTTATACAGAAAACATGGCTGCCAAGGTCAGATTAACATGGTCATTGATTTAAAAAAAAAAAGTTTTCCTTCCAACAAAACCCTGCCTTTTGAATTGAGTCTCACTGATTTTTGTGGGTAACCGTTAAGAAGACGCTTTTATTGATCAGATTTAATAACACGGTCCATAGCAATTGTCAGAATGTGTGTAAAAACTAAAAAAAAACTGCAGTAAAATATGCATTTTCTTACATAAGAAACTTTATGCTCACATACAACACCTGCAATCTCCTTGACAACCTGACTGCTGACGCCTTAGTCTTTAAACCTGGATGACCGATTGTTCGGTAACCCTGGAGGCAAAACGTCTAAAAGTGCTAAGTAGATAGATTGTCTTCAACAATTTGCTCCGTTTTCTAAACCAGAAAAGTAAGAGGTCTCACTCTGAACTTTTTTCGGATTGTCACTAAGCGGACACCCGTCTATTTGACATAATTATTGCTAGTCGAAGCTTTTTTTCCTTAAGAAAACAATCTGTCACAACACCAACATTCCTTTATGATGCTCCAATGAGCATTTCTGTGTCATAAAGGCACATTTTAAATCATTTACCTACTTTAAAAAACGTAACTAAGATCAGTTGCAACTGATTTATGTCGCATATGTTCCTGCTCAGGAATTCCAGCCCTAAAATATGATTTTGCCCTTAATGACCAGCCAAAGGTTTTTTATCGCGTATAAAATGTAAGTCTCCAACAATAGTTCATTTGTTTATCTTATTTTTCGATTCCATTTGTGATCAAGAATATTATGGACCATTCTCTCCAGTGTCTTCAGTCAGAGGCTTCTTCAAATTAGCTGTAACACAGACTGCTACAGGAGATCTTTCATCACCATCCAGAATACCACTTTGAAGAATTTTGAATTAATATGAGCTACAACAATGCAAGAAAGTATTTTTGAATTTGAGTTTGATATATTCTAAGTGGAAATTTTGTATTTTTATGTACTTATATTTTATATATAGCATTTATTCTCACCTACATTACATACATAATTGTGTAACTGCATGGTGCCGTTTTTAAATTCTGTTTCCTGCTTCAAATCTAAAAGTGATCTAAACTTTGCTTGGGAAGGAAACATTCACTAATTGTCTTTGGCCAGAAGCGTCTACAAATTTACTGCAACACAGACAGCTACAGGAAACCATCACCATCTATAGCCACTCTTTGAAGAACCTCAAATTAATGTGAGCTACAGCATTTCATTTCCATTTGGTGTCAATTGAATTGAATCTGAACATGTAAAAAGAAAAAAAAAAGACATATCTTCAGTAGGAAACCTTTAACGTGCCCGCAGCCGATTTAAGGTTAATTTTTATCACTTTAAACTCGTTTCCTGACGGAATCGTGTTTTTTTTTTTTTTTTTTCCATATTTTTGCACGTCTTTCAACATATAATTGGATGTGTTAATTTATTTAAGCGCCAACAGAAAGAAAATTTAAATGAAACCCAGACTGGTGTGTGAGATCCCCCTACACACACACACACATGCACGCGCGCACACGCGCACAGGCACACAGGCTCGTTGCTTATCTGTGTAAGAGTCCACGGATGCTTGAATATTTCTCTTGTTTGTGGGTTCCGGGTTGGCTGGCTGCAGAGCGATAGAGGTGTTGGTGGAGCTGAGCAGGAGACGGGAGCTGGGGGGAGATAGAGGGAGGATGGAGGGGTGTGTGTATGTGTGTATGTGTGTGTGTGTGTGTGTGAGGAGGAGTGGGGGGGCGAAGAGAGAGTCCCTCAGGCGTGTCCGGGGCTCTGATGGCTCCCCTGACAACCTCCTCCGTAATGGTCTCCCTCTCTCTCTCTGAGTGCTGTGAAATTGCAGGCCGGCGCTCTACAGCTGAGGACTCAGAGGAGACAAACGGCCTTTTAATTCAGAGCGCAGAGAGGTGACGGAGAGGGAGGCCCCCGGGGAGGGCCACCAATCAGACATCCATCATGCTAACCTCTCCCTTGGGACGGACCCTGCCAGAGAGGGTCCCCCCCCCGACCCCCCGACCCACCGCCTCCTCTCCCACCCGGAGGTGGTCTAACGTGTGTGTGTGAGTGCATATGCGTGCGTAAGTGCATGCCTTTGGGGTTGGAACGAGGTTTTGTTGGGGGGGGGGGGGGGGGGTAGAACCGGTGTGCTCAGGTGTCCGGGCTGTCACGGTGCAGAGTGGGAAAAGACCCGGGCAGAGAAACCACTTTGTTTTTTTTCCTTGTTTTTTTTTTTGGATGTGCTATTTGATTTACTTATTTATTCATTTCTCTCTTTTTTCTCTCTCCACCACTACAGATTCCCTTCGCGTTCGTAATTACAGGAGTGGGTGTTAACTCGTTTAATTATCAGAAACATTTACCTTTTTATTTCTGTCACCTGAATGCACCTGAACGTACAAACAGCCGTCGCGGTTTTCTACCGATTAAAAAAAAGAAGAAGCAGCAAGGATCCAGCACGCAATGTTGTTGAGATTTCCACTTTTCTTTGCTGCACATTACTGTAAATTAAAGAAGGAGAAAAAAACACTTCTTGCCACAGATGCTCCAATGCAAATCTTTTATGAACAAACTCTTGACGACAGAGAAAAGAAATTCTTCTTAAGCCACTTCAGATGTTGGTCCTTGGGTAAAAAAAAAAATAAATAAAATAAAATAAAAATTCACATACAAGCGGACTATCAAAGTTCCTCTTCTTTGTAAACAAACTCGTAAACAACTAAATGAAAACGTTATGAAACGCTTCGTCGAAATTTCGAAGCGAGTCGAAAGAGGATCCTCTTTTATGGGTTTTGCTGGGCTTGATGGATTTCAGGTGTGTGTTTTCTGAATGGATGATGCAAGCCATCCTGCAGCATTCAATGCTGACTGGAGGAGCCTTCTTCACACACACACACACACACACACACACACACACACACACACACACACACACACACACACACACACACACACACACACACACACACACATGGAGAGAGAGAGAAAGAAAGAGAGTGCGTGTGTATGTGTGTGTTCATGAAAGATCTCATTATTAAGCTTTGAACGTGATTAAAATTCAAGTAAATCCTAAAGTAACAGAGCTTCGCTTTGGAATTTTACGGATGTTTACGTTTTTACAGAAAGAGACACTGACTGACTTCGTGTCAGGCATATTGTCACAAACATGTATGTATTCTACTGCTAGCTTAGTGACTTGATAGTCTTCTTTTGTGGTGGAAAAAAAGGATTATTTACAGTAAGTTTTGGTGGATTTATGGTGATGTAAACATAAAATCCCCTTGAATGCCGCACGCGCACAGTGTTTACAGCATAGAACCGGAGTTTGCGAAAAGGAAAGAGGGTAGACGGCGCGCGCGTGCGTGCGCGCGAGCGCGTGAGGTTTTTGCAGTGAAAAGAAGAAAGCCTGTTGCTGTCCTTGGTGCTCCCTGCCTTCAGCACCACGGACAGCTTCCTCATTCTTCTCCGCAGGTGAGGCTGCGGCGCACGCCGGAGCGCAACAAAAGCAGCAGCAAACTGTGATTTTTTTTTTCTTTTTTTATTCCTTTGCAACAACCATGCTATGTAGTTGCTTTCAAATATGCTCCCCGGTGTTTTTCTTCCCTATTTCTTTTTCCTCCTTTGATACGGGAAAGGTTTCGATTTGAATGTATTTTTTTAGGCGTTATTAAAAAGTTTTAAAATTGCAACAAAAGTAATTGTCGACGATACTCTGACACTTTGGAATGTCTGTTCCCATATGGCGGAGATTCAAACTTAAAGTTATGAAAACAGACCAATTTGGGCAGAACAGAAGTGGGCAGTAAAAAAGTACATTTAATCGAGTGCTGTACTTAAGTACAGTTTATAATGTCGGTGCACTAGTTGCAGTTCTCTGACCGAAGGCAGATTACCGATCTATTAAAAAGCCCGATCTGATGATTCCGATTCTTGGCCGACACGGATTGTTTTTTCTGGATGAAATGTTGCTAAATATAGCAAGAAAGTCTCCGAGTTGGCGGAAGAGACCTGGTGGGCGGGGCTAACAGTCAAACCTTTCTCACAGCAGAGCATTAGTGGCCAGTGGCTGATTTTTTTAGACCGTAAATAAGATTGGTGGATAAGATCGGCTTCACGTGTAAGTATTGACTGATCACCAATCTCCCAAAATCCAAAAAATTGAGGCCCATTTCACGGCTAGCTGATTTATTGTTGCACCCTTATTTTTTCAGAACATGTACTTGAGTGGATTTTTTAAATTAATACTTTCACTCCATTAAATTTTAACAATAAAATAATTCTGTTTACTTCACTATCTTTCACTAAAGGTTTCTGTTATTTGTTGTTTCTGTCGGTTTTTGCTTGTGTAGTTTGTCCATTTTGTTCCACCGACAGTGAAATTACACGCGACACCTCTGGGTGGCGATATCAACCTTAAATCAATTTCAAGAAGAAGAATCACTTTCGTCCTACTCATGTTGCCTTATAGGCATATGAATGAATAATACAGGACACGGCAGTGTCTTTGAGTGTGTAGGAAAAGCTAAAAAAATAAAAAATTTAAATAATGCATTATTATTGGTGAGCTGGGATCTGTACAATATAGCAGCAAATTATCCCAATTATTCTTGATTACACTCCAGTGAAAGATGTCGTCAAAAAACTTCCCATTTTTAAGGACGTTCAATACTTTAGGTATTTTTGACTTAAGTAATAATTTGTCAGAGTTTACTCGAGTAATACCTAATCAGTACTTTGACTCAAGTAATGAAACAGAGCACTTTGTCCACCACTGGTCTTGGGTTGGTTTACCATACAGGCTTCACTAAATGCTTTAACCAATTTTTTATAGTGTCTAATGTCTAACATTAAAGCTAACAAGAGAGTTTAATAAGATTTGAAGATAGCATGCACAAAATATGAATATACATCTAAAAGTAGGCATTGTACTAAATTAGCTATCTTAGGCACAACTGAACATAAGAGTAAAATTTTCAGTTTCAGGTATGTAGACTATTTTCAAATGCTCTTTTTAGTAAACTACATTTTCAAATTTATTTACAGTTCCAGTACAATCCATTCCGGTCCATTAGTACAGCTTTTTACAGTAAAAAAAAAAGAAAAAAAGAAAAAAAGAAAAGAAATAAAATCACAAATGGATGCCATTCGCACTCTTGACTCTAGATGGCGGAAAAGTACTTCCACTAGATCTGTGGTATGAGTAAAATATGACTCAACAGGCATCTTTAGACAAGAGGTGATTTGAGGCAGTTTTGCGACAATAGTCTAAAAGGGGTTAAAATTTATTTTAATTTTCAGTTTAATTCTGGGTTTAAATTTAAGAGTTAAATTATTAAACACAACAACAAAAAAGCTTAACACTTTAGCAAAGAAGACTTTATAGGCAGTATAATACACTGTGTTTAAAAACTATGTGAAAAAGGTTGAGGTTCCATACATATGGAGATGGTAAATTTTATTTTTTGAGTTTCATTTTTGTTTAATCTGATCATTTTGATTACAGATTTCAGCTGGCAATAATAATATTTCTCATTTAGGAATCTGGGTTAGGGGAAATCGCCATCAACTCTTTATTTTGCCTTCAGACATATTTTTTATTGATTTATTTACTTTTACATTCATGAAATATAACTCTGTGTATCCCTACTAGCAGAAATAATTCAACAAGTAGCATTCAAATACGTTAACACCCATTAACGTTTAAATATATATATTTTTGCCTTATCTCAATAATATTGGGTTTACATTTAATAAAAACCTAATTTCCCCCCCATATTGAGACATCTTCAAGGCAGAATCATTCTTGATAAATGCAACAACAAATCTAAAGGGTGTTATTTTTCTCTGAAATATTTCTATTCTGTTTAAAAGGTTGTTGGGGCCCCCTGCTGGCCTGGGGGTCTTAAGAAGCATCTTACTTTGTGTATTCGGTGGGCTGACCATCCTATTGTGTTGCATGAGCTCAGACCTGGACGAGTCAATGGCAAATCAAGAATGGGACTAAGAGTTGGGTTGTCTCCAATCAGGAAGGGGGTAATCTCCCTATGTTGACTCTCCACTGCCTGGACAGTCCTGGACAATGATTTAAAAGTTGTAATATTTATTTATTTGTTTATTGTTTTGCACTTTTTGTCCTTTCTCAATGACCAAAATCCAACGAATAAAGTCAAAATTAGTTTAGGAGAGAGAATGTTACTTTAGAAACTTGTCAAATAGGCTGATTTTAGTTGTAGAGTAGTAGACTGTTTTGGACAATCAATATTAAAGTCTTTTTTATTATTATTCCTGGGCTTTAATTTTAAGTTCCACCACAAACAAAACCCCAGAAATTGAGCCTTTTCGAATTCGTGTCCCAAACCCCAAGGTTAACAGTGACTCCCATCTGCCCACTCCCTTATAAAACTTTTACTAATTTATTTTTACTTACTTATTTGCTTATGTCACGTATTTCCAGTTTAAAATAAACACAGCGCACATTGACATGAACAACGGTTTTGAACGAAAGGGTAAAGTTTGAAGGAAAAAAAGCCATGCTGTTCGTCGCTTTTCACTCTTTCGTGAATTTAAGCTAACATCGTGTACTTAAGCTAACATCTCCCTAGTTTAACTCTCATTATCGTCCTCAATGACCTCAGTCGCGTAAAATGAGTGAGAATTCACACCTGCAGTCATTCAAACGAGACCCCAAATACAATGCCCCGTTAAGGCGGAGCAGAACCAGCCTCTCCTGCGTCCACTTACATGAATTAGCCTCTCTGCTTGTTTGCTTAACTGCAACCAACAAAACGAGTCTGTTGGTAAATATTGAAATTCCCTTCGGCTGGGGGCCGCCCTGTTAAAGCACCAGGTGACCGGGCTCTCCCCATTGATAAGCTCCAGTTAATCCATCGCATTTCCCTGTAAATAGCTGCGTGCATGAGAAAGGCCCTCGAGGGCCCCCCACCTCTCCTCCTCCTCTTGTCACACAAGGCCGCTGAGGGTATGTATCAGAAAGCATTGTTTTGGATAATTCCTAATATCATATATATATATATATATATATATATATATATATATATATATATATATATATATATATATATATATATATATATATAAATATATTAATCTTAGTGTGCTTACAGGAATCTCCAGAGTGAATGAATTCATGAGTGAAGTCTCCATGAACCGGCGTCACCACAAACGGGGCCCAGGTATTTCTGCGCTCCGGGGTCCTGGCTCGGAGGCTGTACACACACACGCACACACGCACACACACACACACACACACACACACACATACACACACACACAACCACAGCTATGAGCGTGTAACCATGACAACTGCGCTCTGATTGGCTCGTCCGATGCGGGGAATTAACAGGGGCCTCGTCCAATCTGAGCTCTGGATGCAGCTCCGCGCTTGGCGAAAGAAAAAAAAAAAAAAAAAAAACCTCTCTCATGATAACCCAGGCACAGTGATGTGAAAGTGGCAACGTGAGGTGAGCCCGGAGGAAATTACTGGACTAAAAACAAAGCGCGAGCGATGAGGGGATTGTTTTAAAAAATAATAATAATTATATAAAAAAAAAACTAAACTAATAAATGAAAGATGACGCTTTAGGTGTTTGAAACAGAAGAGAGAAAATATGGTTGGTTTGTCCATCACGCAGCCCTGAAATCTCTTCCCTCTCTTCTTCTTTTGGATTGTGGATTGGTGACAGCATCCCGACCCAGGACTCAGGACCGGAACAGTTCTTTTATTCTTTTCTTCTGTTTTTTTTTTCTTCTTCCTCTGGTGGATTGAGGGTTGGGGGAGAATCTTCCACTTTTCACCCCGGCAGAGCTCATCAACCAGGAGCCAAGACGTTGTTCCGCGTAGAGCCGGCTTGCCCCAGTCCGAGCAGCGCAGTCCGTGCAGCAGGGAGGTCGGCACTCGGCGTCTCACGGGCCGGCAACATGATGGTCCTCTGCGCCGGCTGCGAGCGGCCCATCCTGGACCGGTTCCTGCTCAACGTGCTGGACAGAGCCTGGCACGCCAAGTGCGTCCAGTGCTGCGAATGCAACTGCAACCTGACCGAGAAGTGTTTCTCCCGGGACGGAAAGCTCTATTGCAAAATGGACTTTTTCAGGTAACGCGGAGAAAGACTGGACTCGGTTGGGAGGATTTTTTTTTCCTTTTTCTTTTTGCGTAGATTGTTAAGGGTCAAAATGTTAAATTTCACGCGGAAAAAAAAAAAAAGAAAATCTGACCCAAACGTAAAAGGTTATTACATTCTCAATCATATTGGACCAAAAACAGATCAGTTTTGAACTGAAAATGTTCAATATAAAATAATTCACCTTTAAAATCAAATCAGTAAAAGCAATGCAGTAACAATAGCCAGCTTTATGAGACATTTTAGTGAAATTGCCTTTAACAAATTATACATAAATACTCTGGCCCATTAATTCAATCAGTATATATATATATATATATATATATATATATATATATATACTCAAATCTCCTACAACTAAATGAAGTTCAATCTAAAACAAATATAAAGGAGAGCATCAGGTTCAGTTTATAATGTCAATTGATAAAACAGCTTTAAATAAATAGTATCCTCCCATTTTTTCTATGAGGAAACGGCTTTGCTTTGTTTTTTTTTAGTATTATTATTATTTAATTTTTTAAAGTCCACTCTCAGCTCCTGGTGCCACTTCCCAAACATCCATTAGGCCATTAACTGGTTCCCAATTCCTCCCTAACCCCCCTAAACCCCCACGCCCCCCCAAAAAAAGTGTTCCAGGTAATTGAGTGATATAATATAAGTGAAGTCCTTGTTTTTGTCGCATCATTTTCATTTTCAACGTGACTGTCCTACTCTTCCCAAATTGTCTAATGACATGTAAGTCGCGTCATCCCCCCACCCCTTTACCTCCCCCCTCTATGTTTTAGTCGGAGGGCCGGGGCTGTTATTGGCCCCTCGCGCGGCCTTGGCCATCATATTACTGCGGGTCCCCATCAAGCGCGCTGGATTTAAATGGCCCAGCCATTAGCCGGGCGAAACAGTAATCACCCTAATGTGTCCATTTGTTGTGTAAGTAGTGTTGTGCCCTTTTTTTTTTCTTTTTTTTTTTTTGGAGAGGTGAGGAAGGGGAGGAGGAGGGGAGGGGAGGGGGGGGGGGCAGTTGGCCATGCATGTGAAAGGCGCACGGTGAAGCGATCCCATTGCAAATGAGGAAACAAGCTCAGATTGGTGTTAAAACCCCCTAAAACAAAACAAAACAATGCTCCACAATAAAAGCAGCTTGCTCTCACCCCAAAGGCTCAAGCAGCAACACATTTCAATAGAATTCTGTTACAATTAATAAAAGACAACAAAATGTTATTTTTTTCTCTCCATCCTCCTATATTTAGAGGATCAGATTTATTTGCGCTATATTTGTGCATCAAACTGATGAGTCGTCCTACCATTTAGGCGGCTGAATATGGATTAAAGGAAGATTTTCACGCTAAAATGCTCCCCCACTCTGCTTAATCCCATAATATATCCGCGGCTACAATGTGTTGATTGTCACTAATACGTTTTTGCGTGGGGTTATTGTCAGAGCGCCTCCGTCAAAATTAGCTCCCTTTCCCCCCCTGTATTATTATTATTACTGATATCACAGAGTTCTGCCAAGAATGAATCAGTTCGCAATAGTAAAAAAAAAAAAAAAAATTATATATATATATATATATATATATATATATATATATATATATATATATATATATATATATATATATATATATATATATATATATATATATATATATATATATTATTATTTTTTTTTTTTTAATTACAATACCTATTGAATTTTATTTCATATTGATCACGTTATTTTTTTAATTGGATCTTTAATACGGTAAGTAAAGTACTTCACCTCCAAGACGTCATTTTCTGCTTAAGCGTGGCCTGTCTTTGTCTTTATTTCTCCTAGAAAAATATATTGGATATAGATTTTTACTTTTTTTTATCCCATATGGGTCCCAATTTGAACCTATATAAATACACTGAAAGTCAAACTTAGACGTCCCGTTTCACAAACCACCACGTTTATTCACCTATTAACCAAAAAAAAAAAGAAAGAAAGAAATAAAGGAAGGAAGAAAGAAGGGAAGAAAGAAAGAAAAATCACCTTCTTAAACAAAGAAATCAACAGTCCGGCTTAGGAAAAGCCATTTTTCTCAATTTCAACAACCTTAATAACAACGCTTGGACGTCCACGTGGGTCTTTACGCTGACGTCTTCTCAACTTTAATTTGCGTTCATATATATAGATGAGAAAACAGATTATTTTATGTCTGATACTAAAAAAAGTGAAAGTAAGGCTGTGTTTGCTCATCTGATGAACTCAAACCCCGTCATTAGAGCGTCCTTTTGGTCTTCAGCCACACCAGATGGAAATCTTCTCTTCTGTCCGCTGAATAAAATGTTATAATGACTTATAATGTAATGCATGAGCCTGAATGCCACATAGAGTGGGGACTTAAAATAAATTTTTAGATTTACACTAATATATATATATATATATATATATATATATATATATATATAACACATAATCAGTGTTTTAAATAATAAACAGAGGACTTTAATAGAAAGCAAAGATTTTAGTCTGATTCGATCTTTTTTTTTCTTTCTTGTGTGTCCAGGCGCTTTGGCACAAAATGCGCGGGCTGTCTGCAGGGAATCTCGCCGAACGACTTGGTGCGTAAAGCCCGCAGCAAGGTGTTCCACCTGAACTGCTTCACCTGCATGGTGTGTAACAAGCAGCTGTCCACGGGAGAGGAGCTCTACGTGATCGACGAAAACAAGTTCGTGTGCAAAGAAGATTACCTGAGCTCCGGGGCCATTAAGGAAGTCAACCTGAACTCAGGTGAGCGACATTGCAAAAAACAAAAACAACAAAAAAAACAAAAAAAAAACAGCTGAGCTGCGCTTATTGGCTGCAAAATTTGTGGGAGGGGGTGGGTGTGGGGGCCTGAGTGGCGAGAAGAGAGAAATAAAATAAAATAGATCTGAGAAATAAAGAGAATAAATAAAGCTGGGGGTCCGTGGAGAGCGTTTCCTCACAACCTTGTCGGAAGAATAGTTTCAATATTTACCTCCACAGAACAATAGCTTTCTGGTTTTGTGTAGCAGGGTCCGCGGGGGGAGGGGAGGGGGGGATGAGGATGTTAACGTGGCGCGTGTTGCTGCTCCTCTTCTTGTCTATTCATCCTTAAAAAAAAAAAGAAAAAAAAGAACCACACACCTACACACACACACACACACACACACACACACACACACACACACACACACACACACACACACACACACACACACACACACCACACACACAGAAGGACAGCATCCACCCTGCATGCTCAAGCTGCTCGGTTATTTTCGGTTTATTCACATGGAATATTATCGTGTTAGTTTATCGTTAAGTGTATTTGGTGAGAAACGAAATGGCTTCTTATTTCTATTCTCTTTACATAAACCAAGATGAGCGAAAAACAGAATATTTTGTTAAAAATGAGCAGAATCTGAAATTTTACATTCAGATTTCTTTCTCCCCCCCAACACCTGGGCTAATTAAAATTAAACCGCCCCCTCCCCTTTCTCTGCCTCCCTCCTTGACATTTCGGATCGTGACCTTCCCTCCTTGTTTGTTTGCATCACCCCCCCTCCACCCACCCCCACTTCACCCACCCGGGGCTCCCCTGGGGTCCCCCTGCAGTCTCGTCGTGCACAGATAGGAGTTTATCGCCGGATCTCCAGGACCCGATACAGGACGACATAAAGGAGACGGACAATTCCACGTCCTCAGATAAGGAAACGAACAATATTGAGAACGAGGAGCAGAACTCCGGGGCCAAGCGGCGGGGGCCCCGGACCACCATCAAGGCCAAGCAGCTGGAGACGTTAAAGGCGGCGTTCGTGGCCACGCCGAAGCCCACGCGGCACATCCGGGAGCAGCTCGCGCAGGAGACGGGGCTGAACATGCGAGTCATCCAGGTAAACTCAGAATATTATTATATGGATATATATTTATGATTTACTTTATTTAGAGACTGCATTGAGATGCTGAAACAAATGTAGCAACCTTGTACCACCGGAGATCAAATCGACATCTTTTTCTCCGATTATTTCGTCGGCCTTGTTTTTATTTAGTCCAGAATAATCAGTTAAAAACTGAATCTGCCGAGCAGAAACAAAGATGGAGGCCATTTGAGCAACCACAACCGCGTTTCGGCGACAGTTGAACGTCTTTTCCACGTTTCATTCTTTGCCCACCTGTTCACATCGGTTAGACAGAAGCCCTTTTGGCCTATTCAAAGCAAATATTGTTGAATGTCTGAATTGGTAAGCTCATGTGATAAGCACCAACCACCGTTCTACCACATTTAAATGGTTGCTAATGTAATTTTTACATGTATCCAATGTAAGCTTGGATGGAAGCTTGATTTTGTAATGCAGGGGCGTCTCTAGAAAGTTTACAATGGACCAGATGGGGTGGGGGGGGCACGGGGTTGGCAGCCCCAAACTTCAAAATTATACCAGAATCTACAAATTTTTCTTTTTATTACATCATAAATTATACTCTAAAAAATTACAGTTGTCGCAAGTCATTAAAACTCATTCAGGAAAAAAAAAAAAAAAATCTCAGCCATAAACCAAAGATGTGGGGGTTGGTCTCCCCCTTGGTGGCGCCACCGTCCCTGCTGAACCACAGTAGGCGAGACGGACTCACCGAGACAAAGACAAATTGGTGACAAATGACGGATTATAAATCAGTAAAATTACCTTTTAATTTTCCCGAAGTGTGCGGGACGTTTAATTGAAAGCCTCATTATCTGTAAGAGAAATGTCAAAACATGATGTGGACCATTAGTGGGGTTACAGATCCAAATTTACCGGCTGCACGCCATGTGAAATGTTTCTTTTAGGTCTATACATTATGGACCTATTTGGGTAATAATGATAAAACGATAA
Organism: Poecilia reticulata; assembly: GCF_904066995.2. Classification (NCBI taxonomy): domain Eukaryota; kingdom Metazoa; phylum Chordata; class Actinopteri; order Cyprinodontiformes; family Poeciliidae; genus Poecilia; species Poecilia reticulata. The sequence goes on from NC_088841.1 coordinate 5,186,053, forward strand.
TAATGGCTGCAGTAACAGCCTGTTTATGTTTTTAACCATACAAACGCCTGGAATGTTACAGTGAAACAGTATTTATGGTGAAGAATATCTTAAAAACTACCCAAAAAGTTACTTTTCCAAACCACGTATTTAAGTAGTTGTAAGTCAGTATATTAAGTGCTAATTGCCAAATGTTCATATTATTTAACCTTTATTGTTGTGTATTTTCTGATTGTTAGATTTGTTACTTACTGTATTATTGTTGTTATATTAGCTTAGATTTCTTTATTTTAAAGAGGACAGTGCATATTAAACAACATGAATACATCATGTAAATATGCCAGATTTTGCCTGAGAGGCTAATTTCCATCTGTAGTTTCATAGCAGGTTAATGGAAGAGATAAAAAAAAATACAGTTAACATGCATAACAACATATATGAACCATGATTTATTACAATAAGTATTTGTAATAGAAACAAAAACAACTCACAACCGTAAAGGAAAAAAAAGAGTGCAAAAACATTTAATTAAAAAATTATTCAAAACATCAGTGCAATTTTGATTATCTAGCTTAAATGAGTTCCTAAAACAGTTCAAAGACATCATAGTTTTTAATTCTATTATAATCAACTGTTATTGTAGCTTTTCAGAGTGATATTTTTATGAAACTCATTTCTAAACATTTTGTTTAAAAATTTTTCTACAGTTTAGAATTTCTTTAAATGTCATAAATACATTTGAAATAGTACCGAAAAACAAAACAAAAACAAAGTTCAGTTTTAAAGTTTATCCTTGAAACAAAAGGTTAATTTAATCTTGAAAAATAAAATAATCCTTTTTTTTTTCTTTTTTTTGGGCTGCTTTGGGAATGATAAAGACCATGTTTACACTGGAGGCGCCAGTTTATTTGGAAATAATACATGTTTCACAGCCATGAAATGAGAGAAAGGTTAGCCTCACTGCCTGCCAATGCTAAGAGGAACCCCAGACACAAACATGTTGTGCAACGGAGCACACACACACGCACACACACACACACACTGCTTCCTGCTTTCTTTTATCCTCCATGACTCACACACACACACACACACACACACACACACACACACACACACACACACACACACACACACACACACACACACACACACACACACACACGTACGCGCGGAGTGTCTGGGTGCAGACTGTGTCAGGATGATTAGCACCATCTCTGCCAACTGTGATGTGGCTTTTTGTGCACTCACTGTAATTATCGCTGATTTCACAGATTTACATACCGCCCTCCCCTTTTCCCACCTCTCCGCGCCGCTCTTACTCACTTCCAGCCTGTTTCCTCCGCATCTCCACGGCCTCGTCTAGATCATACACTGCAGGCAATTTTCTCTATGTGTATGTGTGTGTGTGTGAGCTCAATCATACAGTCAATCACCAAAGCCAGTCAATAAGTCAGTCAGTCAGTGAGTCCGTCGCACCATCCCTCCCTTCACCCCACACCCCTTTATATATATATATATGTGTGTGTGTGTGTGTGTGTGTGTGTGAGATTGCTCAGAGCCAAAATGGAGGCTGCGTTTCGTCATCTTCCTCCTCGTTCGGTGTGTGTTAAATACCGCAGCTCTCGACGCGGGGAGCCCTGTGAGCCACGCTGCTTCTCCAGCATGTGGATGTAATCCCTAAGCAAGGCTCTCTCAAGGGAAGCGAGAGCATTTCCATAAAAATGTACCCTACAGTTAGACGATTGTTCTCAATAAGCAGGTGTTGCCTTTGCCGCTGGAGCACGGAGAGCACAGCCTAAGTGGTTTTTGGCTGTTTCTTTAAGTGTGTGGGTGCGCGCGCGCGTGTGTGTGTGTTGTTTTGTTAATCTGTAGCACAGTGGGATTCTGCCTCTGGTGTAGCCTAGCATGGTGCGAACATGCATCATTATGCGGCATGCGATGCAAACGGCGCAAACGCGACCTGTTATGTGCTTGTAATGCAAAGAGCATTCCTCCATATGGCGCGGGAGGCTTTGCAAATAAAAAAAAAAAATCCTCCTTTGTTAGTTTTCAAAGAAAGTTTATTTAAGCATATTCTCTTCCGTTTATTTGAACTTCCGGCGCGGGGGCCGTTGGGGACGCGCACCGTTTCTGTCGCTTTGTGATTCATCTTAAAGTAGTGTAACAAAGAGAAAAACTTCTTTATAAACTGTAAAATGCAACAAAGGGTGTTTCATTTGCTGGCTTTTTTTTGTTTTGTTTGCAATTTCTATGTCTGGTTTGAATTTGTTGTGCTTAGGCGATAAATCAATAAATCGCATGATAAATTATAAGCTCAATAATTTAAATTTGCATGAATTTTTTTCTTTCTTTTTGCTAAAAACTGAATGACAAACATCTTCAGTCTGGTGCTTTGGTCTCAACTTGCCCTTTTTATGAAGGAAAATTTTGTTTACATAGATTTCATATTTCATTTTATATGTTGTTTCTGTTGTTTGTTTATTTATTAGTATATTTAAAATGTCTTCCAGTTCCAGTGATAAATGTTCAGAGGAACTTAAAAATTAGTGATCTTTGACAATGTTTTCTGGCATTTACACCGTTACTATTACTCAAAAAATGGTCTCAAAAGAGCAATATTATCGTTTATCGCAATAACTAATGGGAAAATTTATCGTCCAGAAAAATTTCGTGTCAAGCCTGGTTGTGCGCTCCAGCACCGACAAAACATGAGAAAAAGATTCCAGCTTTTAACAGTAAAGTCCTGATACTGTAAATCTTTTATTGTAATTAAACTAAAGTTTCATTTCACAGCCTACTGCTGTCTTTACTTTTAATCTTGAGTGTGGTTAAAAGAAAAAAAAAAAGAGTTTCTTGAACCGTATTAATTGATAGATCAAAGAACTTAAGCATCACAAAAGAAAGCACAAACACTCGTGCAAATGGGGGCAGAGGTGTCTTAAAACAGGATCCAAACAGGTCAGAAGTGAATCCCTCCTAGATTTTTCAAAAACACTCCTTCGCCGTTTTGAATACGAGGCTTTTCAAGGAAGGCAGAAACTTGAGTGAAAGTCAAGGCTGATGGGAATGACGGCTTTCAGTGCAAACTCTGCAAAAGAGAGCTCAAAAAACGAAATGGAGCCATACCACAAAGAAAGAAGGGAAAAAAAGTTGTCCATCTTCTACTTTTTCTGCTAAACATGCGATCAGGTGGATCTTAGAAGTGCGTGAGAGTTTCAGAAACAGAATCCAGATGAAAAGCTAAAAAACTGCAGGAAAAACGGCCACTGATCATCTCTGCCATCGTTTTATTTTTCTTTCTTTTTTTGCTGTTGTTGCCGTTTTAAGGTTTGGTTCCAGAACAGAGATCCAAAGAGCGGCGAATGAAGCAGCTGAGCGCCCTGGGGGCCCGACGCCACGCCTTCTTCAGGGCCCCAGGAGGATGAGGCCTCTAGGAGGCAGGCTGGAGGACCCAGACATTTAGGACCTGGGCCCTACGGTTACTACGGAGGTAGGGCGGGAAAACTCTCACTCATTTTCACACACTTTTTATCCGGCCTCAGCAAACACGATCCATATCCAGGTTGAACATCTGTATCAAGAACTTGACATTATCAGTGCGGGTAGAATGACAGGAAGACATGATATAAATGGTTTGTTGTGCTGGTAATGTGGACGCAGTCCAATGAAAGTGTTTTTGGATATCAGACTAGTTTCCATTAGCTACTTGTTTTTGTGTTCAGAAAAACAGCCAAGACCTTAATTTGACTCAGGCACACACCAGTCATTTTGTTGGTATTTTTAGTAAAAAGAGACTTTTGTTAATTTATCTTAGTGCTTATAATTGAATACCAGCTATTCAGTTTGAATCACATACGCAGCTACCAAATCAAAGTCAGAAACCTAGTATTTTGGCTAATTACTAAAACCACAAATTTGATCAAAAAAATATTTTAAAAAGTCCTTTTATTTGGGATAAATGCCTAAAAATATGCACCTGTGACCATCATTACGTATAAAAATACCACTTTTCTTTGATAAAAAGCAGCAATAAACTACATATGCCAAAGCTTTGCTCTCCAAAGTTACTAACTTTCTGCTCTAAATATGAACATGTCATCAGCAACGAAGTTAACCGATGCAGGATGCGTGGGGATTTAGACAGGTTTTTATCCAAATTACAAAGCTGTGGCTGAAATATCCAATTCTTATGTTTGAAAAGACAAAGAAAATAAATGAAATACATAAATAACTAGGAGCAATAAGTGGTCTGTTTGGAAAATCCATGGCAACAGCTCCGTTTAAAATGGATCTGGGTTATTTGAATAGTATGGATAGCTGAAAAACACGTACATTGTGACGTTTTGCTAAATCGTTGACCCAGACATTATAACTTAAAAAGTACTTTTCACTATTTATGGGTTGCATCAAATAAAAATGTTATTTTGTAGATAATCTTGATTCTTTGGATGATTTGGTACAATATGATTCGAATCGTCTCTTTTCTCCTCTTTTACGTCAGAGTTGATTTTTGGAAATCGACAAAAGACAAGAATGTGTGAAATGCGAACAAATGCCGTGGAGCAACTAAATGACACAACGTCCATTAGAACCAAAGGTAAACGGGAAGGTAGCTTTTCATTTCAGAAAAAAAAATAAAAATCCAGAATACAGGTCTCCCAAAAAACAGAGAGAAACAAAGAAAAAAATTCTACGCAGACACTAGTCAGGCCGCTTCTGGAATCGCTTCATGTCGAGATAAAAGTTGTGAATAAATATTTACTCAGCATATCAGCAGTGTTCACATGCAGACCCTGTTATCTCAAAGGAATCATGCTCTGTGTGCTGTTCTTGTCAGATTAGACAAATGACAGGCCAGGTCTTAAGAATGTGATGAAATTTCCTCCATCTGCGAGTTGTTGCAAGGTTGAGCCCCATTTACCTGCTAAAGAGCTGGGAAGAGTTATTGATGCTTTATCACATCACAACTGGACCACTGTGATGGTGCTGATCAGATTTTACCTGCACTAAGTGAACGCGTCACGCCGGTCTTGGCTTCTCTTCGCTGGCTTCACGTCCCATCCCAAGTTGAATTTAAAATTTTAGCACTTGATTTAAAGCTTTAATAGTTTTGCTCCAACCCTATTTAAATGATCTCTGCTACATCCACTCGACAGTGAGAGAACTCGGGTCTACTAGCCGTTTCTCTTCGGTAGTCCAATGTTGGACTACCGAACAACCGACATTTATTGTATCGTTATCATTTATCGTGAGGATTTTGATTTATAGTTGTCACAATAAGTTCAATTAATGATTTAAAAAAAGTGACTATTGTAAATGTTATTTTAATGTTTCTCTGCTGTTGCATCAATAAATATGAGCAAATTTGAACAATTACATTTCTTTAAGTTGGTAGTGTCGTGTAAAAGTCTGTTTCAAATGGGAATTTTTTTTTTGGACAACAGTATTTTTGTGGAGCTGTGACGTTGTGCCATACAGTAATAAATAGTTTTCATCACATTTTTATTGTTATCACAATAGCATTGCGAAATATCGCGATAAAGCTCTCAGTCCATGTTGCTCATCCTTGTTCTATCGATTCAGGAGCTCACAACTCAAAACATAGAGATTTCAAATCATTGCTTCGAACAGATCTTTTTTACTTTAATTACTTGTAACTTTTAAATTGATTCTATTGGCTCTCATTGTATGTTTAACTACTTAAAAAAAATCTGCTGTATGAATAAACCTTACATTGTCAACATAAAATGTGTATGTAGATGCTCTCAAAGTGCATCTACCGTTTTTCTGTATTAGATTACTTATGCCTACAGCACAGTAAGTCATGGACTAGTTACCATTATCAAGGTACATCAGAAACTCCTTAACTATCATGAAGACGCCGGCATCCTCATAAACCGATTGACTTACATCAGTGGTGCCCAAAGTGGGCCCTTGAGGGCCGGCATCCTGCATGTTTTAGTTCTCTTCCTGGTGGTAGTAACAACCTTCTAAGCAGGTCAATGTTCCTCTTCGGCCTCTAATGACCCATAATCTGATCCAGGTGTGTTAAATCAGGGAGAGAACTAAAATGTCCAGGATGCCGACCCTCCAGGACCGACTTTGGGCTCCTCTGACTTGCATTTCAGCATTTTGAGGGTGACTGTTAAGGGTTAAAAGTTTTACTTTCAAAACTGAGATCATTCCTAAAGTTTAAAGTTTGTTTAAGGCGAAGCCAGTGATGAAGCGACTGGTGTTTCTCCGGCTTTTTGAATCATAGCGTCATGCAGCGCTGCCCTTCCCCCACTAGTTTACTCATGGTTATCAAACTGTAATCTCATGCTGAGCTTCCTAGTAATCATGCAGGCAAACATAGTTGGAGAAAGAAAATGTATTGTGTAAACTCTTATGGCGATGAACCATCTCTGTTTGGTCATTTTCAAATCGCAAAATTTTGAAATGTGACACTTTCTGTAGAAAGTTTAGGAGTTATCTGGAAATCTATTGATAATTGAACACACTATCGCATAAAAACATGAAAGCCATATGATGTTGGCAAGCTAAACATTAATATATTATATACATATATACATTTATCTACAATTATCATCAAACGTGTTAAAGCTATCAAATCCATAGATTGAAAATGTGGCATCAATAGTCCAGGGTTCTAGAAACCGTCAGGGTGTGACCTCCAAACGTCTGCAGGTAGCAATGTGCAGTTTACTGAGGACTGGCATATACATAAAAATCCAGTTGATTTTGTTAATATTATACTTTACCAAACAATACTTAAAATCACCGTTACAGGTGAACCTTAGATATTTTAGATTTCCGGTTTGTTCCCATAATAATAAATAAATTTTTGCTAGTTTTTTTTTTTTTTTTTTAAGAAGTAGAAATCACTCCATCCAACAAACAACTTGGAGAACTTTGTAACCTGAAGAAGACACCACTACTGCTCAGATTGAGTCACCCACCCGCTGGATTAGCATTAGCAAATAAATCTTTCCCAAAAGAAATTCAGCCCTTGACAGACAGACAGGAATATCCGAACACAAAACCGACCAACAACTAGGGCACCGAATTAAACAGAGAAATAAAGCAGATGCACCTGTCATGTTTATGAGCTATATGTTTGATGACAGTCGGAGCTCTGCTGTGGTCTCCATACATCTGCAACACCTACCTGAGGGGCCTTGCATTGAGACACAATAAAGTGGAGCCGTCAAGGCTGCGAGGAACCGAGCCGGGAGGAGGGGGTGAAACAGAGGACAAAACCTCTATGCCTCTCTCTCTCTGTCTGTCCATCCTCTCTCTTTCTCTCATCTCTCTCTTGCCTCTGAGCGCGCTTTTCACACCCTTTGTGCGGCGGCACAGGCCGGCCGATTCCCTTTATCTGAGCCGACGCCTCTCTTCTTCAGGATACTTGTGTGTGTATGTGCGAGTGTGTGTGTATGTGCGCGTGTGTGCGTGCGTGTGGCTTGATGCTGCCGCATGTGTGAGTGTAATTATAGGCCGCGGTTTCCAACACTCCCTCAACACATCACACACGACGTGCTCTATACCCAAACTAGCGCGCAGGCCTGTTGGGCACACCAGATAATTAGCATGTGCGGGAGAGCGACGTCACGTCTTATTGGGCGCGTGCGAAGGCAAACACGCTGAAATTGAATCAGGTGGCGGATATCTGCCTGTTAGTTCCTACTTTCTCCCCGCTCTGGACCCGAATGGCAGCGCGGGGAACATATGGTGAGACTCAGAGAAATGCGAGTGCAACATCTGGGGCGCCGGATAAAGTCTGCCATCGATCTCGGCTCAAGGTGTGCTGAGACAAATGGCTTTAGTTTTAACTGTAGAACAGGAAGGTGGTGAGAGGCAGAAGGCAGATGGAGGTTTGTAATTGTTAATGGATCTAAAGGAGCAGCAGCAGCAGCATACAGGTGTTGCTTTAATCCTTTTTAAATGGTTTGGGCTACTTTTGGGTTAATGATTCTAAAACTCATGGAGCAAGAGGTTCTGAAATGATCTTCAAGTAGTAAAAAAAAAAAAAGATTCAAATTCAGAGCCACCATTTTAAGAGTTAGAGGTTGGTGGATCAGTCCAAAATATTGATAATATCGAAACTAAGTGTGTATTGGTATCGGCTCACTTCTAGTGTGACGAAGTCGATACTTTAGACTCAGATTCCCTGTTGAACTTTTGTCATTTTTGCATTGTAGTTTCTCAACTTGACGTTAAAAAGATTTGGCTTTGGTTTGCTCTCAAATTATAATTCTTTACACTGAGTTTCTTCAGAAAACAAGTCAGAGAATTTGGTTTGGTTCTTCTGTTGTTTTTGTTTATCATGTAATATGCTACTAGTGTTTTGTAGCCACCTATAACTTTATCTAAATTCTGAGTGTAGTTTTAACAAAACAATTCAAAATTGGTCAGACATATCACACTTAAAGTATCGTTATAAATATCATGATATTTTGCTCTGACAAGATGCTATCACGATATTACTAGAGATAAAATTCAGTTTGCTGTCTTTAAAGAAAGCTGTCAGTCGCTTAGCATGAATTGTAATTTCCAACCAGAACGGCTGCGGGTCTGCGGCGGCACCGCTGCCACCAGACTGCTAGAGATGGCACGGCTCTGACGGAATGTTTCAGAGACACACGAAGAATGGATTTTCATTTAATTGTCAGAAAAAAAGTCGTTAATATCATAACAGCAAAATACAATCTTGAAAAGGCTTTGGCATATTAATTTGCTGTGCACTTTGAGGTATGCTGATGTACAGCTCATCAAGTACGAGGCTTTGTCAGTAGTCAGAAAGGTTTTCAGCTCATCTTATTCAAATGTTGCAAAAAAACAAACAAACTATTTTTAATGGTGCAGCTGGTTCTGAGTTGGGATGGCCACAGCACGGTGAAGAAAAATACAAAAGTTTCACTTTTGAACCAAATTGATCCAATTTTAACTATGAGATCTATGAGGTCTCACCTATGAACAGCTAAGGCATTCTTTAGATCAATTTCCTACCAAAAAAATCTATTAAGCAATAAATGGGTTCAAAGGTCAGTCCTGTATCAGCTACTGTGTGTTGCACAATGCTTAAGAAGACCTAACGAATGTGTTCATGTGTGCAGAAGTGAGCACTGCTGAGAAAGCGAAAGGTTTGGAGCAGAAAATAAATGTTCAGGTCCTTTATGAGTTTTTAACATGACAGCTTTCATAAACTTAACCAAAGGAACGTTTGTCATGTTGGCTAACAATAGCTGATATCACTGCAACATTATCAGCAAAAATAAAATATATGACAGTTTTTCCACTACCTACCAGCTGAACCACATAAAACGTTTAAAAAAATGATGAAAAAAATAATACATTTTGCATTAATTGTAGCGTAGTACATAAGTATTTTAAACTGCAACTTTTCTAACTTCCTGCAGTGACAGACTGCTGCAGTGCTGATGCTAGCTTGGATGTGAAAAGGAAGGTTCAGATTCAGCTTTTGTTTGCGTTTTTGCTAAAAACGACAGCAAAAAAAAAAACAAAAAAACAACGCTCCTTGGTATTGCTTTATTTTCATAAACAAAGTCACATTGCTTTACTTCGGAGACCAAAATAAAGTTTGTAAACCCCACCAACTTTTACCATTCATGTCCAAATCCATGAAGTATGTTGGACCATTTTCTGAAAATTTTCAAAATTACAAAGGAAAAAGGCTAACATAAAAGTAAGTATTTTTTTTGTTGTTATTTGTGTTTTATGTAGATTTAAACATTTGACGGTCACGCTTTGTGGAGAGTTTGAAAAGAACTCAGCCTGGTTATCCGCATGAAAAATACACAAATCTGATCTGAAAACCATCTAGCTTTTTTTTTCTCCAAATGGCAGCATTGAGAGATTTATGAGCCCAGATTTTTAGAGATCAGCCTATGTTTCATGATTTAATTAAACATTTCAGCGAAACATAAATTCAATTAACGTAGAGTTGTTCTAAAAGACCAGAAAAACATCCTAAAAGGCCTGCAGTGCGTCTTATTATTCCACCAAGGTGACAGACGACAACAGGAAACAGTTTTTTCTCTTTTGTTTTTTAGTCTAGATTTATCCGTGCTTCTTGTCAGTGTGGAATATTTACACTAATTAATTAAAAAGTTTGGCTAGCATTTTAAAACTGCTTACTGTTAGAGTCAAGTGAAATCTCTTGACATCAGCTAACGAGACCAGATAGGATGAAAGCTGCATATTTCTGGTTGTGCCAAATTTTTCTTGGACCTTTACAAGTAAAGAGCAGCAAAAATACAAACGTTAGCTCATGGTCGCATTGTGTCATTTTGTAGCAGAATTGGCACTGATTCTATTGAGGGAAGGAAGAAAAACTTCATCCATCCATTTTCTTACACCCTTGTCTCTCAGTGGGGTCAGGAGGGTTGCAGGTGCCTATCTCCAGCTAGAGTACCGGGCGAGAGGCGGGGTCACCCTGGACAAGTCGCCAGTCTGTCGCAGGAAGAAAAACTTAAGCAGATGAAAAGACTCACGATGTTTAAAGTCAGAATTTTATCTGGGAGTGATATATTTTATTTGGATTTGAAGGTTGAGGTGTGAAATCTAATTTTTATTTAGTAATTATTCAACTTCAAGGGATATTTCTATTTTTTTGTATTAATTTCTTGCTAATTTGAAACTTCTAGGTAAAATTTGAACGTGAATAAATTCCATTCTTCGATGCCATCCTATAGAAGCATCTTGTTTTCAGTTTATTTGTTATTATGACATGAACTAAAAAAAAGCAACTTCTTTTGTATTGATTTATAAATAATTCTAAATAGATCATTTTGACTTACAGTGAGGGATTGATTGTACAAGAATCATTTGAATATTTCTGTTTTCTTTCAAGTTGCACTAAAAACATATCTGGTTCTGTCCAGTCCTCATGAGAAATATAACAATAATTTAATGCGGAGGTGTCATCGGTCATGAATTTAAATTTCATGAAATTTAAAGTAATCAGATGCTGGTGATGCTGTTGGCAGAAAGGATCTCCAGTAGCAGTCAGTCTTCCAACGAATCTGAAGAAGCCTCTGACTGAAGACTGTTGCTTGAGTGACACAATTTACTTGCAATGCTTTGTGTCTCTAGTAGCTTCGGTTTAAAGCCTGCGTCACACAGCGAACGGAGCAAAATCGAATTTTTATCTCCACTTTAACAAAACATTAAAATTCATAATGCCTTTTGAGAAACAGATCAACTGCTCCTCTTCATCTCCCAACTTACCATAAACCAGTTAATGAGACCTTTAATTATAAAGTCAGCCGATTGAGAAATGCGTGTTATTAATAACTGTATTCGTAGAGGGACGAGCGATAATAAAGCCTCGTGTCATCAAACCTGAGCATCCAAGTCAAAACAAAAGCTAAGACCTCTCAGAGGTATAAACACGCCAATCAGTGTCACGGGTTAGACACAAAACATGCTAATCCAGAGAGGGCAATCCACTCACAAACGACTGGATCCTGGTAGCGAGGTGTCACTTTTCCTGGTGGCAGGTAAAGAGACGGAGCTTGAATGCTGACAAATTTTAACAGGACCGGGAAGAGAAGCCATTAATCAAAGCTGACGGAGGCGCCACACGGAAAGATGCGGCAGGAGGCGTTGTTTACCTTCATAATTTGATAGATGATCAACTTTGCGCCGAGTCCGAATCCTCAAAGCTGACAGAAACTAAAGCTGCTCAATGTTGAGCTCCGTGTTCGCAGATCCGACTGGCTTCTTTCAAATGACAGTATGTGAATGTGGATAAAACGGACCATAACATGAATGTGATTCACATACATTTTCCCTGCATAATGGTGGTAACTTCTGTTGAGATGCTCATTTATTATATTGGGGTGTTTCACGATCAAGACGATAAGAATATTTGGAGGTAAAGAGAATGTTTGGATTTTTTGAAGGTATCGAAAAGAGTTTTCTTACCTATTTTGGAAATACTTTATACCAGTAGATTTGTATAGAAGTGACAAAATACTTAATGTTGTATGGCAACAGTTTCTCCATTTAAAATAAATTTAAACTTAAAATCTTTATATCTGTGGAACAGAAGCTCTATTAGTAAACTTTAACTAGTGTTGCACTTACCAAAATTTTGTGGAGAATTTCTGATCTGGATTCCTCTGAAACTTTAATAATAATAATAACCAGACAAAATCTTGTTGAGATCTACAATCTCTTTTTCAAGAGCGACCTGGCAAGATAGCAGCACCGTTTTGCAAGTATCAATATTTACATTCAACAGGAAAAAATAATTTATCTGCTGATACCAATTTAATCTGATTTCAGGTTTTCTTTAGTTGTTTTAGAAAGGATATCTGAAATCAAATACTGTTTTTTTCTTAGTATCCATGGGAAAAGCATGCCGTTCTGTGAGAGACCAGTTGATTTAAAACAAGGTTTTAGTATCAGTTTTACCCCCATTGTCCTCATTGCCTCATTTGACGCATGTTAGGGGTGCAAAGGGGTTAAAACAAACAAACAAAAAGCATTAGTTGTCATTTTAACTTTCCTAAAAGCCCTATGTTAGCTTCATGAGGACAGGAAGTCCAGTTGCCTTCTGTTTAAAACACTTTGGTTTTTATGTTTGGGATGAGAATCTACTCTGACTCCAATATCGCAGCTAGTTGCTACAATACTAGCAAGTGACGAGGTTTGCATGGCTAACATTATAAAAGTTTCAGTCTCTTATGTGTGATTACTAAAGAATCTTGTTGCTAGCCTTTAGGATTAGCAGAAGCTTCATAACTCTGTTCGGCCTTAGTGATATTAACTTTATGTCTTGCTCTTTCTCGCTCTTTTGCAACCCGGAACAACAATGTTGTAGATAAGTGTTTTCTGGTTAACAGCTTAACTCTCTGCTTACTTCATTTTTTAATATCTAGCTGAAACACTAAACTGCCTGTTTTCAGTCTTCTTTCTGCAGTAACATTGTGCACGTCAAAGAGCGTTGTTGTCTATGTATCCCAGTAGCTCATGTAATTTCTAGTTAGAAAAAGATCTTTCAATGGATCTCAAACATTTCTCATAACACTTTTCACAACAGACTGCTTCTTTCCGAGCCGAATAATGTCCGTGTTGCAACTTGAATTTTTTTTTGAGGCTGTCGACTGCATCGGTGCGACTCGTCTGTCCTCTCTGACTTCCCCAGTCGTGCTGTAAACTTTTTAAATTTGCAAAGTAGCTGTCATTTACAAGATGTTTCATTCTGAAGTTTTTTCAGTTCTTTCTGTAATTTAGAAACGAGACCAAATGGACTAATGATCAGCAAGCTGACAAAGTTGACAAACTCTGTCAACGTAGACTGACGTTGGCCATTGCCTTCCTATGCAACTCAATTTGTTATTTCCCTTCAGCACTGCATCTGGGCTTTTTTTCCACTCAGCTCTATTTCTCCTGTAGAATTCAGTCAGTGAGCAGCAGGAGGAGTTTTAAACAATGACCTAAAAGCCCTATGTTAATTTTCTGCGCGGTTTTAGAATTGTAGTCTGCCATTTTTTAGCAATGAGAGCGGAGTAAGTAAACGAATTCAGTCCATTTTGGCCAAACTTCTAAATATTGACTTAACGTTAACAGCCATCTTGTTCCACTCGGCACTTTGTTATAGAGGATGGTTGTTTATAGCGCAGGCTACATTACAGACGTCTAGTGATGGTGACTGGGTAAAATTTAAAACTTTAACAGAGTCCACGCCTCCAGGAAGTAATCGTTTTTCAATAGAGTCCAAACCCCATGGTACGAAGTGTAGAATAAGGGACTGGTTTTTACCAGGCTGTTGTCAGTGTAGTTTGCCTGGTGAAAGTGTGTTTTGAAAGAGTGAATGGGTAATATCTGCAAAAAATTTGTTAAAAATAATTAGCTTCAGTGGCTTTAAACAACTAAAGTCAGCAATAGGGTTCCCATCTGACGAGCTGTTAGTCTTCAATCACTCTGAGAATTTATTGACTGAAGGTAAAGTAAGAGAGATATGTCTAATAATAATTTTACTTCAACAAACCCAAACTAACATTGTCCTACCAGATTGAAAACTAAGTGCAAACATACGGACAAACTAGTTGATGAACGGATGGTTAGACAAAAGTGACGGAAGACGCAGGCGGGGTAATTAAAAATAACGCCTAGATGAACCGATAAAACGAAGCAGCTCGTAGCTCAGCTGAGAGCTGAAAATAGAGTGCGGTTTTGGAAATAAGCATGGCTTAGCGAAGCAGAGCCGAGGGACGGTGCCTAAAGCTCTATCAGACGTGACAGAGAGATGCAGTCGACGGGACCTGGCAGATCTGCCGGGGAGACTGGAATCTCATTTTGGAATTTCTAATCTAGACCCAGAAGTTTTCAGCGGGAGAATCCATCGAGGCGCACGCATGGCTGCGAGCTGAATGAGAGGGGGAGATGAATGCACTGTGGAGGAGGCGAGAGAACTGAGGTGGAGAGGTGTGGAGTTGTTTATACACTCAAATGAGGCTGTTGGAGACCGGTTGGTTGGAAATTGGACATGATCAATTTCCCCACTTAGGTAGGGGTGGAGCTGTGTGTAAAGCTGCACGTACTGCTTAGGGCGAGCTGTGAATGTTTTATGTGTTTAAAGTCTCAGGAAAAATGAACTCCCGTGTTTCTCTTCACAGAATACCAAGGCGACTACTACGGACCAGGGAGTAACTACGACTTCTTTCCCCATGGCCCTCCGTCCTCTCAGGCCCAGTCTCCAGCCGAGTCCCCCTACATCCTGGGCTCTGGGCCCGGAGCCATAGAAGGGTCCGGACACCACCCATCAGACGACCAAAGGTACACGGACATGATCTCTCACGCGGAAACCCCCAGTCCCGAACCAGGCTTACCGAGCTCCCTTCAGCCGGTCCCCGGGGACGCATATGGGGGCGGACCCAGTCCCCCTTTCTCCTTGGCCAGTAACTCCAGCTACAGCGCTCCCATGTCCCACCAGGGCCAGGAGATGGGCGAAACAGGCGCCTGGTGAAAGGACAAAGTAACAATAAAAACCAGGGACCAACCGTGGGCTGAATGTCTGCCCGGCTAATTCAGGAGACGTATCAACAATGTTGTCAGAAGGGGAAAGTACAGCTGAAATTTCCACAGAGAACCTTTTAAAATCAGAGACTCATCTCTACAACTGAAAAAACTGATGGAAAGAACGTAACGCGAAGCACGAAAAACGATATTTTTGCTGCACGGTAGACGCTCCAAAGCATATATCCGTTGTTGGGTATGGGACTGAACAAGAGATTCCATCCAGCAGAAATGCTTCTCGCCTTCCCCTTATCTTCTAATGCTCTAGGAACACATTAGTGAGAAACACCTAAGGGGGGACATGTCTAGTTTTCTTAATTTCACACCACGTTTAAAGAAAAAAATGTTGCTCCAAAGCAATTTTGATTCTCGCTTTATGTCTATTTTGCCACTTAACGACAATTTTGAACCTCAACGCTCATAGTCAAATGCATCTGTCGCAGTCGAGGCGGTGTATGTTTAATCTCATTTTAAACATGTTTTTTTTTTTGCTTGTGTAAGACAAAACATCAAATCAACAGCTGCCGCATGACAGACACGCACTGACTTTCCCTCACATATCCTGGCTTGGAGTCCCTTAATGCACAAAAAGTGTTCTTGATCATAACTTGAAAGAAGGATGTCTGCACTATTATTCAAAACACGAACACAATTATACAGACACTTGTACCCTACCACACACACACACACACACGCACGCACATCACACCCATCGAGGCGGCCCTGATAGTTCTGCTCCGCTCACTGCTTCACCTGACCTTCCTTTTGTTACTGTCCCTTTTAAAAAAACATGTTTTAATGGAAATGATTTTCAAAAGAACATTGAACCCATAATGGAGAATGTCCTTCAGCAGCTGAGGTCTCCTTCCTCTAAAGGCGGAAAACAAAAGAGGGGGCAGACAACATCTGTGACATTTCGGCTGCCTCCTCCGAGGCGCGCGTTGCCATCTAGTGGTCGCCTTTTCAAAGCGCACGGGGTCTCGGTTCGACTTGTGCACCAGAGGACAACAGCCTTTAATAGATATATTTTTTACCCTTTCCTCTTTGGTAATAGTTCACGACCAAGTCTCATCAGGGCTCCTGTTTTTTTTTCCTTTTAAAGAAAATTTAACTCAATTGCCAATTTCAGCTCAGTCCTTCCTCCTTCGGTGCCACCTCTGAGTTCGCTGTACTGTTGTTTTCAGATCATTTTGTGTTTTTTTTTTTGGACATTGTATAAGATCTAGAAAGAATGTGTCTTATCTCCAGAAATTCTTGGATACAAATGTGTGTGTGTGTGTGTGTGTGTGTGTGTGTGTGTGTGTGTGTGTGTGTGTGTGTGTGTGTGTGTGTGTGTGCGCGTGTGTGTGTGAGAGTACATGTGCTGGGTGATTGTGTGAGTGTGTGCTGGTTTAAAAAGGGGCATGGGGGGAGTTTGTGGGGGGGCTGGGAGGGGCAAGGCTGTATTATTTCTATGTAAATAGCACTGATAATAAAACCTCTCTTAAAACATGAAAATCTGTTTTGTTTTGTTTTTTTGTTTTTGTTTTTAGTTTGACCTTTTCATTTGTAGACTTTTTAATATGCCAGACTATAATTTGATGCTGTGGCTATAACCTACCTACCGTTTAGCTCGGCCATTAAGGTCTTAACAAGAGACAGGATAAGCTTGTTAAATGTAATGAAATGCTTTAAAGCTAAACACCCCATATCATGCAAAGCAGTTTCAATTAACTCGTCCCTATCAACTGTGATGAATAATTGCAGGGTAACACGCCTGAATTAGGCAAATTTTCTTAAAGGTCCAATGGTCTGTAGTGTTCATTGAGGAAAAATTACATACATCATATGTTTAATGAATTTTCAGACACATAGTGTCATTTTATAGCACAATAAAGTAACTATGGTATCTCCAGTTATACAAATGGAGGCATCTATCTTAAAAGATATATGACTTTGTAATTTAGCGCCTTGAAATTGGGCCTCTGTCTCTTTAAGAAACTCCTGCTCTTTCTGAAACTTTGCCTTCAGGAAGTCATCACCGCATGGCTAACCCTTTTTTACCAGTGTTGCAGTGAAAACATAGCATTAGCAGATGCTCAGTTCTACCAGGTGTTTGCTAATTGCCGCTGGCTAGTCTGAAGGAGCTGTGTGGAGGAGTTGAGGGGGCTCAAAGGCAGCACTTTGCACATGGAGATTAAAGGATTTATTGGATCGATTTAACCCACCAGAACTGGAAAATGTATTTTGTTAAATTGGGTAAAGTTGTAGCGTTGATTAACTACAATGAACATTAATAATGTAAATATATGAATCAGTCTTATAGTCTAGACCAGGTTCTATCAAACATTTTCTAAAGGTTTTGTTGGATTTAAAGAGTATTTGTCATGTTGTATAAAAATTAACAGGAAAAATTAACACAAAGGTCGTAAAGGAAACATTGAGGCTACCGTGAATGAAAAAGCAACAAATGAGTTCATGAATTTGTTAATTATTTGCAACTGATTAAAAATAAAGAAAGTAAAACATAAATTAATCTGCAAGCTATTTAGCAAGAAAGGGTCAGAGAAAAAGAGTGCACAAGTGATGGCAAGAAAAGCTAGAAGCCAAAAGGAAAGTGATTTTATATTAGAACCTATTTTATCAATCTCACTTTAAGAAAAGAAAGAGAAAAATAAAAAGGTGAATCTGGAGCCATCTTGATTATCAACTGCTGGTTTCACACCACCAGTAACAAAGACTCTGCACTTTTGGCCCAACATGCATTACTGTTGCATCTTGGGAACCCGAGTTGGTTTCTGCAAATGTACGGTTCCATATTCACCACTGATGCTCAAATCTCTCCTGGAGCAGGCAGCTGGTTGAGAGGCCAGACGGCTGCCTGTGTGATGGACCAGTGGTGGAGGTTTCTCTCTGCTTCTTTGATGTCCGGAGGCTCCGCTCTTTGGATTTGGAACAGAAATTGCAGAGGGATTAAACACTAATCTGAGCTCTCACAGAGCAAAAGGTCCCTCCTGGATCACAGTTGCAAAAAACAAAATGCAATACTCTGCATTAAAATCTAAACTATGGGTTCAGTTTCTCTTAATTGTAGGGTTTTGGGGTGTTTTTAAACTAAAAGCTTGAGTCCTCTTAGCTGGACTGTCTTTTTTTTCTTTCTTTTTTTAAATGCTTTTATCCACTTCTAAGTTTAATAAGAAGGAGGTTAATTTTTTTTACATCAATAGGTTTTGTTCTGTTTTATTCTTGCTAAACGTCTGATATCCCAGGTGAAAAAAAGTATACTTTAGTATATTTCAAACATAAATTTGTGAAAGTACACTTTAAGTATACTAATTATTAAGTGTACTACCTATAAGTATATCTGAAGTGTACTAAAAATACACTTGTACCAAATTTGATATTAGAACTTTAAACACACTTACACATAATTGTACCAAAAATACACTTTTAATATATTAAATAAAAGTATACTTTAAGTGAACAAAATATATATTTTCCCAAGTGTAAATATACACTTTCTCAAGTATATTTAAAACATATTTTGTGTATATTTAAAAATATATGCTCAAAATGTGTGATGTAAAACCTTATAATCAACAGCATTAGCTCCAGTTCACACTCCAGACCAGATGGTGGCGGTATTGCACACTTTCATTTATTTATAAAACGCCACAAAGAGAAGAAAAAACTTGAACGCAGGGAAGATAACAGACGCTGTTCAAATTCGCCATTTTTCCTCGCATAATGCCTTAAAAGTAGAGAAGGCCTTTACAATAGTTACTCATTTTGGTAAATTCAAGCTGGTGACGTCCTAGTCCAAGTTAGACGACAACACAACGGGGCAACAACCACACTTAAAACAGCTTCATAGTTGATGCCAACATCAACTGATTCTATGACATTGCTGACTATTTTTTTCTACTTCTAACATAAACAGGCAAAGACGACACCCAGAAATGATTTTCCACCTCAGGCATCCGGTCCCAATTATCATCAGTTCTTATGATGTCACATACATGGCAACGTCCACAACGTCTTAAAATTGTAAGTATTATTTTTTTATTTGCCATTTTTCTGTTCTCTTTAAATACAAATTCTTTCTCTGTTTAATTGCTCTATTGTTCCTTTTTGTAGGTTCCTGTAAGGTGCAGTGAACGAGAATGTTCTGTCATTGATCCTCACTTTCATGTTTTATTATCACACTTCAATTTTCATGTTCATTGTGTTCACTTTTGATGTGTAAACTGATATTTATGTAAAGTTCATAAAGTTATGAGTAAAATTGGACAATTTTAATATGTTGGTAATAAAAGAAAATATTTGAATTACCTTGAACATCTTGTGTAATTAATCTTTCCATGTAATTGTAGCCTAGAACAATGTAAGTACTGTAGTGTAGTTATGCATGTAATGTACAAAGTAAAGACTTATGAGTAATTAAAATAGTACTTTATTAGCAATAGCAGTAAATCAAAAATAAAAATTAAGTGTTATTTAAATACTTTACTAGTATATTAGTAGTAGCCTATATTTAAAATACATTAAAAGTATAATTTTAATATAATTCTATAATGGAATTAGTACACTCAATATGGAATATTTTTGGAATATTTCTCTTGAATACTACATAAAAAAGTATACTTAAAGTATACTAAGTACAACTTGAAGTTGTTCCAAAAAAGTACGTTGAGTATACTAAAAGTTGTAATTTAATACTATTTAAATACTACTAAAGTATACTAAGCACAAAAAAGTTGTTCCAAAATAGTACAGTTTAAGTGCATCAATCAAAGTATGCTAAAGTATATTAAAATTTAATATACTAAAGCATACTTTTTTTTTACTTGGGATTGTTTAAACTAAATGATCCAGAAACAGGAAGTAGTAATGAAAGATTTAAAAAAGTATAAAAATTTGTAAATCAGAATATTATTGACTTTTTCATTCTGTTCTAATTAATGACAGAGACCAGCAGCATCATTAGCATAAATGGCACCCTGGATGAACCCTGATAGCTAGGTAGCTATCTAGTTAGCTAGACAGCCAAATATGGTGGTGCTGGATTGGGGAGACAATCATGTAACTTATAACAAAATTGTTTACTAATGAGTGCCAACATGTTTTTAGTGGCTATCTAGCTATAGCTAGGTGGCTAGACAGCCATCAGAAAAATGTTGGCACTCATTTCCCGAGAGAAAGAGACAGACAGATGTTTATGAACTGGCTCCACTTCCAGCAGTCATGACATTAAAATAATGCTCACTTGCACTTTTATTCTCGCCTCCCACATTACAGAGGAGAGTGTAAAATGAAAGCGGAACCGTCCCTTTAACCATGACAACAGTGATGGAGTTCCCATGAAGCCATGAAGCACACACAGGAAATCCTGGCTTGACTGCGGACCAGTACCTCGGGCAGTCTGGACCGTTTCCAGATCCCTTGACCAGCCTCCCCCCCCTTCTCTCCTCTCACCACCTCCCCCTCATCCCCTTATCCCCCCTCTTTATCCCATCCTCTGGCTGCACATCCAGCCCTCTCTCTATGGGGCCAGGTGGGCAGACGGTGGCCCAGGTCTGCAGTAATTTTCCTCCTGACTGGTTTTAATGTAAAGGGTAATGTGAGAGGAGACAGGCGCACACTGTTTGAGCATATATACTCTCCCTCTCTCTCTCTCACACGCACACACACACACGCACACAAGCTCGGATGTGTTCCCCAGCATCCACCAGTCCATTACCAAGAGGTTCTACATCCTCTTTATTTATTTCTTCTTTGCTCCCTCTGTTTACTCTCTGGAGTATTTTCCTCAATTCTGGGTTTTATCACTCCATCTACTCGGCTGTGTATCTCCAGCAGAGCAAGGAGCACAAGCACACACACACACACACACACACACACACACACACACAGGAACAGAACAAAATGAAAAAAAAAAAAAAAACCTGAAATGTTTGGAAATGAGCCTTTTCTGCAAAAAAAAAAAATCCAAAACAATTCAACACACCAACATACACAAAAGCAAGAAACTTGTGCTCCAGTAAACCTCCAGCACCCCTGGTAACCTTCACCTCCTTTTCACCCAGAAGCATCTGGTTATCACTTTCTCACACACACACACACACACACACACACACACACACACACACACACACACACACACACACGCACGCACGCACGCACACACACACACACACACACACACACACACACACACACACACACACACACACAAACCGTCCCATTAACATCAGTGCTTTCGTAATGGATGTGTTTGTGGTGCTGCTGTGGTAGAGAGGAGAGACCTGAAGTAGCTGTTATAAATCACTCGCTTGTTCCCTCCCTCCCCCCACTTCTCTTCCCCCTATCACACACACTCACGCACATACACGCATTGGTATCACTACATGAGACTCCCATTCACTGACTCCGCAGCAAACACACAGTCTTCTCCTTTTCTCCTGCATACATATGTGCGGAGCCGTTCCTCCCACCCCCCTCCGTTCCCTCTACCGCCCGGGGTGGGTAAATCCTATTACCCTATGAAGAGGAGGAACACATCATTAATTACACTCAGATAGGCTACTCCTTTATACACACAAACATGTATTTATGCCAAACTTGAGCGTAAGACGCCGATCACCGCTGTTCGTGCCGGGGCACCAAACTCCAAAATGAGCCGTATCACACCCCGCGAGATTCCCGCATGCGTTTCCCTTTCAGAAGCATCTTGACAGGTGACATTAGAGCAGAGGTGTTGTATCTGATACACACACACACACACACACACACACACACACACACACACACACACACACACACACACACACACACACACACACACGTGCGCGCTCACACACTCGCAAACACTTCTTCCCGGGCCTCCGCTTCAGCGAGGAATGTGTCAGGACGTGTGAGAGAGCAAAGTTATGATCGCCGAGAGAGATTTCAGGCAACACGGACAGGCAGATCAGGGACTGTCAGAGCGTCACCCTCAGATTTATTCGGCGTCTCAACAGCCTTTTCAAGGTTTGCCAGATAGATAGGTGCCATAAAGTGATATACGCCATGCCATAAAATAAATAGAGCGGAGGCAAGCCATGCATGGCCGGGTCCGTCAGGCCAAGTGTTTATGTACCCAGGTGGGCACCTTTAGGACACATTAAGTCACATCTGTCTGGGTGATATCAGAAACGACGACACTCTGGTGAAGAGAAACTGCAGATGCTGATTTTCTTTTGTTTTTTGAGCAACTTCTTTATTATTCATTTTAATGTTGAATTGAATTATTTGGGCAAAAAATGTAAAGAAAATACATAATTTGTGTGTTCTCATTGATAAAGGAAAAACAACAACACAAGATATTATTTTTAAGGTAGAAAGTTAAGTAAAACTTTGCAAAAATGTTATATTTTCATGTTGATTTCTGAAACATAAATTCATTCTGTTCTATTGAGGATTTATGTGGTAGAGAAACACAAAGTGTTGCATCACTAGCTGCGTTTCCATTTCAAATGTGCGCAAAACTTAATCTATGTTCCAGACGGGGTTTTGGCGCCCCCTCTGGTGCTGCGCCCCTCTTCATTGCATACCCTGTGTACCCACTTTTTGCGTCACTGGTTAGGAGACACAGCAAGATGTGAAAGAAGGTGTTCTGGAGAGATCAGACCAAAATGCAGCTTTGTGACCCATGCATGTGCAAAATCACAATGCTTAGAGGAAAAATAACGCTGTAGATCCTGAACATATCGTCACTTCATGGTGATTGACGATGTCTGTGCGGAGCCCCCCCCCCCCTCTGTTCTCTCTACTGCCTGGGGTGGGTAAATCCCGGGCGGTAGATGACCTTGTAGAGTCATTGTGGTTGGGAGGCTGGTTCTGATCTCCAATGGTCAATAGAGTATACCCCGAATGAACAGGTAGTAAGATTGCTTAAAATTTATGTTCCCAATGTAATGCATGCAATTCATGTGCACAATACTGCGGCAAATATTGGTCTGAAAATGCCTCATAAATTCATTCTGTTCTATTGAGGATTTATTTAGTAATGTACCACTTTATGTGACATTACTAAATGGTAAAACAATACCATTTAGTAATGTCACAACATTGTGATATCTCACAACACAACCATGTTCTGTAAGATATTGCAAATAAGATGAAACCGGGAACAAATATTCAACACACGAAGAAAAATAAGGTTCAGCAAGAACCTTTATTGATCGGTTTAGTCCTAATTGATAGCCAATGAAAAGGTTTCTTATAACCAACGTATCACAAAATGGTTGAAGTCAGAGGGCTCTCTCAAGATGTATGTAACCTTCCTATTGTAAAACAACCCGACTGGTTACAGACATGTTTCTAAACATCTGAATGTTTCAATAGGGCAAGCAAAAAAATGCAGTTCAGGAGTTCAGAGTATGTGATTTCACCATAAATTAATCATGATTGAGAAATGCCTGGAATTAAAAGGGTGCAGTTTTTCCCCATGAAATCAATAACCTTTATGAACAGATACTGTGCAAGACTCAACCGCTGAAGAAAAAGCAAACAGTCATTGGTTCCAAGAGAGATGGCAAACCCAAAACACCTTACCTAAAATTTAGTTTTGGAGGTGAGAGGATTATGGTGTGTGTGGTGCTGGAATGCTTCATAGGGTGGGAATGATGATAATCACACTCACTAAGAGGTTCTTGATAAGAGTCTGAACATAAGTACTGTGGATATAATGGTAGCTTGATCACATGGCCAATAAAGTTTTCTGCTGGTTTTAAGTCGCTAGATTGACGCTCTCAGTCAATTGATCCAGATTCAGGTGAAAATCTAGGGAAAAAAAAAATCAAAATTAAAGTGCATAAAATAGTATCCTAAGAATCTTTCAGATTTTGTTCAAGAGTGGGTCAAAATGACACCTGAACAATGCTTGAGAGCAGTTTCTCTAACAAAACACATAGCTGCCGTTATAAAAAAAATAAAAAAAATACTAACACTATTTCCACTATATTGCATTTTACGTTTTGGAGTTAAATTCCTTTAAGTTGTGAATTACCGTACTTGAGTTGCTCCCAATGTCTGGTAAGAATCTTTTGGCAATGGGACATAAACTCAGAAAAAAATGTTTAACTCTTTTCCTCCTCCTGTTGTTTTACTTTTTCTAATGTAACCCAAAGCATTTGTCCAATAGATCCAATGATTCCTTGTATTTTACCAAACATTTACTCAACAACATCCATGTTTTTCATTTTCTTTCACACTCTTGCCATTCAGAAACCTAATACTGTAACTTTTTTTTTTTGTCTAAAATGACACAATAGGATGTGAATGCTATCTTTTATTGAATCTGGACCTTCTTCTCCTCTGTACAGCCACAGCACCACCAAGTGGACTCCAAGCGGTACTGCATATATTCTGATCAACGCTTTAGATACAAAAAGGCTAAAAAGAAAAGAGTGAGAACCGTGGACACGAATGATCAAGGATGAATTTAAAGTCAAACTGTTGTTACTCACAGTTAAAATGGGTCAGACGGGAAAATAAAAATGCTAATAATAAGCGCTTTATGAATCCAGAGAATTGATTTCTTGAGAATGTCACTATTGCTGGTATCAAGGTCAAAAAATACGAACAGAAAAATAAATAAAATAAAATAACAATTTTCCGTCTCATTAAAGCAACAAAGGGGCCACATAATCACAATCCTTTGAAGTGCAATATAAAAGAAAATAGAAAGATTGAAATCGTGGAGAAAACACTTTGATTTTCTAACTATGATTTTTCTTTCTAACTGCATTTAGAAAATAGTCTTTATCTCTTTTTACTTTCTCATTAATTTTACTTCAAAACTAACTTTTTAAATTTTCACCTCTTATCACAATCGGTGGCTTTCCTTTCAGGTCCAACAGTCTCCGTAAAACAAGAGATGCGTCAAAAAAAAAATCCACCACACTGAATAAACGTCAGGACATAAAGAAACGCTCTGCCGGTTGCAAACAGATGTGTGAAGTTGTGTTCCTGCAGCGTTAGAGAAGGCGGCTGGTGTTTGTACTCTTGGAAACAGTTTAGATAAACAATTGTTGATTTAAAAAAGAAAAAGACAAAGTGGAACACCTCATGATGGAATATGATAGTTCTTTTTCTTTGCAGCAGAAAAGTAGCATTCTTGTTGTGTAAACCAACCTGAAAAATATTATTTTGTACTCTTACGAACAGCAAAATTAGAAAAAAATAAAAATAAACTAACGCTTGATTGACTTAATATTGAGGAAAAATGTGAGTAATGACCAGAATGCCACTATAATTATTTCATCTCTTTACTTCACAGCATTTATGACGGCTAAACGTTTGGAAGTGGTCATACTCTTCCAGTGTTTCTGTTTTGATCATTTTGAGATTATGTTGACTTCTCCTAAACTGTATTAATTCATCTGTGATCATTATTGTTATAGCATCTTGCGCTAACATCTCTTTACATTGCTTTTAACTTTCTAGTTAGTTCTGCATTCAGATTATTGTCTTGTCTTATTATTCTAGCTTCTTTGTGTTTTAGTTTTCACTCCCTTCTTTCCTTTGTTTCCTCTGCTCAAAACTTATCAAAGTACAAGAGTTTTTTTTTTTATTGGCAAGTTTCCATTATGCAAATTTATTTTCGGTATGTCAAACTGTGGTAATCAATGGAAATGCAGCCACTGCCTCATGGTAACAATAGCTATATTTCCATTGACTATTATCGTTGCATAATTTGACATAAGTTATGATGTGTTGGTTTCTTTTTGCTGTACTGTAATTAGCTTATTTCACAAAACTGCAAATGGAAACACTTTTTTTTGCACCACGAGCCACGTGTTCAACAACCGGATGTTACCACTGGAGCAAAATCACGAAGAAGACGACAGGAAGTAAAAAATAAAATAAAAAATAAAAAAAGACGACAGGAAGTAATTGGAGGATCTTGGAGTGGCACGTTTTCTAACGACCTAAGACATGAGCACACTTATTCATGAATGATTTAATTATGTTTCCTATTTAAAGGAAACACCGCAATTGTGACATTGTGGTTTTTATTCAACATTAGAATATTGGCGAAAGTTTTGTGCACATTTGGAAAGTAACTTTAATGGCAACATGTCACTAACGGCAATGCAGCAAAAATGCCAGAAAAGCTTTTGAAAAACTGAACTGCTAGTGAAATAAAAAAACTAAAAAACTTTCACAACTATTTAAGACTGTGGGCTTCATTTGGACGCTGAAAATATTTCTTCCCTCAAGCTTTAAAAACTCATCATCACGGCCTTGGGGATGTTTTTGGTCAGGGGGGAATTTTAATTGTTTCATACTTTTTCTTAAAGCCTCCCTTATTCTTTCCCCCCTCCACAAAAAGTAGCTGATTATTTTAATACCACAGGTCATTCCCGGAATACCAAAATATATTGAATCATACTTTCCTTTCTTCACAGAGGTCACCGTGGAAACGCTATTAAAGCAGAACAGGTTGACCCTGGAAATCCTCAAGGATTGTTCCAATAAGATTTTCTTTATCTTTTCTTTGCTTCGTGGAATATCACAGATGGTCTCTTTAAAATGCTCTTTAAATATAATGAACCACTAAATTCGAGTAATAGTTTGCTTTTCTTTTTTGGTTATTCGCATCGCACAATAAAAAATGTTCTTTTTTTTAAATTTATTTCATCGGTTCTTTCTTTGAGTAAAACCAGAAGCAAAACCAAATGATCAAGTGTCCTTGCGGACCAACTTCTGAAGCTACTGTTCCTACTTAACCAAGAGGCAGAGACGTTGAGGAATTTCTAATTACAGAGGGAAAAAAAACACGTAAAAAATAAATTGTAAGAAGTCTGATTTTTCTGTCTTCAATATTTATGCAGTGTAATTAAGAAACAAGTTGCAAATTGTAGTAACTTGTTCAATTCCATCCATCCATCCATCCATCCATCCATCCATCCATCCATCCATCCATCCATCCATCCATCCATCCATCCATACATCCATACATCCATCCATCCATACATACATAGAACAAAAAGGAGGAGGCAGGGGACCTTGATTTGTTTTTTTTCCACAGATTATCTTTCTCACATCACACAGTTACCACATAGTGACAGTATAATAAAAAATAGTTTTAGAAAATAAGCTTCAAATCATCCCATGTATGTTAATTGCAGGCTAAATCTGGAAGAAAAAACAAGAGTTTGCAGCAGCAGACAGTTTTTAGACACTTAAAATTCAGGTCAGCTTAATGTTACAGGAATTCAGACTGAAATCCAAACGATTCAAACCCGTCAAATTAGTTTGAATCGTTCACCAGTGAGTTGATTTCTAAGGACTATGGATAAATGATGCAGAAAGGAGTCATAAAGGGTTATGTAAATTGAGTTTATGCCTGGTATTAATCAAAAGCCCAAGGAGTAGGTGAAAAGAAGAAAATAGGAAAACAGCTTTTATAAATGACTCAAGATGTTTTGTGAATATTGTCGTCTAAAAAATGGCAGAGGCACCACAGAATCGGCCCAAAGGACATCTCGAGTAGTGTTTCATATTTTTCAGATGCCTTAGCAACATGAACCAGCTGCCATAGTCATAAAAAAACACTATTTACAAAGAGTCGATACAGGACGTCAACAAAATGAGAATAATCTTTAAAAAAAAAAAAAATCCTCTCCCATTTCAACTAGTTTTAATTATTGCTCTGTTTTACTTCAAATTGCTTTACAGTTTTAGTTTATAAGTATAAAAGCATTTTTTAAATTGGATTCAGAAGCAAACAATGAAGAAGGACAGCGCACCATGCCCTTGTACTCATAATGTGATCAAATATTCAACAGTAGATTTAATCACTAAAACACCCCACCTGCTGCAACGTTCAAGGCAGAAAAAAAAAACAACCATCTGTGAACAGGTGTGTGGTTTGGAGCTTTGCTTGGAGATGGAGCAGAAAGACAAGTCGCAAAACCAGAGTGTTGGGGGAAAAAAATGTATCACGACGCTGGTATGTGTGTGAGTTTGTGTGTATGTGTGAGACCTCTTCCTGAACAGAAAATCTCTTGACTTTTTTTTTTTTTTTTTTGCTTTACATCATTTTATAATGTTATTTGCTCATCAAAAACACACCTGGGTTGATACTTCGATTATTTCATGCATGTTTGAGAAATCCTTTGATCTCCATGGCAACCATTCAGCTGTGCAAAACGCCTGGATGGACGTAGATCCGCCTTCCAAAAGACTTTTCCAAATAGTTTTCTGGCCTTTCTTGGATCTATTGAGAGTTCCTCAGATTTCCCCATCATCCCATCCAGTGAGTCAAGTCAAGTTTATTTATAAGGCACATTTCAGCAACATGGCAGTTCAAAGGGCTTTGTTTCATGAAAACATTGTAGCTCAATGATGAAACAAACAAGAAATGTCATATCGTGCCAAATCATCAATCAGATATAACTATATGCATATATCTGATGCACATATCTGATCAACTTATGCATCAGATATGTTGATCAATGTTTCAGTTTCTACTAATCAAATGCAGCTCTAACCAGGTGGGATGTAAGTCCTGATTTAAAGGAGTCATGTCCAGCAAATGATTTGATGCAGGCAAAAATGAAGTACAAACTAAACGTGAATATACACATAATTTAATCCGTTTATATATATTCATTTTTGATTTTATTCGTCTTATCTAGCACGTCGGCGAGGCTATACATCATGTCAGGAACAGAACACAAACAACCATGCAACACACCACACCTACAATAGACAAACTGACAGTTTTTTGAATTCAAATAATAAAAAACTGCAAACTCACGCCTTTTCCCAGTTTATTAGCAATTGTAGTTTTGTGATATCTTTTAAAACACTAAAATTGATTTTAAAAAACAAAACAAAAAAAACTATTAAATAAATTGTGTGCAAAGTTATTTGAAAAATGTTACAAAAACAATTTAGTAAAAAAATAAATAAATAAATAAAATGTTTCCAGTGCGTTTTCTGCCTTTAAGCAAATAGAAAAATATAACTAATTTGGTTAAAATAACTGAACTCAAACAAGATAAATTTGATCTAATTTAACTTCAGACAGTAAGTAATAAAAAATATGTGTTTCTTTTTATCGGGTGTGTGTTAAACTTCTGCAAACAGATTTTGAATTATTAATGCTGCAAAGACCTTGAATTTCACCGAAATGTTAGCTCCAGTTTGACAAGTTGGGCGAAAGTTGTCTTATGGCGGAGTTGCCACTAGGTGGCAGTGGCGCCCACCATTTGAAGACATTTGGAAACACCGAGTTCTCTTCTGGCTACAGAGCTGCTATGTAGTATCTTTATACGAGTACAGCTGCAAACTATAACCTCCTAAAATCAAATCTAAACCGAAAGTGTACTTCTAAAGTGTCACTCATGCCACTTTCCACAAGAAATAGTGACACTTTGTGTTTAAGTGAACTGTCTAAGAAAGTGGCTAATTGTTTTTGGCTGTAAAGATAAGTGAGTGAGTAAAACTATCTGCGTAGCAATAGCTCCTACCGACTGGGAGCAACTTCTCTTCTCCGACACGAACAACGCTTCAGTGTTGGGGAAACATTTGGCTTTGGGGCCTTCCTGGCAGGCAGGAATCGTT
The DNA here is from genome assembly GCF_904066995.2 of Poecilia reticulata. NCBI lineage: Eukaryota > Metazoa > Chordata > Actinopteri > Cyprinodontiformes > Poeciliidae > Poecilia > Poecilia reticulata. The sequence continues at coordinate 5,215,678 of NC_088841.1, forward strand.
TTGGAGGGTTACATGAGATGTTATGATATAAGAAACTCTCAGCAGAGCGAACGGGAATCATGACAGCTGGCTGGTGGACAGTGTGAGTCACTTGAGTGGGTGAGACAGTAAAACTTTTCAGCTGCAGACTCCACACAGGCCTGGACAGAACAGCTGCACTCGCGGTCAAACTGACGTTTTGTTTGCGGACCGCGACGAGACATTTCAAATACGAAGCGGAAGCAAATATTCTCCTTAAACAGTATTTGCAAGTGCGGGATAGTACTAGGATTTGATTTTACTTTTACATTAGAGTGTCATATAAGTGGAAGTGGATCTGGACATCACACAACCCCAATATTTATACAGTTAAACTTATTGGAAGTTGATCAAACACAATATTTAAAAATGTAAGTACAAAGCGCATACAATTTTTTTTTTATTTTACCAACCAATAATCAAAACAGATTTGTAAATAGAGAAAGCAAATACAAATTGAAAAGAGCTGAGATTTTCTAAATAATTACCATTCAGAACGGAGACAGCTCAGAGAACAGTTTTGACAGTGAGATGAAACAATCTAAGTCCTTTTCTGCATTTAAAAGACATTTCTAAATCATTATGATGAAGCAGTATGGCATTGAATAAGCTGCTGTGTTGTGTATTTGAAATATGTCTGTAATTCCCTGGTGAAAAATTAGTGTACTATGTATGTTAAATTTTAACATACATAAGCATACTTTTAGTAGGACTAATCCTGAGTATATTTAAAGTATATTTAGAATTAGTATACTTAAAGTGTGACTTTTTTGAAATACTAATTTGGTGCTTAGTGTACTTAAGTAGTACTTTTTTTGGACAAACTTAAGTAGTACTTAGTGTACTTTAAGTGTACTTATTTTTATGTACCAAAAACGTGCTTGATTAGTATATTTAAAGTGTACTATTTTAGGGATGGAATTAAATTTAACATGTACTTACAATGTATTTTAAGTATGTTGTAAATACATGTTTAATATATTACTAGAGTGATTACAGTATGCTGCAATTACACTTTTGGTTTATTATAATTGCTAATGAAATACCTTATTTTCCGCATTATAAGGCGCACCGGATTATAAGGCGCACCTTCAATGAATGGCCTAATTTAAAACTTTTTTGTGCATCCACTAGATGGAGCTGAACTAAACTGAATGTCAACAAAACAGTCCGTCTCGGGCGAGGAGAGCCTTCCTTGACTGGGCCGGGGCGTGGCCGGACGATGGTCACCCTTCTCTGTTCGCGCACAGCATGTTCGTGGAAAACGTGGTGCTAAATGACCTGCAGATGACCTGATTCTAGACGGTCGGTAGGTAGATAGGTCAGTCAAACTTTATTAATAGATTACAAACCAGCATTCTGACAACTATCCCAGCATGCCCCGCGCGCTTCTTCTTCTATGGCCAAAAATGATGTCGGCGGCTGCTTACCGTAGTTGCTAGACCTGTTGTGGCTCAATGTTGGTCCATATATAAGGCGCACTGGATTATAAGGAGCACTGTCGGCTTTTGAAGAAATTGAAGGTTTTTAGGTGCGCCTTTTAGTGCGGAAAATACGGTACACTTTTTAGTTACTTAATGTCTTTTATTCTTCTTCTTTACCACTTTGTACATTACATGCATCATACACACATCAGTACTGCCAACACATCAGGTTACCACAACACAGAAGGATCCATTACAACACAGTTTACTTATGAAACCAATTACATTGTGCCTTCAATATGTCACCATTTTGGTAACACTTTATTTGATGGGGTGTGCATAAAACTGACATGGCACTGTCATAAACACAACACCTGTCATCCAACTTTTAAAGCAAATTCTCATTAAAATTGTCATTATTTACTGAATGACACTTCATGACACTGTTGGTATGTTCCTAACATGAGTTATGTCATGTTTATGACAGTATCATATCAGTCTTATACACACCCCGTCAAATAAATTCTTACCCACATTTTTTCAAGAGCCAATAAACTAAAACAAAATTGTACAAATTGTCAATACATTAAAAGTTTACATACAACATGCTTATGAAAATCAGCACAATAAAACAATAGGTACACTTTAGAGGAAATGTGAAAACTGTTTCACCAAGGACAGAGTATTGTTTTAGTTCAATGTCACAGTATTCCAGTATTACTGGAGACAAACTGGCATTTCTCCTTCCTAAGAACACAGAGGATCAACGACAGAACATTCCCATTCACTGCATAGAGCAATTAAACAAAGAAAGTATTTGTATTTTAAAGAGAACAGAAAAATGGCAATGAAAAAATAATACTTACAATTTTAAGACATTGTGACTCGCCATGTATGTGACATCATCAGAACTGATGATGATTGGGACCGGATGCCTGGGGTGGAAAAACATTTCTGGGTATCGTTTTTGCCTGTTTATGTTAGAAGTAGAAAAAAATAGTCAGCAATGTCATAGAATCAGTTGATGTTGGCATCAACTATGAAGCTGTTTTAAGTGTGGACTTAAGGAGACAAACTACCTTAAAATCTTTCCATCCATGATCTGAACACACTGATCCTTGCAGGGTGGTGAGGGGGGCTTGTGGTGCCCATCTCCAGCAGTCATCAGATGAGAGGCAGGGTTCACCCTGGACAGGTCACCAGTCCATCACAGGGCCCTGAAAGCCAACAACAAATAAAATGTATGAAAGATAAATGCTAGATTAACAAGGAGAAAATTTTTTCCCAGTTATCTTTAAATCAAATCATGTTTATTAAGCACTTGGTGTTGGTAACACAGCAGTTTTTGTTGTTGAAAATGTAGCTAGCTCCTCATTGAAAAAACAAAAAAAATACTTACACCATGAAGACGATGTGAAGGTTCATCTTCAGAGCTGGTTGGTGATCTGGTGGAGTCAGAGCTTCTTCTGAGACAGGAAAGTCTTTAGTTTTCTAACACCCAATTTCTCTGGCTTCCTCTTTCATCTTTATTTGCTTAGACTGCAAACATATGTTGAAGATAAAAACATTGATGAACAAGTTATAACAACAACCTCACAATATCAAAGTCATACGGAACTTAAATAAAACCAGGTTAAGTTTATGAAGAAAAGTTTATTAAGTTGCAACAAACAGCCTCCATGCAGTTATAACATGAATGATTGTTATAGTTATAGCTATTTTGAGTATATATTTTAAACTATGCACAAAATGTCTTTAAAAGATATTTTAAACATATTTAAAGTATATTTTAAATGTACACTTGAGCAAGTGTATTTTTGCACTTGGGCAAATATATATTTTGTTCACTTAAAGTATACTTTTATTTAATAAATTTCTTTAAAGTTATGTCAAAATTGGTACAAGCATATTTTTAGTATATATTTATAGGTAGTACACTTAATACTTAGTATACTTAAAATATATTTACACAAATGTAAGTATATTTGAAATATACTTAAGTACTTTTTTTCACTAGGGTTGATTTATGAGCTGAATGGCTAATTTTATTTTTGTGTGAATGGTTTATACTTGTTCCAACTCCTTTTCAGTCATAATTTACTTTAGTTACATTATTCATATGTACTACTGAGTGAGTTAAATGAAAAATAAAATGAAAACGTGCATCATTACATAACAAAACATTCATGCCTGTAGTCAAATTAACTCATTTTGTTTGCAGAAGGCTTTAACTGTGCCAAAACATTTAAAATATGAAACAGAAGCAAATACTGTATTCATACGAGCCAACTTAGAGCTGTTCCAATCAATCATTAAAAATGGGCAAAAACAAGAAATTCTTAAAATATAAAACACTCGATGCCAAATTTTGAATTTTTGGAAAAAATTGAATCCAGGATCAAATATGTTTTGATGCATATTTTATGGATTCCATTACATAGTTTTTTCAAACTGTGACTGAAAACTGAAAAAACTGTAAATATTACAGGAAATACTCTAAATGTAAACCAAAAATAAAATCAACATGTTTCTTTAAGCAGTCCCAATCAATCAAGAAAAACTGATATCCAGAGTTTACTTTCCACACTCCATGAACATCATATCTCGATATTTTGAAAGATTAATTTTGAAGTTTGGAACATAGAGGAGTGGTGAATGGGTTTTTGTATTTTTACACCCTTGTAAAAGATGAGAAAACAATTTTAAAGTAAATAAATCTTTAGCAGTAGGATCAAGATCTCAAACAATAATCCCAACTTTAATTAAAGCCGCAAGCGGCGTTGGAGGCCCTCACAGCCAAGCGCCGCTCTGGCCTATTTGCCACCGTGGGGGTTCCTGCACCACCACTCTCTCGCCACCGCTGACGCTCTGGCGCAGTTCCCCCAGACTTGATGTTTTATGGCAAATGGCCAGATTTGAGGCTTGGCCACGCCCTCCACAGGAAACTGTTGGCGCTTTAAAGCAAGTGAGAGCACTTTGTTATCAGTCATCTGACACAAGATCATGTTGATTGGGTCAAGAGAGCCAGAGTTGGATCTTTCCCAATAAAAAAAAGTCACTTTTTGTACTGAAGGGCGGGGCTTAGGTTAGGTGAGACTATAATGACATAGGATCGTCAGGCGTCCAACCAGGATCCCTCATACCAAGTTTGGTGCAAATTGACCTTTCTATGTGAAAGTTGTAGCTGTTGGTTTTCTTTGGCGAGTACGCCAACTTTGGCGCCCCGGAACGCCCCCTCAACATGTACGAAAACTCTCCTTTTTGATCACTTTTAATGCCACACCCCTTAACTGCATCCTGACCAAAAATGAAGCCAATAGGTGAAAATGCCTAGGAGGAGTTTGTTAAAGTTTGATGTGAGTAAAATGGAAAAATGGCCAAAAATTGACCTTTGACCCAAAATGGGTCAAAGGTCCTCCTAGAGCATTTTAGGGGGTACCTCGAAGAGACTTTTTTCCTTGATTTGGGGAGATCTACCTACATACCAAATTTCATATCTCTACAACCTACGGTTTCCCCCAACTCACTTTAGGGGCGCTGTAGAGCCGTTTGGCCACGCCCACTTAAAATTTCACCAGAATCCAAAGATTTTCGTTGGGGGACAATTTTGGGTTGAGTTTGGTGATAAAGCCCCCAAACAGCCCCTCGAAGTGACGGAAAAATAAAAACAAGAAACTGGTATTCAGTATACTAAACATGTCTAATTAATGAGAAAATTAGGTAAAAGCTAACTTTAGGTAAAAGTGCTAGTGCACTAGTCATAGACAGTGAAATGCTAACTTTTGTACAAATGCTAATGACCTGCCTTGCTGAGCATCACCGCTCTTTTCCTACGAATCCTCTTCTGCTCTCTCTGTCAGGTTTGTGATCTGTAGCATCGCAGGCGCTGCGTCTGTGCCGCTGGTTCCTTAAAGGAGCAGCGACGTTATTTTCTGTCCATAGACTTTTAATCAACTATTTATTCTTATTTATGTCAGATTTTAACATGGGGGACATATGTGTAATGGTTATAGTCTTGAATCAGTAGTATAATGCTGAAAACACAAGAAGTTGTAAATACCAGTAAACCCTACAGTGCAGTCCTGGGGAGCTGCAGTTCCAGACGCTGTTCTGTTGCTATGGTAATTAATCCCCTGCAGCTGTGAGAGCCAAAGAGCGGGAAAATCCTCTTCAGACACAGTTTCTATACTTGGGAGACACCAGGCGTCAGTCTGAAGGACCCTGACAAAAGCATAAGCCCTAGCAAATTTTTGTAAACATTGTACATGAGCATGCATGTGTATCTATGTTATGACCAACTTTCAGACCAATAGGGCGATATTATGCCTGTGAGGGGATTTAAAAAGGGTTTTGAGTCAGCCATAACAGTCCTGTGTGTGTGTTTCATAGAGAAAGATTACTGATTCTGTGAGACACAAAATGTCAAATTTTTTCGTTTTTATTAATTTATGTAATCATTTTAACTCCGATCCCCAATAAAAATAATAGCAATAATGCCGGCCTCGAGCCGCACGATTTGATACCACTTTTGTGGGTGGGCACGCAGCGGTACGAGCCGCATCCACGGTGATGGAAGAATAATAAATAACTAGAAAATTCCTGCAGAAATTTTAAAGGGGCATGCCAAAGTGTGCCCGTCGGCTTTGACGCAGCGCTATGATGTTAAAATTAGCATTAATGCTAAAGAAAGCTGCAACGTAGTCAATAACCTGTGGAGAGGCAGAAGCATGTTTAATAAACTGTAGTTGTACCATTCATTATGTTAGAATTGATGCATAAGCTAAAATTAGCCAATATGCTAATGTTAGCTTAAATGCTGGCAGTAGCATGTGGAGCAACACGACCATGTTGTTTTAATTTTACTACTCTATTCAGTATACTAAACATGTCTAATTAATGAGAAAATTAGGTAAAAGCTAACTTTAGGTAAAAGTGCTAGTGCACTAGTCATAGACAGTGAAATGCTAACTTTTGTACAAATGCTAATGACCTGCCTTGCTGAGCATCACCGCTCTTTTCCTACGAATCCTCTTCTGCTCTCTCTGTCAGGTTTGTGATCTGTAGCATCGCAGGCGCTGCGTCTGTGCCGCTGGTTCCTTAAAGGAGCAGCGACGTTATTTCTGTCCATAGACTTTTAATCAACTATTTATTCTTATTTATGTCAGATTTTAACATGGGGGACATATGTGTAATGGTTATAGTCTTGAATCAGTAGTATAATGCTGAAAACACAAGCAGTTGTAAATACCAGTAAACCCTACAGTGCAGTCCTGGGAGCTGCAGTTCCAGACACTGTGTTCTTCTGTTGCTATGGTAATTAATCCCTGCAGCTGTGAGAGCCAAAGAGCGGGAAAATCCTCTTCAGACACAGTTTCTATACTTGGGAGACACCAGGCGTCAGTCTGAAGGACCTGACAAAAAGCATAAGCCCTAGCAAATTTTGTAAACATTGTACATGAGCATGCATGTGTATCTATGTTATGACCAACTTTCAGACCAATAGGGCGATATTATGCCTGTGAGGGGGATTTAAAAGGGTTTTGAGTCAGCCATAAACAGTCCTGTGTGTGTGTTTCATAGAGAAAGATTACTGATTCTGTGAGACACAAAATCTCAAATTTTTTCGTTTTATTAATTTATGTAATCATTTTAACTCCGATCCCCAATATAAAAATAGCAATAAGAGATAATCCCTGCCGCATTACAATAATAGGCCTTTCGCCATGCGCTTAGACTGCCTGCTCGCAGGGCTCGCCTAATAATCAAACTCTTAAAAGGCTAAATGATTTTATTTTCATATAAATCCTGTTTGATTAGACAGTAAAAAAGGGGTAAAAATCTCCCAAAAAAATAATCACTGTTTGCGCAGAATGTGGCAAAAAAAGGTTTTTTGGGGGTCATTTTGTTTCCATAGCACTACTAAATGCCAGCTGTACACAGAGTTACCAATCGTAAAGCTTTTTCTTTTGCCATATTATTACAATGTATCCATGATCACTTTGCTAAAACAGCTCTCCAGCTTAGTTTGGTGTGAAACAAATTATGAATGTGAGGGAAAGCACCTCATGACCACTGTAAAACAAAGGATCTTTGATGCTGTAGGTCCGTTTCTCTTCCTCATCAGCCTCAAGAATTTGGATAAAATACAAATAAAATGCGCCATGTTCTGGTTTTTCTTTGAACCAAAACATTTTGAGCAACTTAGTCCCTGCCAGGAACTGAACGCGACTCTTTTAGATCCAAAACATGCGTCTAAATGTTGGATTTCTCACTGTGAAAAGTACTGCAGAAAAGAAGCAGATCTGTTTCAGGACAATAAATCTGTAAAAAAAACAAACACACACACAACTTTCCTTCGCCTAAGGTGATCCAAGCAACAGAACAACAAGAAGAAAACTTAAGCTGAACAAAAATCTTCACTCTCTCCTTCCTGTAATTAAACTTCCTTGTAATTTTCATAGAAAGACCGATGTGCAGATAAAATGAGCAGTTTTATTGTGGTAGCATGAACAAGACAGTACAGTGTAGTTTTATCAGCAGAAATGAAAAGCTGTAAATTACGGCAGAGAAAAACTTGCGATTTACACTTAAAAAGGTTCAATTTGAGAAGCGTGGTGAATTAAAGGAGTAAAATATATTTAAAAACTCAGTGCATTAGTGTCTGACAGGGTTGAACATCATCAGCATTCTTGAAGCCTAATGAAGTGTAAAGTTACTTCGTGACTCAATGGCAGAAGCATAGAAACACATGGAGAGTTCAGATGATCCTGACAAGTCAGGACTGTTTAGAGCCATTAGCAAAACCTCAAAAACAACAAACAGGAGGCCTAAACGTGGCTGAATGATGAAAACACATTGTGATACTGACAGTTTACAACTGTTCCCACACAGTATTTTTAAGATGCAACGTATTAAGCACGAGGAGAACTTAGAAGGTTAATTGTAATGCTTGAACAATTGAACACCTGAACACACAATTCCATCCACCCCTCCATTTTTTTCCACTTGTCCAGAGTCGAATTGCTGAAGCAGCAGCCTAAGTAAGGAGACCCAGACTTTCCTCTCTCTAGCCACATGAGCCAGTTCCTCTGGGAGAATCCCAAGGCGTCCCCAGGCTAGCTGAGGAATATCCTGGGTATTCTGGATCTTCCTCTGGGTCTCGTCTATGTCTCCTCTGGGTGGGACGTACCTGGAGAATCTCACCAGGGTGGCGTCTAGACAGGAGGCATCCTAATCAGATGCTCGGGTTCCTCTTGACCTAGAAAATCAGCGGTTATACTCATAGTCCCTCCCCCTGCTGATAAGCATCGTAGCTTCTCACTCAATCTCTGAGGAAACGCCTAAACACTTGTTCCTTGTGTGAAGTTGCACTCAGTGTCTTCTTCAGATATTTTGTGTCATTTACTTGGTGCAGTGCCACTCTAGTCAAGGGGGTAAACAGATTTTTCAAAGGGCTTGGTTGGTTTGGCACAGTGCAACGTGAAAGCAAACAATTCAAATGTTGTGATCTTGGTCCCCAATAATACCGAGTTGGCCAGCCTATCAGGTGAAAACACCTTATTTATTCCTTTCTTTATTTAGAAGGCATAAATAATGGCACTTTAGCAGTAAGACAGCTAAAGTTCGTGGTCTGTGTCCAGTTTGTGTGCATATGTGCAAAAATAGCAACACAGATGAGCAGTTTTTTTCTCATTAACACCTTAACCATGAGATCTAATCAGCCATTTAATTTGTTTTTTTTTCTGACACCATAAGAAACCAGCTGATCAGCTAAAATCTTTCTGTAATGTTTCCAAAAGGCCTTTTCACCAAGTTCCTTGTGCGACTTAAGCCTGAATCTCTGCCAGTGCAAACAAAACTGTCCTTAAATAGAAAACACTGTAGTGCAGTACTTAGTGTCGAGCTGTGTCTGTGTGCTGCCAACAAGCACAATGTCCAACACTATCACTCAGGGCTGCTGCAGGCCAAGCAATGCAGTCCTGGTAGAAACTTAATACCGCTGAGACATGTGGTTAGTGAGGGGCCACAAGGCTCTGCTAAAGCTTCAACCTTTTCCCTGCTCTGTGTTGCCTGCCTGAGCAGAAACCTCAATGGCCAGAACTGTGCAAGTTTCACTTTGAGTGTCAGACAAACACGCCTTTCCCACACTGCCAGACAAACACGTCTTTCCCACACTGCTCATTTTAGTCAAGGCAAGAAAAACCTGTTTAGAAAAGCTTCCCTCAGCAGATTAAGTTCCCACCCACCTGTTTCAGACTGGATGGACTGCAAAGAAAGGGTAAGCTTCTGCCACAAAACGTAAGGCGAAGGGAAAAGTCATCTTTTGTGTTTCGCTTCTACGAGGTCAGGTGGAAAAGGGACAAAGGTCTAAGAGGGAATCTATGTAGCTCCTTCTGGGTGATCATAAAGTGAAAATAGTCCCTGCCGGTAGTTCTTGGTCTGCTGAAGGGGCCTTCTGCTAGAGGATGGTACCCAGAAAACCTTTGAAAGATGAGCCCAGCATGCAGTGACCTCAACTAATTCCCTCTGAGGTAGAAGAGTAGCAGTGCTACTTGGAGCTTCCCCACAAATTATTAAAACAAAACACTAAAATACATCAAACATCTATCGTCAGTGTCTCAACCATCGAGACCACTCAGGTCTTCTGGTTCTAGTCCACTCTACAGAACCAGAACCAAACATGGAGTGACGGAGAACTGAAAGGTGGCTAAACTCTCAAATATATAAGTAAAAGAAATAATGCACAGAGATGTAGTTCTTTGCTGCTTTTAGTTCTTGGGAGTTCTTGGCTTTTAGTTCTTGGAAGAATTGAAAAGGTTCTTGAATCGAATCTCAACTAATGAGTCGCGAAGTTTGCTTTGTAGTTGTTATTGTGTTCGAAAACGGGACTTGTTCATGAAGGCTAATTGGAGCTAATGCTAGCGGGCCTGTACACGTGTGTGAGAGCTAGCTGAAGAGCTAGCTGAAGGACAGCGGAGTTCATTTGAACTTGTATTTTGCACTTGTTAAGAGAGTTCTCACTCAAAGGACATTATTTTGGTTTCTTTATTGTATTTTATGTGATGTTTTTTATGGGTTTGTTGAAAAACCAGATAAACTATATCTTTGTGTGAAACTGAGTACCGAGGTACAGTATTAAAGGAGCATTGCGCATTTTTCAGTTTGATATTGAGAGAATAGTTGTTTATGCAAGACAAGATGTAAAATATTATTGTTCTACTGAAACAATGGATATTGTTAAAAGTTAAAATGCTTAAATGTTAAAATATTTTTTATAATATTTTATTTTGATAGTTAAATACAAAAGGTCTCAGAAAAGAGGACAAGGTATTGAATTTAAAGCACTAACTACAAAATGAATTAACACACATTATAAACACTCTGTGCATCAACCTTTTCAACAACAAATTGTGCATTTGTGTCAGGCTGCATGTGTCAAAAATAAGGATCTGAATCAGGTTTAGTTCTAGTTCTGTCTAAAGTTTCTGTAAGTAAATTCAGATATCTTCAAACAGTTCGTCTGTTTCAGTGACTCAGTTCTATATATCAAATTTATTATTTTTTTCCTTTGATAATTATTACACATTTCAAGCCTTTGCTTACTTTTATTTTGATAATTACTGGAATATGTACAGCATTTAAGATTTCAGCCAGAGTTGAGGAAAATTTTATGTTGGTCTCTTGTTTCATGGTTGGCTGCTGTGTTGTGTTTTGATTTTGTGAAGCACTTTGAAATTGACTTGACTTTCTTTTCACACTTTTGCGTATCAGGTTTCTCATTTTAGTGGTGAAAGAACACACAATGCCATAGGGAAATAATGCAGACGAAACCTCTGTCTATGCCACCACTTCTGAGTCGGAGACTGACTGTGACCCACTGAGAGCAATCCAGACGTTTCCTCCAACAAGAAGTTGCGATCGTAAGATAAACAATGAAATGTGAAATAAAGGTGTGTTCTAAAAGGGCTAGACCTAACATGTCATAACAGTGGTATGAAATTAACCAAGTTGTCAAATGCATCAGTAGCACATATTATATGCATGTGATGAAACCTTTTTAGGAATGGGGAACAGAGAGTAACATTTGTGTTTTTCATGTAGCTGAACAGAGAGGAGTAGAACAGATGAGTGTGTGGTTAGCGTTTGGTTCTGCTGGTAAACCACTTGCCAAGCAAGTTGTGCTTGATTCACATTGCTGAAGAAGAAGAAACGCTCTGGCTGTTCATCTGTCTGTTGTGAGCTGCTCTTCTGTCAGTGTGACGAGGCCTGACATGACATGACCAAGACCGTTGCCAGCCAGAAGTCTCTCAGCAGCGTTTAGGAGGTGCCTTCTGAATCTGGTCATCAACACCACCCCAAAAAAGATCATCAGCCACCGACTTAACTCCCTTAATGACCAGAACTCTCTGTCACAACGCAACTTTCCGATGGACCGTACTCACCCAGGACACATGGCGTTTGAGTTTTTTTTAATGGTAGTGCTAGAACTCTAATGAATGCTTTCTTTTGAAGTGTGCAATATTCAAATTCGCAGTGCTTCTACATTGTATGTTCACACAATGGAAATAACAAATTATCTCATCTTTTAAAAACTTTGGTTGTCTTATAGAAGAACTCTGGTGTGAGCTATAGAGAAGAGTGCATAGAAATATGTTACAGTAAAAGTAGAAGTCAAAGTGTTCGATTATTGGTTAAGAGGGTTGTGGAAAGTGTGATACTTCGACAAACGATGAGTAGGATTTTTACACATTTTACCAGAACTATTTTGCACATCACTCAGTCCTGAAATATTCTTACTTCTTCCCTCCTCCAGACACAGCCGAGCTTTCTTCAAACCTTTGCTGTCCTCCTCTCAGGCACTCAGGGTTAGGCCGTGAGTTATGAGCTAACACAATCGCTCATGATTGTGGACCAAAGGCGGTTCCGTCGTCTCCTCCCCTCTGTAAACTCTCGCACTAACTCTGTTTTTTTTTCTCTCCCTTCTTTTTGTGCTTTGAAGGTTTTGAAACATGGCATTCCTAATGAAAGGCCTCTTTCTCAACTGCTATTGTGACTAAAGCCAGTGTACAGCTGAAACTAAATATTTGCATTCACTGTGAAAGGAGAACTTTTGTTTTTTACTCACTGTCGGGCAGTAAGCAAACTCATTCCTGTTTTAGTAAGATAGTAACCAATATCACGTCTGTTCGCTCAGTTTTACAACAATGAAACTTGAAAGCTGAGGGGGACATGTTCTTATGGGATTCTTTTTTACATACAATGTATTTATGTATGTAAATACACTGTATGTAAATACACTGTATGTAAATACACTGTATTTACATACAGTGATATGTAAATACACTGTATTTACATATCTGCTCTCGACTCTGCAGGTTCACATAAACGTGGATGTGCTGTGAATATTAAAGTCTGTACATCTAAAATTGAATTTGGAAGTCATAGATGACAAAAAAGAAAAATTTGGTCAAGAAAATGTCACGTTCAAGAGGAATTGGACAAATCCCATTTGGTATTGATTTAAGGATTATTCTGCTCTTATAGGACGTTTGGTAACCCAGTCCTACTGTACACACCTCAGCTTACAGTCCTACTGTACGCACAGCAGCTAATGTCATGGCTCTCTGCCATGACATTAGCAAAGAGAACTACAGTAGGATCTTATTTCTTTGTGTGCACTCTAAGAAATAATCCAGAAAATTTACAGTAACATACTGGCAGCCTCTCCTTGGGCTGCCACCTTATCATGGTGGAGGGGTTTGAGTGTCCCAATGATCCTAGGAGCTATGCTGTCTGGGGCTTTATACCCCTGGTAGGGTCACCCAAGGCAGACAGGTCTTAGGTGAGGAACAAGACAAAGCGCAGTCTGAAGACCCCTTATGATGAACACAAACTTTGGACTTCGTTTTCCCTCGCCCGGACGCGGGTCACCGGGGCCTCACTCTGGAGCCAGGCCTGGAGGTGGGGCACGATGGCGAGCGCCTGGTGGCCGGGCTTCTACCCACAGAGCCCGGCTAGGCTCTGTGGGTAGAAGGGCTCAGACCCACGTCTCCGAAGAGGAGACGTGGGTCCCCCTTCTGATGGGCTCACCACCTGTCCGAGGGGCCAAAGCAGTTGGGTGCATTGTGCTATGGGCGGCAGCCGAGGGAGGGGACCCTGGCGGTCTGATCCTTGGCTGCAGAAGCTGGCTCTTGGGACGTGGAACGTCACTTCTCTGGTGGGGAAAGAACCGGAGCTAGTGTGCGAGGCTGAGAGGATTGTCCATCACGAACACCATGTTCAGGCATAAGGGCGTCCATATGTGCACTTGGCACCAGGACGCCCTAGGCCACAGTTCGATGATTGACTTTGTCATCGTCTCATCGGATTTGCGGCCGTATGTCTTGGACACTCGGGTGAAGAGAGGTGCGGAGCTGTCCACTGACCACTACCTGGTGACAAGTTGGCTCCGGTGGTGGGGGAGGAAGCCGGTCAGACCTGGCAGGCCCAAACGTGTAGTGAGGGTCTGCTGGGAACATCTGGCGGAGTCCCCTGTGAGACGGAGTTTCAACTCTCATCTCCGGCAGAACTTCAAACACGTTCCGGGGGAGGTGCGGGACATTGAGTCTGAGTGGACCATGTTCCGTACCTCCATTGCCAAGGCGGCCTATCGGAGCTGCGGCCGCAAGGTTGTTGGTGCCTGTCGCGGCGGCAACCCTCGAACCCGTTGGTGGACACCTTTGGTGAGGGATGCTGTCAAGCTGAAGAAGGAGTCCTACCGGGCCTTTTTGGCCTGTGGGACTCCAGAAGCAGCTGATGGGTACCGGCGGACGAAACGGCATGCGGCTCGGGTTGTCGCTGAGGCAAAAACTCGGACGCGGGAGGAGTTTGGAGAGGCCATGGAGACAGACTTCCGTACGGCTTCGAGGCGATTCTGGTCCATCATCCGGCGTCTCAGGAGGGGGAAGAAGTGCAGCACCAACACTGTTTATAGTGGGGATGGTGCGCTGCTGACCTCAACTCGGGACGTTGTGGGCCGGTGGGCGGAATACTTCGAAGACCTCCTCAATCCCACCAACATGCCTTCTGTTGAGGAAGCTGAGCATGGGGACTCTGGGTTGGGCTCTCCAATCTCTGGGGACGAGATCGCCGAGGTGGTCAAAAAGCTCCTCGGTGGCAGGGCCCCGGGAGTGGATGAGATCCGCCCGGAGTTCCTTAAGGCTCTGGATGTTGCAGGGTTGTGTTGGCTTACACGACTCCGCAATATCGCATGGACATCGGGGGCAGTTCCCCTGGATTGGCAGACTGGGGTGGTGGTCCTCCTGTTTAAAAAGGGGGACCGGAGGGTGTGCTCCAATTACAGGGGACCCCTGGTAAGGTCTATTCAGGGGTCCTCGAGAGGAGGGTCCGTCGGATAGTCGAACCTCAGATTCAGGAAGAGCAGTGTGGTTTTCGTCCTGGTCGTGGAACACTGGACCAGCTCTACACCCTCAGCAGGGTTCCGGAGGGTGCATGGGAGTTCGCCCAACCAGTCTACATGTGTTTTGTGGACTCGGAGAAGGCGTTCGACCGTATCCCTCGGGAGGCCCTGTGGGGGGTACTCCGGGAGTATGGGGTACCGGGCCCTTTGATACGGGCTGTCAGGTCCCTGTATGACCGGTGTCAGAGTCTGGTCCGTATTGCCGGCAGTAAGTCGGGCTCGTTTCCGGTGAGAGTGGGACTCCGCCAAGGCTGCCCTTTGTCACCGATTCTGTTCATTACTTTTATGGACAGAATTTCTAGGCGCAGCCGAGGTGTTGAGGGGATCCATTTGGGTGGCCTTAGGATCGCATCTCTGCTTTTTGCGGATGATGTGGTCCTGTTGGCTTCATCGGAACGTGATCTGCAGCTCTCACTGGAGCGGTTCGCAGCCGAGTGTGAAGCGGCCGGGATGAGGCTCAGTGCCTCCAAATCCGAGGCCATGGTCTTGAGCCGGAAAAGGGTACAGTGCCTTCTCCCTGTCAGGGGGGTCGTCCTGCCTCAAGTGGAGGAGTTTAAGTATCTGGGGATCTTGTTCACGAATGAGGGAAGAAGGGAGTGGGAGATCGACAGGCGGATTGGGGCAGCGTCTACTGTGAAGCAGGCGCTGTACCGGTCCGTCGTGGTGAAGAGAGAGCTGAGCCAAAAAGCGAAGCTCTCGATTTACTGGTCAATCTACGTTCCCACCCTCATCTATGGTCATGAGCTTTGGGTCATGACCGAAAGAACGAGATCACGGGTACAAATGGGCTTCATCCGCAGGGTGGCTGGGCTCTCCCTTAGAGATAGGGTGAGAAGCTCGGTCATCCGGGAGGGACTCAGAGTAGACCCGCTGCTCCTCCACGTCGAGAGGAGCCAGTTGAGGTGGCTTGGGTATCTGGTAAAGATGCCTCCTGGACGCCTCCCTGGTGAGGTGTTCCGGGCACGTCCCACCGGGAGGAGGCCTCGGGAAAGAACAATAAAAAAATGCTGGTACCTCCAGACGCCAGGTTTTATTTTTTTTCACCGTTCTTTCAGAAAAACGGTTAAAAAAAAAAAGCTGGCGTCTGTAGATATCAGTATTTTACTGGACATGTACATGTACAATTGAATAGCTTCACTGCTAACACACACTGAACTCTCCGCTCTTCCCGTGTTCGGTCAGACCAGCATTGGTCCTGGTCCTCCCGCTCTTCTGCTGCCCCACCCACATGACAGGTCCGTGACATGTGAGTGGAAGTCAGCAGAGTCAGATAGGGGAACCCCATGACACTCTACACTCTACAGTGATCACAATGCAACTTATAACAAATACACATAACCATATGGACCCCAGCAGAACTAATACAGAATTGTTAAAATACTACGGTGGTCGACAGGTGCAAACGTGCAGCAAACAAAGAAAAGACACAAACAAAAAAGAGATGCAAAAAAATATATATAAAATTAAGTGTACAGACCACTAGAGCTTTGTGTCCGAATTCAGGGTCTGCATCCTTTCAAGCTCATTCTTTCATGGGCTTGAGAAACGACCCGGTCTATGGAAGAGGGGTCCTGCGAAGGCAGAGAGCATTGCAGAGAAGCTGTAGCCTTCAGCTAGCTGCCTAGCCTCCTCCTCGGCGTTATGTTGCTTAGCAGCCGTGACACAACATGATTTAAACAATGTTTGTAGATGTAAAAATCTCACATTTCTGCTCGGTTCATCAGTGCATCACCTAATTGCAATATCTGTCTGACGTTTTTGGTGACGTCTGCTCCCGCTGTATTAACACGCAGCTCCCCTCCCCTGCTACCAGCTGGTCCAGGTTTAGTATACCACGGGAGAACACCCGACTCATTTCGGCTTTCCCAAATGACAGTTAAACACAGATATTAAGTTAGGTAACATCTAGTTGGAATATTTTGGTTCACTAAAATATTTCATTTATTCCTGAGCAAATCGGTTTGACTGATTAAAGTTAAGCCTAAAAACATAATAGCTTTATTACACTGTATTGTCTTACCTGAGATTTGGAGAGTATTTGAAAAGGGATTATTTGTTTACATTCCTTGTGTAAATGTGCTATATGTGTTTAAACATTTTAGAATCTGACAAAAATATTTTAAATATGCAACCGCCTTTATTAAAAAAGGTGAAGAGTAATAGAGAAATTAGGAGAGAAAAAAAACATACTCCAAGCCTGTTTTTTTTTTTCTTCGCCGCTGTGTGATACACGTTCTCACTGTAACTAAGCAACATAACGCCACGGTAGAGGCTAAGCAGCTAGCTGAAAGCTACAGCTAAAAATTAAAAAAAAAAGTAAGCTACAGCTTCTCTTCGTCGAGGACCCAAAGATGCAAAACCTGACTTCGGACACAGCTGTTCTTTGTTCAACTCCCCCTAGTGGTCTGGATCACTTCTGTTTTCTGCATTTTTTGTTTGCATCTCTTTTTTGTTGCATGTGTTTTTCTCGTCTTTGCTGGGTGTTTGTACCTGTTGGCCACCGTAAAATACAGTGGTGAAAGTAAATATACCTTCAAATACTGGCTTTCCAGTATTTTTACCGTGAATTTAGTTTTACTACTGCAATCACTTTATGAGTAAGCTACTGCCAAGAAAACTGTAATGCTACTTTTTAAAGTACAGTCTTAGTTTTTCCATAGAACATTAATATCCAACCCAGTGTAAGCTTCTTAGAAGGGCTACAATTGGTGCGGTTTGCATAATCAAAACTTCACATAACACAGAAGAGGATGTAGTTTCCTGTAAATGCACAGTAGCTGTACTGTTATTAATCCTGACCGTAATTAATCCTCGTCAGTCTACATCCTGAAGAGGATTAATTACTCTGTGTTATGTGAAGTTCTGATTATGCAGATTATGCATTTTAGAACCGCACCAATTGTAGCACTTCTAAGAAGCTTACACTGGGTTAGGTATTAATGTTTTATGGTAAAACTAAGACTGTACTTTAAAAAGTAGCATTACAGTTTTCTTGGCAGTAACCTTCAGAACAGAATTTTTATTTAAAGGCACCACTATCCCTCAAACCACATATATTTCCATTATATTCAAACATTCAAAACGAGTAACACATAACCATTCCTCTGAGAACTTATAAAAAATTAGGCCTTCAGTGTATAGTTTCACCAACACTGGAATAACAATTGAAGACTTTAAGTTTACAGCGACATAAACTGGGTTTAACTCATTAATTTCTACAATCTTATGAACATAAAAACACAGTTCTTAAAGAAATATCCATGCTTTGGTTATCACCAAGCAAATCAATGAAAAAGGACTTCCAAAATCTAAAATTCAACATGGCTGAAATAATGTGGAATTCTAGTATTAACAGGGTTTTAAAATGTGAACTATTAATGGTTTTCAAGAGTCCAAGTGGCACTTACTTTATTAGATGCAGATGAAGGCACCGTCCAACATGGAAAAAGAAAAGACAATACAATTTAGATCCTGAATAATATGGAAACAGAAATATTTCAAAGAAAAGAAAAGAACAACAACTAACCTGAATGAGATGCCACTCAAAGTCTATCAGGTTTTTGAGGAGGATGGAAACCTGAACAGTGACTGTCACTTTTTCTTTTAAAATGGTCTTTCCAGTCTTTTTGGATACCATCTTCCCATGACCGGCTTTTGTGCCCCTTTCTGGCACAAAAATGAAGAGACTAAAAAACAAAATCAAAAATGGGAAAATTCATGAGAATATAAATAGTGTGGCATTCTGAATACAGCTGGTACAATATATAAATAAATCTGTTTTTAATTATGAAAAGAGAAAACATCACCACCTTTGTCAAATGTCAATCATAACTTGCTTTAAAACTTTTAAACCATGTCATTGTATTTTGCTCATTGTAAAAAATCATAGGAATGGCTTTACCGTTGAATGAACTCCAAAGTCTTGGCTGCCTCATGTTGATATTGGAGGTTGAAGATGTAGAAAATGGACAACGCTGTCCTGTCTGGAATGTCGACTGGACCCTCTCAAAGACAATATGGCCTTCAATGCTGACCATGCAGAAAACTGCTTGCCACAGGGACTGTAATAAACCAAGTCCTTAATTGGAAGAACATAAAACAAATCCTCTCATTGATACAGTATGCATTTCAATGATCATCATAATAAAGAGTGTCCATCTGCCAGGTAAAGTAAAAGCAAGGATCTTAAACTCCTCAATTGTTGTGCAAGTCACATCAATGTTGAAAACTGTAGGCTGGATTAATTTACAGAAGTTGTAGAGGAATTCATGGTACTTTGCACTGAAGGTGAAGTGTGCTTTCAAAGTTCATTAAAAGCTACCTTGGATAATCTTGTGATCACTGATGGTGAAGTGTCTTTGGTGCTGTTCTTGTTTTCACCAACATGCAGGAGGAAGGGCTGTCCAGGTTGCACGGCAATGAGGAAGGCTTCAACACTGGCTTGCATCTTTGACATAATGATGAGACGACGAATAATAAAAATTATTAAATATATTTAACAGCACAGCTACATTCAGATAGCAAACAAAGTCAATGAGAAAGTGCTTCTACAAAGAAGTAGGATCATTAGAATAACCACATACCTGAACATATGTGAAAACATGGTCCACAGTTTGATATGAGCTGTTTTGGATTCTTCTTGTGGCCTTTGGATGTAGGACGAAGCACATGAATCAACAGAAAAATGCCTGGTTTTCCCGGCCTGGAGGAGCAACAGGATAAATAGCAGAAACATTAGGATAATAAATAAACATTTTAAAGAGAAGTGAGCAAAACTAACCAGACCCACCAAAATACTTTGTCCACCCGGTTTACCCTGGAGAACATTTTTCATCACCTACAACATAAAGCATAAAAATGTCAGAAATAATTACCATGAACACAAGTCAGACATTAGGCATAATACAAATTAGTCAGCTTATAGAAACATTCTGGACAGCATTTCTTCTGCCAACCTGTCAGAAGAAATGTGCTGAAGTCATCATAACAGGCTTCAGTCACCAACATGACATACTAATGAAGAAAAAAAGAGGCAGCCAATATGTCATTGTTTATCATTATTTATATCATTATTTATAGAGACAAAAACATTTTGGCTTAGCTTTGATCGCATAGAGCAAACCACCGGTCCGGCACAGCCACTCTCCCCATTATGCCGTCTATAGCCGAAACCTTCAAGAAAACGACTCCGCAGCTAAATACTGTTAACTCAAATGGCCTTTCTGACAGTTTTAATGTTCGTTTAACCACCCGACACCCCGTGCTACACCTGCTTGGCTAGCTTTAGCTGCTAACAAAAATTATAAACCAAGGGTACTTACGTCCAGTCCTCGAGATCTACCGTCCTGCAACTTTTCGATGTATCTTTACTCCAACAGACCAGGATCAGCTCTAAACAGACCTGCTAACCAGCCATTCATTTGATTCAGGTGTGTTAATTGGCTCAGGGAAGCATCTGGAAGTTGCAGGATAGCAGTTCTCAAGGATTGGACTTGAGCACCTCTGTACTGAACAGTCGTATCGCGATATCCAAACAAATTGAGTTGATACTCTTGCGCAAACAGAAAGTTAATGCATTCATAAAAAATAATCAAAATAAAAAAACATGACGATCTTAACATGAAACTTACCTTTTTTAATAGATCTTTATTGAGATACAGAATACATAACAGTATAAACGCAGCATACATTGTGGTATAATGTTTGCCAGGGAGTTACAAACATTTAGACAATACATTACCATTACATTACATAAATACATTAAAGAAAGAACAAAAAGAGCATGTTTTAATAGATTTGGGGAACTTACCTTGTTATGATAAGATCCAGGTAAGACGCCATACTGCTGTCTCCCGGGCAAACACGTGACGTCACACGTGACGTTGCGATTGTGGGGGCAACTTTTTATCAAACACCATCTCTTTAGGGAAACTGACAAACCTATCTTTGAATTTGACTAAACAAGTGTTTAATTAACATTGTATTTTTAACATACAACACCAACACTGGTAATCTAACACTTTTGATTATGTTCTGTAGATTTTGATTCATTCCCTAAAAGATTTATTATGAAAAGTATTTTTTTTCTTCCAGTTTAACATTGTCTTTAAATGCTGGTTCTCTAAGATGCAAATGCAAGTAAAATGTCTTGCCTAGGAAAAAACTGTATTGTACAATTATTTTGCGGTAGTTTACTGCCAGTCGTCAGTCTTGATTGTGACAAGAGAAGAAGACGTCAAATTGACAATATCCTACCGTATTTTGGAATAACAGGATGTTACTGCTGGAATTCCGCCATAAATTCACACCCTTTTCTAAGAGTGTGTTTGTATTTCGTGATTTAATTTCCGTTTCCTTTTCTTTTTTTTCAATGTGTGCCAACGTAAACAGACAGCAGGGTGTTTCCCAAAGCAGCTCTGGTATGTACATTCTTCAGCTCTAAAATCTTAAACTGTACAACTCCTTTACGCAGTGATTCGACTGTATAAGAAGTTGCATGGGTAAAAAAAAAAAAAAAAAACTTCTCAGGCTGAATGAAGACAACTCTGAAATCTCCGTTTATGCTCCTGAAAGGCATAAGACTAATCACGCACTGATTTCACTCTACATCAGTGTTCTCAATTCCTGTTTTCAAGAACCACAGCCCTGCATTTTCATTTATTTTTTGGTGTTCTCCTTCTGCCACATACCTGACTCGAATACGTGGGTGGCTGACATGCTTCTGCAGCACATGGTGGCATGCAGAGGAGGTAATGCAATCATCTGAATCAGGTATGTGCTGGCACTGAACATCTAAAAATCTGCAAGGCAGAGGAACTGAGAAACGCTGCCCTAGATGGTCATGTTCCATTTTCTGTTCACCTATTTTACACAACACTGGTTTATCATTTACATTTGTAGGCATCGTATAGATAAAGCTTTGCCTGCCGACTAAAGACAAACAGGTGATAAGTTGCGATATAAAAGGCTTCTGTGGATTTTAATTTCTGTAAGAAGCCTAGAAGCTCCTGCCATCCTCTGGAAAGTCCCCGTTTCTGCAGTTCAGTTTCATTTCTGCGAAAGTATTACTCTTACAATTCCCAGTTGGCCTTTGAAGCCCTCTGTTACATTAGAGTTGATTTTATGTGTTGTTTTTTTTTTTTCCTTCACTCACATTACTGCCAGCTTCAAGATAACACTGTAATCTGTTTCACTGGAAATGAAATTAAACTGGTCCGGGTTCTCATGCTCTTGGTCAGGGTCATATATGTTCGTACTGCACAGCGGTCAACTGGTTGCAGCTGTGACACGTGTAACACTGAGCTGGAGCTAAAAGATCACTCACGTGTTGCCGACTGCACGGTTTAGATGTTATTTTATGCTCTGGGAGTCCAGGTGTTGTTGTCTTTTCAGTGATTAAACAACCAAGAAGCCTCATCAGCTATTGATTGAAGGGCAGATAAACATATGTGTCTGAGGAAAACCGACACCTGACGACACTGCTAGTGGATGCCGGTTTAGCATTCTCACACCAGGTCGTTTTACTCTCATCAGAAACTCCCAGATAATAAATTATTTACTCAAACGCGGTGAGCCTTCTGGATTTCTTGTGTGCAGTGATCAGTGTTTGCTGAGTTGACTTCTTATGTAAGGACAAAACTGTACACATCCACAGCATAGAAAGACTGCATGCTATGCATGTGAAGGTGAACGGTGTTGATGGCAAACTCACACCAGCTTCCAGCAAAAAACATGTTCATTTCCATTTTACCAACAGGATGTTTAAAAGGTTTCTTTTGACTGTTTTCTGCTGCTTTGTAAATAAACTTCCTCATTTTAGTTTGAAGGGACATTATTATCTGTTTTTCACCCACATAGTGCCATTTCATAGCACAATCAAATGACTGTTTTACCTAACCATCGTCCTATGGACGTACAGCTGAAGGGGCCCAGCTGTAGCTATGGTACGGATTGGTTGTACCGGTTTCTTGCATAATGGGAATTGACACAGAACCGCACAGACCCATTCCGTACCGCTCAGAGGAAACAGATGCCTTTCAGTAAAACCCGGTGGATTCAAAGACCTTAATATCTTATCCAGTTCCTCTGTGAAGACTTCAGATGTTTGTTGGAGAACATGAGACCATCACGAAGACCAAACACAGCAGAACTTGTGGAGAATGGTACGACATCCGAAGATTAGAACGTATCCCTGAGTTCTGTCTGACCGGTCATCCAAGGTCAAGAAGCAGCAACCAAAAGATCCACTGAAAGTCTGGAAGAGCGGCAGAGATCCATGGATGGGTTGGGTAAATGGACTCCCATTTATACTATGCAGTGCCATTCTAGTGAGACTGAGCACTCACACACACGCACACACACACTCACAAACTCGTAGGTAACGTGGGTTTTAGTGGTTTCTCAAGTGCACAGTGACACGCGTCAGAGGTGGAAACTGCAATGAAATTCATCCGTCCGTTGCACATCCAACAGCTGGTGAAGAAGCTGACATTAAAATTTGGGTTTTATTTCAGAATCAGATCCTGAGGCTAGAAAGCGACTCGTTGACGCTGCTTTTATGTCTGTTCTGGATTACGGTGACAGTTTATACAGGCATGCTTTTCTAAAAAGTCTTTGTTCACTTAAAGACTTATAAAATGTTTAAAAGGTTTAACAGATCGTTGCACATCATACACCCGCGATGGCTGGAATGCCTTGGACTCTGTCATTGGCATATTTTTATTTATAAGACCATACTGAAACTTCTTACTCCATATTAGTCAGCCTATAAAAAAGAAAGTCAAACGGAGGATGATCTCTTCATTGTGAGAACTTTTTTTTTTTTACTTTTGGACTCTGATGTCCAAACTGATCTTGGGAAGAAATCTTTTCTGTTACCATCTTGCAGAAACACACAAACCTGAAGGTGCTGTTGTCACTAAGGCAGTTCTTACTGATTTGGAGTCTGTAAATGTTTTGAAGAATCTTTCAGCCAATTTATTTATGACGATGTTAACTTTTTCTGTTTTTGCCGTGACGTTTCAGTAAACTCTGCCTGTCTTAGTCAGGATTGACAGACTTTTTTTTTTTATCTCAGTGGGATTTTCCTGGTGAAATAAAGGTTAATAATAGTCAAAGTTTGCATTATTAAATCCCACTGCATTACAGTGGGATTTAAAAAAGACATAGAAAGAGAATGAATACTTTTACACAACATTATATGTTTTTTATGTTTTGCCATGTATTATTAAATTAGAGTTTATCAGAGGTGAACACTTTTAAGGGGCTAAACTGGCTGACTAATGGAGCCGTTGCTAAATTGAAACCTTATCTTAAACACGTGACACACCACAGTGTGCTTCCTCTTAGCTAAACCTGTGATGTAGCAGAGCCAAACAGGAAGTCGCCGTGTCCTTCTCCCAGGTCTTGGTAACACGACAGAACGAAGCCAACCTGAGAACATTCTGCTGTGCCACTTCGAGCTGATGCACGTCTCAAGTTTTGAGACTTGGCGCGAATTTAATGTCGAGGTTAACCGATTTGTCTTTGAGTAATTTACGTAGCCTTCGGTGATGCTCTTTGACTTGTGTGAATTGTAGTGTTTTATTTTTCCACATTTCAGAAGCGTTTTTTTTTTTTTTACCCCCCACTCCAGGGCTCATTTCTGCTTTGTCGTTGCATTTAATGTCTCTTATTTATCTTGCTTTATTTTTCTTTGAGATGTTTTTACTTTTATTTCTTCCTGTTGTGCTGAGTTACTGGCCTTCTGTGTGTGTAAATAGCTGGGATGCCTCGCTCTACATTCGCGCCCTCCCTCTAACCACAACAAACCACAAGCCCAGCATTGTGTTCAAGCTTCAGAACATGATGGTGCATCTAAACATTTATGCTGTGTTCACAGAGGGAACTTTTTCTTTTCGTCCCCCCCCCTCTCTGCGCATATCAGATGAACATGAGTTTGCATGTAAGCGGCTTCTTTGCAAATTTGTTCAGAGGAAGAGTGACGCGCTGTCTGCTGTTTATTCAGGACGATCATCCAGATGTTTTCAGAACCACAATGTTAAATCGTTTCAGTGATTTGGTTCACAAAGTTCTGCTCATTTCTGTGATTTAGAATATAGCTAATGACCAACCAGAATTCCTTTTCTAAGAAAACGAGACAATCAATGAATCAAGTTAATTTGCATAGCATATTTCAGCGATAAGGTGGTTCAAAGTGCTTTGCGTCATAAAAACACAAGAACACAAAGTCATAAAAATAGCATTCAAAGATTGAGAAACGCATTACATTATGACGGGTTCCCTCATCAAAATCATCACTGCACGTCAAATATGTTGATCAATATTTCATTTGTTATGGTTCAAAAGAAACTCTTAAGTGGGTTTTTTTGCTTTGATTTGAAGGAGCTTAGTGTTTCGGTTGTTTTGCAGTTTTCTGGATTTGTGCTGCACAGAAGTTGAATGCAGCTTACGATCAACCAAAAATGGACATTTTGCAATTTTTCTTGATTGCTTTTGTGCAGCTGCTACACGCAGACAGTAACAGAGGTTCCTCAGGTCAAAGTGACATGTTTTGTTTGCAGAAGATTTTGACAAAACTTTTAAAAACATGAAACGGAAGCAAATATTGCATCCAACCATCACGATGGTTGGATGCAACCAACCATCACAACGTGAGTCGTGATGGTTGGATGCCATCTAGCTTGGATGCCAACTAGCTGGCATCCAAGCTAGTTGGCATCCAACAGCTAGTTGGATGCCAACTCGCTCTACATTCGCGCCCTCCCTCTAACCACAACAAACCACAAGCCCAGCATTGTGTTCAAGCTTCAGAACATGATGGTGCATCTAAACAGGTAGTTGGATGCCAACTAGCTGTTGCTGTTGCAGCAACCACTGAAACAGCAACCACTAGCTGGTCCAGTTAGTGGTTGCATCATGGTAACATATTGCATTGCTTTCAGTCCATTTATTATGTTTCTACATAGGCTGAAAAATTGAATCCATAATCAGAAATGCTTTGATGCAAATTTGATTGATTTCAGGACATTTTTCCCCAACTGGCTGAAATCTTAAATGCTGTACATATTCCTGTAATTATCAAAATAAAAATGAGTAAAGGCTTGAAATGTGTAATAATTATCAAAGAAAAATAAATAAATAAATTTGATTTTTAGAACTGAGTTACTGAAACAGACGAACTGTTTGAAGATATCTGAATTTACTTACAGAAACTTTAGACAGAACTAGAACTGAACCTGATTCAGATCCTTATTTTTGACACATGCAGCCTGACACAAATGCACAATTTGTTGTTGAAAAGGTTGATGCACAGAGTGTTTATAACGTGTGTCTTTTCACATATTTTCATGTTTGTTTTTCACCTGTTTATTCTTTCACCCACTTTACATGGACTGGACTGAACAGAAGCTCCTTGAGACATTCATTCAGAGTCTAATCTCTGGTATTTTGAAACGTAGCGTCCTTCGTCTCGTCTTCCCCAGACGGCTCTCGTCGACACCATGGTAACCTGACCTTTGATAAGTGCAAGAAAAATAGACCTGTGTTAAAGCCAGCATGTTATAAATACAAGTTCCTCCACAGTGACTGCAAGTGAATGATTTGTGGTTCAGAAAAAAAAGAAGAAGAAAAAACAATCAGTTGGGAGAGAGGCAGCAAGTGAGAAAACGAACTTGAAAGAGGAAACAAAGATAAAGACACAACGCAACATGAGGTATAAACTACTGATATTAAGAAGGTCATCAGCTCTAATGCCACCATAGCACATAGACACAGATAGATAAAGAAAGTGTGCAAAAGTGCATTTGTGTCGGCTCATATCAAAGTATGTACCCTGGGCTGAACAGTTAATAACTAAATAACAAACATTTTGCAGATAAAAATCTGGGAAGTGTGATTTTTTTTTCTCCACCTTTCATTTCAACTACTAGATTTTTCCATTTGACTTACTTCCATTGGAAGTTTTTCTCACCTATTCTTCTATGCAAACCAGCTCAAGCACAGTGAAGCTGCCCAAAATGATCTGTAAACAGTCAATTTGAAGTCTTGTCACCAATTTTCAGTTGAATTTAGGTCTGGACTTTGACTGGGCCACTCTAAAACATGAACATTCCTCCATCTGAACCCATTATAGCACTGGCTGTACGTTTAGGGTCGTTGCCTCAGTCTTGGGTCTGTTACAGCCTCTACTTTTATTTATTTATTTATTTATTTATTTATTTATTTATTTATTTATTTATTTATTTATTTATTTATTTATTTTTTATAAGACTTATTCTGTATTTGGTTCCATCGATCTTCCCGTTGACCTGGCTGCCACCATTCTTTCGTGTTGGGATAGGTGTGTTCAGTGGTTCATTTTTTATTTTTTTTTCCATCAGGCATTGCACTTTTAATGTACCTGAACTGTGAATTTGCTGAAGCAGAACCAAGATTTTCATGTCTCAAAGTCTCTGGTAACTTTGTGAGTTATTTTAAAGTCACAGTTTTTATAATTTTCCACTTCCAAGCTGAACCAGGGCAAGATGCCTGGCCGACCCCAGGGACGTGCAGAGCACTCTGACCTGAACCTTCAGAGCCACATTAAGACAGGCCTTCTATCACCTGAACAACATCTCCAAGATTAGAGGACTGACGTCTCAGTGCGATCTAGAGAAACTAGATCAATGCAACTAAAGATAGTCGCATTGATTACTGCAACAGCGTCTTCACAGGTCTGACTAATAAATCAATCCTGCAGCTGATCCAGAACAATGCTGCTCGCATTCTCACTAAAACCAGGAAGAACCAGTTCTAAAGTCCCTACACTGGCTCCATCAGAGAATAGACTTTAAAACACTGTTGGTAGTTTATAAATCATTCAACGGTTTAGCACCACAACACATTAGAGATCTGCTGTCGTATCATCAATTCAAGAACACTCAGGTGTTCTGGTCTACCTTCATTCCTCAGAACCAAAACCAAATGACAAGAAACAGCAAATCTTATTAAAACACATTCAATGTGAAAAAACAAAGCAGCTCAACATATCAGCTAGGAAGTGAGAGTTTGCACAGAAAGGAGTCTTTCAAATGGGAAATGGTCCGAAGCTTACCAGAGCATTATGACAGATTGGCATAAGGAACACGAATCTATGTGAAGACTTGATCTCAGTCCTAGAAAATGAGTGGCAGAGGTGTGTGTGTGTATGTGTGTATGTGTGTATGTGTGTGTGTGTGTGAGGAAGACAGGCTACAAACCTTGCACCAGTTCTGTCAGGAGGAATGGCTCAAATTCCAGCAGGCTATTGAGAGAATCTCGCTGAAGGAAACCCAAACCTGACCGAGATGTCCTCAGTAGGGTTGTAGGATCACTGGAAAAAAACTGAGGTAACACTTTATTTGAAGGGGGTGAAAAGACTGTCATGACACTGTCATAAACATGACATAACACCTGAAATATTACTGTTTAAACTTTACCTTTAATAACATAAAGCTACCTAATTTTTAAAGTACAATCAGTAACACTTTTATAACAAATTTATGTCAGTAAGGATTTCTTGGTTAATGTCAAGTTGTCATAACAAAGACATTTTGAATAATGTCAACTTTGTATTAAAAGTGTCATAATTTACCGAATTACGCTTTATGACAACAGTCATAAATATTCATGAAGACTTATTCATGTTCATGACATGTATTATGTCATGTTTATGACAGTGTCATGTCAGTCTTATTCACCCCCCTTCAAATAAAGTGTTACCAAAATGGACAGTGACTTTTTTTTTTTACCAACCCTGCGATATACGTATGAAAAACTGAATTTTCAACAGATTTCTTGAATAGGACCTTATGGCTGCCATCTTGTCAACAGTTAACCTGCTACTTTTTCAGAACGCAACTAGTACGTTTATTTTGTGTATTTGAATTATTCTTATTGCTGTTGGAGATATTATTAGTGAATATTGCAATGATAACATCAGCTGTCATATATGTACATTTTCTTCTGTCTTCTCATTTTCATCTTCCATCACTCTGTGACCTTTAACCTATTTGGCAATTTTATTTATGTCCGACAACAGCTGGTATATATTAACCAACACCGATTTCCTTTCTGATAATACTTTGCGATAAAAATGCAAAGTATTGCACACATTGATATTGCGATGAATTGTGACCCCACTGCTGAGTCGCTGTCTTTCCAACATTTTAAAGCTAATTGGACATTTAGTTTTACAGCACCGCTCACAGTGACTATGTGAAGAATGAAACCTTTACGGCCTTTCAAGATGCTGTTTCTGCAACCACATAAAAAATGTGGCAAGCACTTCTCATAAAAAATTTAAAAAAAACTTTGATCAGACCACAAAGAGGGTGCCTGGAATAAAACCAAACAGCAGTGAACGGGTGCAATTTATGTATTCGTATTCATATTCAAGTGTTTTTACACTTTAGATAGCAAAATTTTACCATGATCATTTGGCTTCAACTGTGGAAAAAGAAAACTCACTCCATTGTGCAGCTTTTTATTACTTTTAAATGGTTTTAATTTCGGAGTCTGTGTATGGCCTGAGTGCTATTTACTGATCTAATAAAATGACTTTATATAACCAGCTCATAAGCTAAATTACCTCACCGCTTTTTGCCCACAGCTCTCTTAGTGTGACTCGCGGCGATCCGGAAATCTCCCCGTGTCACATTTAGAAGTCCAGTGAACGGCTCCTGCTTTAGGTGTGAACGCTTGAGAGGACTGTTGACGGACACAATAAATCAACTTAAAGAATGAGAGTGTTGAAACTGCAAGGACAGGCTGGGGGAAATCGGGTGACATCCCAGGACGGTTTTCAATAGCGAGAGTTTTGCCTAATTTGCACATATTTGCATCGGTTAAAGTTTCCTCCTTGGCAAGTAGAAGACACTATTGGCATTAAAGAAGAGAAAACTACTGCTATTCAGTAATACCTGCAAGGAGTATGTTCAGTATTTCTTTATGTCTTCATTAGCCATAAATGTACATTTCAGATCATCCAAGTACTGTATATCTGATTAGAATAATATTTTATTCATTAAATAGTAACACTTCAGAACTGACTAAGATGATTTATTCATAGTCAACACTGTGCAACCCAAGTCTTCAATAATAATTTAATCATGTTTAAATGTTTTCAAAGCACTGGAAATCTATTGCTGTTCCATCGACGCTCAAAGTCTTTTATAAAGCATTTTCAAAAGATATAAAGAGTTGAAAAGTCCACAATCACAGTGACATGGAAAGTAGCTGGTCCCTGAACTTGATTGTAGACGTAGCTTTTCTCTCCTTCATTAAACAACATATGCCCGAGGTTCCGAGATTTCTGACAGAAAGAAATCTATCATCCAAGGAGAAAGGATGGAATGTTTCTAAACAAAAGAAACAGGAATTGATGCAGCAAAGTACAGAATGTAGAAAAAAATAACTAACACAATCCTGTACTATGCATATTTGTGTGTATGTCTTAGTTTCTGATCAACATTAACCCTCCTAAGCTGGTGACCAGTCAGACCGTCCGTTCCCGAAACCACACAAATAAAAAAAACCTCATAATGACCCCACCGGTCTTGTGTGGTCCGATGGACTTTGTCTCTTAAGATTGCGGGGAAGTTAAAAGAAAAGTCAACAGCCATCATTTTAGCTAACCTTTTGGGCAAGTCAACGTTGTCCCTTTCTGAAACAACTTCTGCTTCTCCTCCAGTTTATCCTCAAGGCACTGAAGAAGGATAGGATCCACTTTGGGATCGAACTTGTTGGCAAACCAGTGTCCGTAGTTGAGCAGCCAGTGCAGTTCGGCCGCCCCAAAAATGCAAATGCTGCGCACGTGCTGCCCTGAGCACGGCGGGTAAAGGTTCTCCTCCAGGTACTGCCACTTCACAAGCCTCGTCTTGCTCATTAGGTCTGTGATGTCGGGCTGGGACCTGGGCACCTCCCCGGGAACGCCCGGCAGTCGCACAAGCGTGGCCCAGAAGTGTTCATCCGGAGAGTAGGTGTCCTCCGACCAGGCCAGGAAGTCCCTCACTACAGCCGACGAGTTCATGAACTGGATAAACTCCCTCGAGAGCACAAAGTAGGCATTGCCGATGAACATCTCTATGTTGTGCGGCGGCAGAGACTTTGCCTGCTGTGTTTTCACCGGAAGTTTCTTATACTCAAAACTGGCGTCCTGCAGCTCGTAGTGGTACAGAAACCGCTGCTTCTTGAGCTCACTGGGTCGACTTGTCTCCAACATGCTGGAGCCTTTCAGCCCCCTCAACTCTGACACCAGCTCCATGTTGGACTTCAGCGGGAAGTCCTGGCCGCAAAGGTTGATGACGTACTTCCACTTGACTTCCGATGTCAGAAGGTCCGACAGGCAGTTGAGGTCGGCCTTTAGGCGGCTGATGCTCGCGTAGAAAACGGCCTCGCGTTTGCTGGAGACAAAGACGTTGGGCAGGCAGCGGGACAAACCCTCCATGGCAGCGGTGAACTGAGCCGACGACTTCTGGTCGTAGTGTATGCAGTAGACGTTGTTGGGAGAGTACACCGCTCTGAGGAGTCTCTCCACCATCCACGCATTTTTATGTACAACCAAAGAGTACGCAATGGGAAAAATCTTCTCTTCCTCGGAAACACACAAATCGTCATAACCCCTTGTCTTCCTGAAGACAGGGCAATTTCCTATAAAGTCGATCAGACTTTCGTCTTTATCTTCCACCACAGTTTTTCTTCTGATGATGAGGGATTTACCCACTTCTACTGGGTCCATGTCATAAATGGCTTTGCAGCTGATGTTGTGCTTGACAAATGACTGACTGGTTGGAGCTGATGTAGGACCCAGGAACTCAGGGATGTAGATGTACTTGACGCTGAGCAGCAGCAGGATAATTACTGTCAGCACGGAGAGGACAGGGGGGATGAACTTTTTCCTGAGCTTCAGCATGAACCGCTTTGCATTCATCCTGTGGGGAAACAAAACAAAACAGTAGAAACACACTTGAGGAACAGAAACCAAAACATTGAGTGGTACTTTTGATATAAAACAGAACAAACATCTGAAGCAAACCATTACTGTGGAATTTGTTTTCTTTTTTGGGACTAATATGACTTGAATATTTGCACCATGAGTCAGTAAAGTTTTAAACGGGGCCACATTTCACCCGCTGCACCAGCCTTTCTTTTAGTCAAACTGTTTGTGTTTGGTATCCAAGGGGTGAATGGATTCGGTTTCAATAACAAAACATTTCTTCACCTTTTTTTGAAGCCCTGCCGTAAACGTCCTTCAATCAATTATTAATGCTGGCGAGTCTCCACCAGGCTGGAGGGAGCTCAGCCTCTCGTTAGCTGAAATACGGAACTTTGTTTCCTACATAAGACATCCAGATGGGCAACTCAAGGCTGAAATGTCCAATTTTCAGATAGATTCAGTGATAGATCATGGCTGGGTGGTCTCCTCAAGTTTAAATTTATAGCTATTAAAAAAAAAAGAAAAAAATATAAAATTCATATTATAATTTGGGATGTAATGACAACTCATGTCATTTCCCAGCTCGTGCGGTGGTTTCCAGACTTCACAGTTTCAGCAGTAAAAAAACAATACCAGAGATTAAGAGTGTAATAAAATGTCAATATGATTCTTGCCAAGTGAAATCCATCCTGTAAAGGTCAGTCCAGACTCTGTCAGTTTGTGACTTTAAGTTTAGCTCAGTATTATGAAACCAGAATATGACTGTTTCAAGCAGTCATATTCTGCGGCTGTGTTTCAGTATAATTTTAAGGCATAAAAGAAAGTAATTCTTTGTGCTGACAAATTAGGAAAATGAAGACATCCTTGGCTAGCAACACTTGTCTACAAAAACTTTTAAAGGTGTTCAGCAGCAGTGAATACTAAGTAGTATAAAGAAACGATGAAATGGTGACAGACAAGACAGGAAAGCTGACTGTTAGCGACGCTGAAGCTAGCATACACTATAGAGCTTCTCTGAGTTGTAGTTTCTAATCAGCTAATTTTTACTGTTTTGGCAAATGTTTAAACTGATCAAACCTAAACCTGATACATCTACACTCAGAGACAACTGAAAACACAGGTTGAGATTTCAGAATCTCAGTAATTCCCTTGGGGATAAATGCAAAAAGTTAGTTATTATTTTAGCATTAAGACCAAGTTAAACTCTAGATGAGCTTAAATAAACCACTGACTTCTCAAAGCTAAACTAAATTTTCTAGTTATTAAACATTCACTTTGTCTCATGTGCTTTTATTGTCACACCCTTATTAGAAAGTCATTTAAGCAAAGCTAAAATGACAGCAAGAATGCTGCATCTATTTGCAAGTACTTTTTCAGAGGATAAATACCTTTATAATAACCTTTGTAATTTACATTATCTTCCCAATACAAATTTTTGAACTTTCATTCTCATTCAAGTCTGACTTGATTTTTTTAAATTATTATTTTATTAAAAGATTA
Organism: Poecilia reticulata; assembly: GCF_904066995.2. Taxonomy (NCBI): domain Eukaryota; kingdom Metazoa; phylum Chordata; class Actinopteri; order Cyprinodontiformes; family Poeciliidae; genus Poecilia; species Poecilia reticulata. Next base: position 5,249,033 of record NC_088841.1, read on the forward strand.
TTTTAACAATGAACTCTATTCTCTAGAGCCTTTGTTTTAAAAATAAGAAAACAAAGCAAATGGTTTGGCATTTGCTTTGCCAAAAGCAGCAGCTTTTAGCAACCCGGTCCCGATTGGTCCAAAAAGGATATTTCAATTCACTTCAGCAAAATCAGAGAAACCTCAAGCTGAAATTACATGAAGGTGTCATAAGGTATGTCACTTTCATTAATGAAAAATAAACAATCAACTAATAATCCAAACAGGGGACGATGCAGGAACCAATGGGAAGCCAGGAACATGAGTAGGAGCAACAGAAGGAGCCAATGAAAAACAATGAGACGAGGGAGATTATGTAAACACAAGGAGTGCAAATGACTGAGGAACCAGAGGAGTTGATGACAGGTGATTAACAACAGCTGGGGAACGGAGGAGGTAGAGGCAAAATGAGGCATTTATTAGCAGGCTAAGAGTTTAAGCTTCGTCTCGTTCCTGTGAGCCCACAGCTCTGTGTTGCTTGGCCTTCACACCAAATCATACTGATGATCTATATTTTGTGCTGTGCGAGGCAACTTCCATCTCTTCAAAGTCAAACCAGTTTTAGTATTTTGCCTCTTCTCGCCATTGTGGCCATATTTAGTGAATAATTAACTGAGTTCTTTCTGGGTCTAAACAGAGGTCCATGCACGAGAAAGTTGGCTATTCTTATGTGCTCCTGACAGTTTTCGGTGTTTGGGGCAGAGGAATCCGTCCTCTATCTTTCTGGTTTCCGAGGTGCGTTCCGTTTCCCTCCGACTAATTGAAGTCATTTTTTAACAAAAGACACAGAGAGAACAAACTATGAGCTTCAGTGGAGATTAAATCTGAGATCGTTAAGGTGTAGCGGTGGAAGAAAGTTGCCCAGCTGGTATTTCTCGCAAGGTTTACGAACATACCAGAGTTGACGGCAGGACAAACTCCAACACACCCATTTCCTGGGATACATTCCTATTGCTGCAATGCATTTAGAAACCCAAACTAACTAAAATTGGGCCGCTGCCTGGACTCAGCAGGGCCCAGCGCTAGCACATGTAAAAACACAATGGGGTTTGGCAGCTGTGCTCAGGTAGTGCATCTTCAGGACTCGCAGCATGAGACGTGACTCGAGATGCGCCGAAATGCAAAATAAGACCTTACGACCAAACAGATTTGACACATCCACTCCTCTACACTCTTCCGTCCAATCAACCAACAAAAAACAGTGTATGAGAGGCAAACGGATGGCTCGGTTACAGGAGGTAAGGAGATGAGGTGTTGTGACATAATGCAAAGTGTGGGTTTCTTTCCTGTGACTTCAATGCCAGGCCTGAGGCAGGTTTCCTCCATTAAAATAACTTGGTTGAGATTAAAGTAAAATGTAATAGCAAGGAAACTCGGAAACTTTGTGTAATCTTTGAAGTGTGGCTTCTAAACATTATAGGAGTGAATTATGATGAGGTGGTGTGAAACTCAGCCTAGGTTTGAATATGAAAATGGTAAGTGGATTAAAAACGTTGTGGCATGAAAAAGGCTTGGCCACAACAGATGTACTCGGTTCTTGTTTCATTTTTTTGGTCATACTTAAATGTTTCAGATGATCGAGCAAATTTAAATATCAGACAACCGGACAAAACTCAAAAAGCAGTTTGTGAATAATGATTTCATTTATCAGGAAGGAAAACACATTCCAACCAATCCAACCTTCTGAGGGAAACAAACAAACAAACAAACAAAAACAACTAATGGACTCCCTACAGTTAATGTTGTTTAACCACAGTTCGTTACATTATGAAAAATCACATCATGATCCGACAAAAACAAATAAATAAAATCCAGAACTCAACAGAAGCAAAGTCATTTGCATCGTTTCAGTCTTGTTGGGGTTACAAACTGTTCCTAAAACTTTGGGAAGCCACTGAATCCCAATGAGAGCCATCATCCACAACTGGAGAAAACGTGGGACAGTGGTCAACTTTCCCAGGGCGGCCTAAAGAAAGGACTCAAAGACCGTATCGAGAACTCATCCAGGACGTTACAAGCACTGCTGACCTTACTTGACCATACATTTAGGGTCAAAATTCATGGTTCAACAATAAGGCGCAAGCAGGCAAAAAAAAAAAGAGAGTCAAAGGAGCGTTCGAAGGCTGACCAATAAGAAGACAAAGGTCAACAGATCATTTGATCCACAAGACTTTAGAAGAAAATATTCTATATTCACTATAGACTATAATACACTGCAGATGTTCTGTCTGAAAAAAGAACATCACAGTGGTAGTATGATGGTCTTGAGTTACAATGCTTTTCAGGACCTTGATGATAAAATCCTAAATTCTGCTCTCCACCTAAACACACAACAAGCCAAAGGGACATGTTGTGTCTTGAACTTTAACGTGAATTAAAGTCATTCTGCAAAAAAATAAAATAAAATCAGCTGTCACATATGTAACGTGCTAGCTAAATTGTGAAAGAAGCTATGCTGGGAAGCTCATAGCAAACTGAGTGGCTGTCAACAGCCACATAGGAGGTAGAGCCACAACATATTTGCTAGCAATAAAGTATCTTCAACGTTCCTCTTACTTCGACTTTAATTGTTTGATATTTGGAAGTGTATCCAACACAAACTGAACGTCTTTGTTCACTTCCTCTGCTGCCATCACCAAACTACAACCTTATACAGGCAGACTACATTTGTGAAAACAATCTGGAAAGTCAACAGCATCATTCGCAACTCCTCCTTCTGTTCGCTGATTGGCCAGGATGAAATGCAATGGAATGGGACAAATCCCAGATGGCGGATTTTGTAGTGGGACAATATGTATATTTTTATATCTATCCAAGTTTTTCTGTAACGAACCATCCAGGAATAAACCAACTTTAATAAAGAAAACTGAAACGTCCCGACTGTGCATTCTTGCTGACGCCCCCTGGTGAACCACAAATATTAAAGCTACGTAATTAGCTCTTCCCCAGAACAACCCCCAAAGGCGGCACTACCAGTTATTAGGTTCAGGGGTAAATCACTTTTGCCACATAGGGTTTTGGCTAGCTTTCTTCTCTTCTTAAGCAAATTTGTCATTTGTTCACTCGAGTTAATGTTGACTGAGATTAAACTTTGTTTGACCATTAGAAAAAATTTAAATGTGATAACACAGAAACAGAAGACAGTTGTGGGGGGGAAAATACTTTTCACAGCACTGTGTGTAGCGCACAGAGGTCACAGTCCCAGTTACCCAGGTGCACACACAACAGACAGTGATATGAAAATCAGTAGACACCTGAAGATTAAGTGCTTTGCCCATCGACATGTGGTGGGGGAAACTGGAATCGAACTTACGTTTCCACTGAGCTCCAGCCAATCTCTTACCTAGCAAAGCTAATAAAAGAAAATTGACTTTTTAAAAATAGGTCAGAAAGGTAATAAAATCTTTTCCAACGGATTTACGACTCACGTGAGAACATGGAAAACCTTCAAACATTTCAAACACATTTCAGTTATGTAAGTGAAGTGAAAAATAACGTAAACCTGTCTAGGTAAGGGGTGATTATAAGCTTAAACAGGGTTAGGTTGTTGAAGAATAACTTCATGCTTTGAACATCTCACAAAGCTCTGTTCAGTCTGTTATAGAGGATTGAAGGAGTGTAGCGCAACTGCAAACCTGCCCAGACATGACCGTGTGTTTAATATAAAGCGGTCAAACCAGTAGGTAAAAAGAAGAAGCAACTGAAGAGGCTCATGGTAATGCTAGAGGAAATGCAGCTCAGGTAGATGAATCTGTTGACAAGACAACTAACTCCACAATGTGTGTCCTTAATAAAATAGTAAAGGTGTCCCGATACAACTTTTTCACTTTGCGATACGATACAAATATTGCAGCTTTGAGAATTTGCTGATACTAATATTGACCCAAAACGATTTCAGAATGAATCATGCACACGTTTTACTACTTATTTTTCCATGTGGAATGTTTGAAAAGGTTTGATCAAGTAATATTATCCAAACAGAGAAAATATACTCAACAAAGGCAGACTAAATACTGGAGTACTTATATTGGAGATTCTAGATGCAGACATAGATAATCTGATACTCTGTTTTTTTTTTTTTTTGGCTGATATCGGATTGATTTTTATATCAATATCAGATCGGGACAAGTCCAAAAATAGCATTAAGAATAGTGGTTCTCAACGTGGGCGGTACCGCCCCCCAGGGGGCGTTCAGAGGGCGTCAGGGGGCGCTGGCGGACATTTTTACAAAAGGGGGGCGCTGGGATGCCTTTGTGGGGCGTTTGGTCGAAGGTAAACTTTACACCTTGAATGCACAACAATACCAGTTTAGACTTTGAGCAACTTGGTAACACTGTATTGTGTAACATTCAATCATGCTTGGCTGCAACTGTATTGATGGCAGCTCTTCTTCTTCTTCTTCTTCTGTTCAGTGTTTGTTAACTTCTGTTAGCTTCTTGGCGCAGCTCCGTTCTCCTGCTACTGGTAGCTAAAATCACGATACCCTCACTGTGTAACCCTCTGAAAAATGAACCCATTTAAATAAAGAAATCAAGAAATCCCTCCATGAGTGATACCACGATAGAGAGCGTTCATTTTATAGCGTTAACACGGAGCTGTAAGTGGTCCGGTATGAAACGGGGGTGATAGAACAACACAGCACTTTACATTTCAATAATCAGAATGCAGAAATTGTTTCCGTTGTTTTAAAAGGTTTATGTCAGTCTGCCTTTTCCACATCGATACGCTTCCCGACCGCCCTGCACCTTAGGGGGTAAAAAAAAAAAAAAGACGCGCACATTGCGCAAAACTCTGAAACAGGAGAAGCGGACATAGAATGGAGCGACGAACTAGATGTGAATTATGGCATAAAAACAGAGAATCCGACGCTGAACAGTGAAAAATCAACACGATGTGAAACACATGACGATTAGGAGGCACAGCAGGTGATGAGTGAATATTATTCGTCTTATAATGGATAAATGATCAAATAAATGTAGCAACAGGAAAGAAACTAAAGTGGACATAGCAATAAACCAAGAGAGGATAATACTAATCAAATGAAACTAAATGGAAATGAATGAAGAACAAAATGCAAGAATAAACTAAGAAACTAAAGTAAATACAGAGGAATAAACTGGTATGGCAAGACATTTCGAGCAATAATTAATACAGAGGACTGTATGGCAAGAATAAACAGACACTATTTCCAGATAAAAGGTAAAATAATACTGTTGAAATGTCATGGGTTTGTTGAGACCATATCTAGTACTGATGATAAATATATCTTACAGACCATAACAGTAAAGAACTTTATCACTTATTTATGTTTTTAATTAGATTTGATATATTTATTTCTTCAATATTATTTTTCATGTGAGTGTTAATGTCATGAGGCTGATGACTCCATGACACTTTCAATTTGACTCATTAGGATTTGATTATGAACCAGATTTGTTCTTTGTAATTTCTGTCCAGTAAAACTATTAATCTATAATCAATAGACAGGTCTATATAAAGATATAATCCATGTTTCTGTCTCATATTTGTATGGCATTAAAAGGACCTGGAACTTTTGTTTTTCCATTGAAAGCTCTGGTTTGCACAATAAATGCCATGTGGGTGAAATTTTATGGATGATACTCTGATGTCCCATTCTCCTGAAGGCAGCACAGAGCTGCACCACCAGAAACTAACACTGAAGAGAAGAAGAGATTAATGTAGTTACAGTTCTATCCATGTTTTAATGTTGCAGAGCTCAGTCGTTTGCAAATAGATCAAAGTTTAAACTGGCATGTTGAACATCTTTTATCTGGTCATTTTGTTAAATATTTAACAACTAGAAAATGACACAAAATAAGAATATTTTTTCCACTCTGATTGGCTGCTGTTAGGCCTACCGATTTTAACTTGAATGTTCATTGCATTTTTTGAAGACGCCTGTGAAAATAATTTTTATTCTCATGACTTTTTTGTTCTCTGGGAAATTATTTTTCATGATAAATACAGAAACAAGCATAAAAATCAAAACATCTAAAATAGTGATAGTAATATCAATGATAAAATAATGGTCAGTGCAAAGTAGCCTGCAAATTCTTTGGTGAGGGGCGGTGAGGGACCTGGATAAAGGCTAGGGGGGCGCTGGCACAAAAAATGTTGAGAAACACTGATTAAGAAGGTAGTTTTAAAGTTGAACAAACAAATGGAAGAAGGTGGACTGGTCAAATGAGACATACTGACACTGGACATCTCCATGAACACACCATCCACATGCTGAAACATGGTGGAGGCACAATGATGCTGAGGAGATGTTTTCTTCAATAGTGACAAAGAAGCTGCTCAGAGCTGATGGAAAGAATATTTTAAAGATGGGGTCGAAATTAATCTTCTAATGGTTCGACATCCCTAAAATAAACCCAGAGCGACATTGGACTGGTTGAGATCAAATCATAGTCGTTTGAAAGTCTCTGAGTTGAACTGAGAATCAGAGATGTTAAACTTGCTGGTCGTATATTCTGTCAATCCGATCTAAAGGGACTTAACATATTTCACACACAAAAAAGGCAAAGATTCTGATCTCGGTGCGTTCATGAAGTAAATTCCAAGTAAACTCTTGCACATAGAATTGTTCAAGAATTCCTGTTATTGGAATTCATGCAAATGCAAGTCACAGTTTTCAGGTTTTTATTTTGCTAAATAAACATGGTCCTGAATCATCTTCAACTCACTTGGTAAATGATTCTCTGGTTCGTGTTTTCCTGTCAAATGAAATCCGAGGTGAAGACGTTTCAGGTTTGGTCGTGTCATGGGGAAAAGTACGATTGCGTACGATACTTTGACTGGACTCCTGTTGCTCAGCTCATTAGTACATCGAACTGTTTGTTCTCAGGCCACAGTCTCAACAGCTGATTCAGTCTCCGGGGAAGTGCTTTAATATAGACCACAGTGAAATGTTGTCTCTGTCAGCTGGAAGATTACCTATCATTTTCAGCTTTTTTGTGGAATACCAAAATTAGTTTAGTGAGAATATAAAAAGATCAATTTATTTAAACTGCCTCATATTAATATTTCACCAACAATACATTATTTTTTTTTTGTTAGAAAAAAAAAAACTTTTCTCTTTCTGTTTTCATCTACCAAAAACATCTGAGATTTTTTTTTGAGGGGTAAACAAAACACCCACCTTACTCCGGGGTACCAGGCGCCACGTGAACCGCCTCTTCAAGTCATCCTGAAAGTTTCGGCTCAGAGTTGTGTCAAGATGTGAACACTGACACTTGAAGGATCGGATCTCATAACCCGAGCTCACCGACGTCGAGAGAAAACACCAAAAGTGGTCACATCTTTCCTTCCTGCGCCCCCTACACTTTTTTCAGAAAACTTCGGACCGCAGCGGAAACGTCGTCTCGCCACATCATTAACATTATCTTTAGAGACAAAGAGAGGGGGAAAAATTCAAACAGCCTCTTTAGCTGGTGATGTCTGCGTGTCCGCGATGCGATGAGAGGGTTACGGTAACCCGGAAAGAGGCAGGACCTACAACTGCACGTTGCGGAGAAGATGTTGCGCCTCCCTTTGCGGACCCACGGGATGATCTGATGCGTCCAGGCGTGAATAAAAGCGCCGATTCAACAAGTGGAGTTAGTTGGAAGGAAGTTTCTGAAGTCATCCTGAACTGGCCAAGGGAGACGAGTTGGTGTGACGAGCAGAGGGAAAAAAAAACGTTTTAAGGGAGGAGAGATGGGTTGATGTTTGAGTAGACCATAAAAGGAGCCAAGAGGTCTAAAGCAAAAAAATAAAAAAAACAAAGACAGGGAGAGGAAACAGAAAAACAGAAGAAATAATTCGAAAGACTTTATTGGTAAATGTGGGTAAAGGGAGATCATCTGCAAATGAAGCAGAGCGTCTGCTCTCAATGCCCTCATTGTCTCCGGTCCTGACTGCGTCTTTGTGTGCGGTGGAGGTGGAGGTGGGGAAAAAGAAACTGGAAACTTTACTGCAGACCCACAGATATTTTATTATTGAGAATATTGTCTTACACACAGAGAGCAGCAGCACCATTCACGTAAACCTTTTATTACCACACACGTACATGCGCAGTGATGTGCAATATGCAGTGTGATATGGAAGTCGTTTATTTGCAGCAATTCAGTTCATTAAGCGAACTGATTGATTTGATTCTGTCCGGTTTTTTAAAGACTTTTTGCTTGCAGCTAATGGAAACCACACGTACCCCTTCTCAAAAGTTATATTACATTGGAAAAATTATTATTATTATTTATTTATTTATTTATTTATTTATTTTTTAAATACAGAAATATTGTCATTGCGACATTATGGCCAATTACCTGGACTTACCTGCTGTAATTTCTTAGTTGTTTCTTAGTGCTGACTCAGTCATTGTCACATTTCTCATTTTAAAATGCGTAATTATTTACCACTCAATACAACTGACTTTTTTTGTTTGTTTGTTTGTTTTAAAGGGGCAATAAAATAAACTTTTCTGAGATTTACATCTTGTTATAATGTTATTCCCTCGTCTAAAACGTGCCTGGAGTTTAATTCTTTCATGCTCGTTCTGACAACTTCCTGAGGGTGGAGCTACAGAAAGAGCAGGAGCTTCTTAAAGAGACACAGGCCCAAATTCAATGTATTAAATTACGTCATAGAAAGTCATTTCATATATACAGCATTTTTATAACTACTGAAGGTAACAAAGTTACTTGATTGTGCTATAAAATGGCACCATGTTACTGGAAGATACAAAGAAAAGTAGGAAGGAGGAAACTTAAAAAAAAAAAAAAAAGATTATACTTTTAGTCATAAACATTGTTTAGTAGTAAGAAATGAAAGGCATGCTGCTTAACTAACGCACACTGCATTTGGAGGCAAACAGCTTAGATCCCTGTGTTCAAAAACAACAGTCACATGGGCCAAATCTAATGCAAGTGTCATAAGAGCAGAAAATCAGCTGAAACGTTTCACGTCCAAATGAAATCAATCTGCTGGGAGAAAATGGAATCACATCATCTGACTTACGTTTAAAGGACTGAAAAACACACAACAGTGGCCCCGAGTTTCTTCTTTTTATTATTAGAAAAAACACAGGAGTGCATAAAAGTGTTAACATGCCTGAGTGAAACAATCCAAACTAAAGCAGCAGAAATAAAAATGTAGAGCAGAACAGAAGGAGCTTTTATTGACCCGCTGCATGTGTAACAACAGCATTAGATACAAAAATCCACACAAAACGTTTTTAAAGTGTTCATCAGTAAAACAACCAGTCGTCTATTAATATGTCAAGGAAGAAAATGAAGTACAAATAAAACCCAGAACGTGTAAACCAGAGGAATAACTGGTAGTAACTTACTAGCTTAACGTTTTTGCACCCTCACAACTTTTCTGCTGTCATTTCTTAGTTGTGTTTTGAATTTTAATTACTGAAGAAAAAAAATCTCAGGTTAGCTGACTGTTATGCAAAAGCTCACACAGTTTCAGTCCTGCTGCCAAAGAACTGCTTCCTCTATCTAGAAATAAACTGGCAGTATACATGACTGATTCATAAAATCCAATGGAGAAATGTTTCTGCAAGTAATTTTCAGAGGGTTTGCCTCAAACAGGAAGAGAAACTGAATTCCCACTGACATGAGACACATTTAACACCAATGAGAGCTAGTGATGCTAAAGAGCAGCTTTAACTTCTCTGAGAGAAACCATCTACTTTGAAAATCTGAACATCCAATTCTCGGTGGGTTGAATTCAGTTGCGCCCCGGAGACGGTTGGGAACGGTTAAATGATCGTCCAGCGCTGACAAAACAATACTTAAAAGAAGGAGCAAAACAAGTCCACACGTTGGAGGGGATAGGACCAAATCCCATGACATCAGAACTCACTTTTAAAACACAAAGGGTTTATTTTGTGCTTGCCAGGTTCCGATTATCCAGAGACATGCAGGAGTTATGTTGTTCAGACAGAGTACAACTAAGAGTAGGCTGCTTTAGTAATGAAGCACAGCGTTTGTTTTTCCACAGTTATCTAAGTGTGCACGTGTTTTAAATAAAAAATAAATAAATGAATAAGTACAAGAATTAATGCAAACAGTAGGTTTGGATTTCATTTATTACGAAAAACCAAAAAAACATATCCAGAAAATCTGGCCATTTGTGAAAAGTAACAGACTCCGTCACACAACAATAAAGAGCATTTGAAAGCAGAGCAGGTCTAACAAAGCAATGCAACTTCACAGTAATTTCTTACTGGAGCATGTTGCCTTCTGTAATTACTGACCATGTAAAAGAAAAAAAAAAGTTTGTAAAAGTGATTTTAATGTTTGTGGTGTGAACCTCAGGAGGAATAGTCTCTACTCTGCTGCTCTGCGGTAGAGACTAATGGGAATCCTTAAATAAACAAGGAAAGTATGTTGTTTCATCTTGATGATCAACCAGGAGTTTTGGAAAATATTCTGTAGACTAGAGAGACAAAAGTGGAACTTTTTGGCAGGTGGTGGTGGTGGTATGATGCTAAGGGTTTGCTTTGCTGATTTCTTCTCTTGTTTCTTGAAAACATTTTGGCTTCTTTGGTTTATGGGTTAATGACAAATGACAACAATCCAAAGCGTCCAAATGAATTCACGTATGAAAGGCTAAAAAGGACAAAGCGAAAGTTTAGGAACGGCCTAGTCAACACCTGGAGTTGGACCAAACTGAGATCTTGTGGTTTATCCTTAAACAGCCTGTTCATGTTTAGAAACCCTCCAGTGCGGCTAAAGTGAAACAGCTCAGTAAGGAAGTGGTTTATAGCACAGGGTGAGTCTGATTCATGTGACGACTAATTGAAGATCTATGATCTTTGGAGGCCTGATTTGTGTTTTAAACAATAAGCAAATTAATGCACTCTCAACTGAACATACAAATAAAAAAAAATAAAAATAAAGGTGGCTTACTGACTCTGTTAACAGTTACTGAGCTGGTTTGAAATCAGCAAATTGATTTGTTTTCTCTCAGGAAACAGTCAGTCTGGCGGCTGCAAGATGATTGGGTTTATGTAAACGAGTCGACGGCTTCTAATGATTCACTTTACTCTAAATATCTTTAAATAGTTGTATGAAAGGTGAAGGATGTACAGAAACAATTAAATTATCAATAAGATAATTATTGATAGTACAGTAAAATACTGTATTTAAAAACAGTTTAAACCTCCTTTCAATCCTGTTCGGATGAGTACGAAGATAAAATGACGTATTCTTATATTATAGGACATCATTTTAATAAATAAATAAATAAATATATAAAAACAATTCAAAAAATGACTTGAATTTCCACATTCCTCAGATTACTAGATAAGAGGGCAGGAAGGATCTCCAGTAGCAGTCAGCCTTGCAGCAAATCTGAAGAGGCCTCTGACTCAAGAAAGTTGCTGTCAGACAAGCTTAATATTTGGGAAGTAGAGATGATATTACACAGTATTGTCAGATTATGATCTGACCATTTTTAATCTAATGGAGTACACACCCACACACACACACACACACACACACACACACCCCGCACTCACCCCCCCCCCCCACCCACACACACACACACACACCCCGCACTCACCCCCCCCCCCCACACACACACACACATACTTTAGACAAAATTACTTTATAGTAGATCCTTATCACACAACATTAGTATAACCTGCTCTGTTTTCACCTCCCTCAGAATCACTGAAAAGGTGAATTGCTGCCCTCTGGTGTGTTTTTCTAAGAAATAATTTTCTTCATAGTTTTACTTTCTTATTGTGTGGCATTAAACAACAGAGCCCTCGCTTGAAAAAGCAGGTAGAACTGGGAAAAACAATGAGAGGAGAACAAGAATAACCAGAGGTTTCTTTTCAGTGCAGTTACCAAACTTACAATGAGTAAATTTGTAAATTCATCCGGCTCTACAAAGCCGGATCAACTCCATCACTTAATGGTGTTCTTTAAGAACATTCAAAAATAAAACTATTGATGTCGTGCCGAACAGGGTAACTGTTGCTTCGGTAATAAAGTAATAATCAAGTTTTGTCACACTTTAGGATCTTATTTTTTCATATGTTCCTGACAGAGCACTTTGCTCCCAAACTGCCAGTTTGCTTACTGTTCCTGAAATTTCTAAAAGTATAAATCTTTTAGCTGCCAGGCTAATTAGATCCCAGTTTTAGTACGTGAAACAGACACACTGTCTATTTTTAAGACCAGGCGTAAAACTTAAACTTCCCTTTTTGATAAAGTTTATAGTTATAGTGGCTTATCCCACCCTTGAGTTTCCTGCTGGAGGACAAAAAAACTGAAAGCCAAGTTGTCAACATAATGTGCTAAATCATAAATGTGACAAATAAAAGAAAAGGGGTGTGGTGCTTTGCTAGTAATTGTCAACACCACCGCGACATCCGAGGCCAAGTGTATCACATTTCACAGGTCTGTAAAAAGTGCTAAGGAAAATACTGAGAGGAGATTAGGTCAGTTATGGTAGCTTGACTTTGACAACTTTAACATGTAGCTGTGCTGCAGAATTTGGTGTGCTTTAGTTCAGTAAAAAAAAAAAAAAAAAGAAAAGGGCGACCCTCAACAGATTATCAGTAAAGCAGGTGTTTAGATCAAAACGTTAAAGGTGTGTCGATTTTAATTTTAGCATCTTATTCACAGCCAGTTTAACACATATTGTATTTCATATGCAATGCCAAGATGTATGAGATCGTTTTCATTCTAAAGAACTAACAAAAAGTTATTTTTTCTTTGTTTTGGAAGGATTTGCAGGACAAGAGACTATTGGCAGATAATAATACTTCTGGACACAAAGTTTTACTCCTCCCCTCCCCCCAGCATTGACTGACAGTGAATTAAATCTACTGAAATTGACTTATTTGTCTTTAAGGAAAACTAGATATAAGAACAAAACCATGTAAGTGCCAGGGACCCTTTTATTTCTATAATTTCAGATTTTTTTTTATTTCTATAAAATCAGTTTAATCTGAATATAGTTGTAAATCAATACGTAGCCAATAGCATGTGAAAAAACATTTTCAGAAATTATGTGTAATTTTCTTCCTACTTTAAATAAAATCTTAATGAGTACACGTCAAAATTCAGCCAAATTTATAAATCATATCAAACCAAAATTAGGATCAATGCATGTTTTGGTAATTGAATTTTCATATTAGAAACCAGTAATGACAAAAAAAACAACAAAAAAAACGACCCAACAACAACAACGAAGGTTATTTTTGTTTTATATAGCGAAAAATTGAATTTGAAAGTAATTTTTTCTTCTTTTTTGTTGTCATGTTATTGAGTTTTTTCGATATCATGTGCACCTGCATATTTTTAATTTTCTGATTTTTTTTTTTTTACATTCTTCTTTATTCAACAATTCTTAATCAATCTTTCGCTTTTTTTGTGAAAAAAGTATGTGGCACAACACCTTCGAGGCAGAAATAAACAGCGCCTCCTACAGTCATACTGTAAAACAATCAAAAAAATATGATGCTTGTGAAGGAATATAAGAAGTGTGACAATTTTTCGTTTTTTTCACTGGGGAGTTTTGTTTTTATTATATCACGGATGAAAGAAAAACAAACCAAATTCAATGTGTACTTTATCTGTTTTTGGCCTCCAAAAAGGCTTTAATTTTAATCTATTTGCATTGAGTCCGAAATCAAATAGCTTAGTTTTTTATTTTATTTTACAGAACAACGCAGTATTACTACTCTGAGTGGCGCGTGGATAGACTTTTGCGTAAAAATAATGCAAAATACAAAGGAAAAAACAGTACCTTTGATATTTTTTTATTTTTTTCTCTCGATAAAACAAATTGCAACTAAAAACAGTTTTAAAGGTGAAAATAAACAAATAAATAAATTCGACAAATTGTTGACGTACTTCCTGTCCTTCGGCTCCGCCCCGTCACGTCTCCGTGGTGACGACAGAATGAGGTCAGGAGTTCCGCGTCGCCATGTTGATTTTTGGTACATCAGTCTAGCAACAGAGCTGTCACAAATATGAGGGACCCTCTGACCGCGGCAAAACTCACCATTTGAGGTACGTAGGAGCTCTAGTGGCACCAAACAGGAAGTTTTATGGACGTTTAAGGCTGTAGGATAAGCTTCCTCTGGTAAGAGGCTATGTTAGATAAGTTCGGGTGTGACAGCTAATGTTGCTAAGGCTAACAGTAGGCACTGTCAGTATCTCTCAGATTTTTTGAGAGAGTAGATGCAGTTTGCTTTTTGACCAAGTAAAGAGGCGTGTGCACAGTGATAAGAAAAGTTCTTCTGCTGCGTCAGTTGGCCATTTTTTGGGGCGTTTTAAACCTTCTAATTAACCTCCGTCATTTGGTTTTAGATGTGATATTGTCGCCTTACAGATGAAGCTCCAGTAAGCAGGCATCTCGACATCCACGATGCTGGCCCGTCTTTTCCGCCTCCACGGCCTGCTGGTGGCCTCCCACCCCTGGGAGGTGATAGTGGGGACCCTGGCTGTCACCGTCTGCCTCATGAACATGAACAGCTCGTCGACCAGCAGTCAGATGTGCACCTTGAACAACTGTCCCCAGGTTAAAGAGGTGAGACGGCTGTGAACGGAGCCTTTGGAAGGACAGGAAGTTGTTTTCCTTCACGCTAACAAGAGGTTATATGTCCTGTTTTCTCTCAGGAGGCCCCCAGTAGTGATATCATCGTTTTGACCATCACTCGCTGCATGGCTATTATTTATATCTACTTCCAGTTTAAGAACCTCCTGCAGCTGGGATCCAAATATATTCTGGGTCAGTATGATGACAGACTGTGACCATGTTCTAATATTACACCGCTCCATGTTGGAGTATTTACGTCACCTTCGTTCTGAATTATTCTTTTTGTTGATTTATATATATATATATATATATTTTGGCATATTTAAACAGCTTTGGATTTGGATTTTGGATGCTGGAAGGATTTTTGCTCCCTCTTTTTTTCTTTCTACTTTTAAACAGTTGTTACTATTATGTGTAACTGAGGCAACAAGATTTTGTTTTTACAATTGGAAGCAACTTATTAGCGTCAAATACTGACTACTACCAGAGATCCTTCCTGCACGGCGATTCTTTAAAGACACTTTAATGATACGAGTTATGACAATATTCAGGGGATAAATAAAGTATTTTTGAATTGAGCTAAATGTCCGGCTGCTGCTTGTTGCGCATCCCAACGCTAGCGCAGAAATTGTTTGGGGAAACGAATGAACATCCAAGAATATCTAAACACATTTGTTTTTGTTTGTTTCTGCAGGTATTGCTGGATTGTTTACAGTGTTTTCCAGCTTTGTTTTCAGCACAGTGGTCATCCACTTCTTCGGGAAAGAACTAACCGGTCTTAAGTAAGTGTTGTTTTGGGTTGTGCTTTAGAAACGTTTTCATGTGCCTGATAATTGTCTCACTTTAGTCATGAAGGAATCACAAACTTTAGGTTAAATTTATCTGTATTTTGTCTACTGGATGAACACGAAGCAGCAGATTACTGCAGAGTGGAAGGGAAACGATACTTTGCTTTTAAACTTTGCACAAGTTTAGTCTTACTGGACAGAGAGCAAAGCGTCTCAAATTTAAAGTTTTCCTGTTTTTAATATGACAATGGCGTCAAGTTCTTAGGATTTTATTTCGAATTATAATACTAGAATTTTAGAGAAAGATTGCCTTGTGTTTCTAGAAGATTGAAAAACGATAAGGGGTGTAATTCAGTTCTAATCAGAGACGGAGTATTATTTATAATTTAAGAAAATAAAATGAGTAAAATAAAGTCTTAATAATAAGTATAAACTCATAGAATTTAGATTTTCTTCTTGTATCATTGCGACTTTATTCTTGAAACATTATGACTTTATTCTCGTAATTTTATTTCTTTATTTTTATATTTTTCTTAATGTGGCCTTAGCGATCTGTCAAACTAATCAGACGCTCCCGTCGTCATGAACTTCATTTGATTGGCCAGTTCTGATCTCTGGCCAATCTAATGGTGTTTCTTCAAACTCTTCAAGACATTAATCCAAAAGCTGCTGCTCAGTTGTTTTAGTTATTATTGTTGTAGAAATCTCACCCTGTCCTGTTTTCCTGCAGTGAAGCTCTGCCCTTCTTTCTCCTGCTCATTGACCTATCCAAAGCCTGCACTTTGGCTAAATTTGCCCTCAGCGCCAACTCCCAGGTAGTGTTTTACGCCCGTCGATGCGTCTGAACTTGCACCTTGAACCGTTCAGCCGTAACAATCTGGTCGTGATTCTGTGTAGGAGGAGGTGAGGGAGAACATATCCAAGGGCATGGCTATCCTCGGCCCCACATTCACCCTGGATGCTCTCGTCGAGTGTCTGGTTATAGGAATCGGCACCATGTCGGGTGAGAACGGCTTTTGTTTTTAACAACCCAAAACATTTGCTGGTGTCAAACAGAGATTTTAATCAGGACCTGTTTTGCTCTCCAGGCGTTCCTCAGTTGGAGATCATGTGCTGTTTTGGCTGCATGTCTGTTCTGGCCAATTACTTTGTTTTCATGACGTTCTTCCCAGCGTGCGTCTCTCTAGTCCTCGAGGTAAGGGTGAACCCAAAACATCCTGTTGAAGCAAGCTCAGTCTAATGAAGAGAATAGTTACTATTATTGATATATATTGCTGGATTGGACAGCGCCTATTAGCCGCTATGGCTAGAGACGTACTCCTGCAGGAGTTATTACTATGCTTTGAGCCATAAAAACAAAACTAAACTGTTCCCTTGAGCAGGAATCTGTCATAGCTCTCTTATTTCTTACACAAGTTCTAGAAAATCAGGCTTAAATTAAAGCTGAGAAAATTGCCTAGGTTTTAATATGTAAAATATTTATACTGCCTAGAAATAAATCCATAAATAGTTTGGTTTCTGTCGTTTTTAGGTGAATTTTTCTTTCTTTTTTAAAATATTGGACAATAACTTATTTTTACATGATTATTGCTAATAATAATCAAATGTGGAGATGTTCATAACTGATGACAGTTATGAACATACTGCGAACAACAACAAAATTAGTCCTGTTTTTGTCGCTTATTAAACTTTTAGAAATCACAACGGCTGCAGTGTGCCAAGGACAAAGAGAATTAATGCCAAAAATCAACTCATAACCACGTTTAGTCGCCATGGCAACTGACTGACAACAGCTCTGCTAGCTGACAGCAGAGATTATGTTTAAGTGTATCAGGAATCGACACCAAAAGACACGCAGACGTTTCCCAAACAAAGAGAGCCCATAAAAACCTGAGAACATTCAGTCCGTTCCAGTTTTCGGACTCAACGTTAGTTTTGCCATCATTAAGAATTGGCCAACTAAACACTGAGGTTGGTAGATCAGCTAATTTAAACACCTGCTCTGCTGATGGTCTGTCAGAGCCTAGGTGTGGTTGTTGCCTTATTTTAGTGTTAACTGAACCAAAACATACCGACTTCCTCAGAACATCTACATGGTAAAATTGTCAAGTCAGCATAACTGACCTACTTCCTGCTTTCTTGCAATTTTTTTTTAAGTTGAAACTTTTTCCTCTCCTGTGAAATGTGATTCACTTGGACCTTGCTATGTTAGCTGCTGTAGTGTTGACATCTAATAGCAAAACATTGCATCCATTTTTCAGATTCTTGGCATGATTGTGCCATTTTAACCAGTTACCGTTATTCCCAGACTCGATGCGTAACGCACAAGTCGCGTGACGTCCAGTCCAGTGATGTGCATCAGTGAGTTACATGTTCAACTGTGGATTCTTCTGCTTCAAAGCTGTCCAGGGAAAGTCGGGAAGGCCGTCCCATCTGGCAGATGAGCCACTTGGCTAACGTTCTGGCTGAGGAAGAAGACAACAAGCCCAACCCTGTGACCCAAAGAGTTAAAATCATCATGGTGAGAACAAAGAAGAAAAAAAAAAAACCTTTCCAGTTTTTTGCTGCTGCCTAAAGGTGGTTTAGTTTTACTTTCCTCATGTAAAGTTGGAACAATGAAGCAAGCGTTAGTCCGTTTCACTTTCCCGTCTTTCAGTCTCTCGGTTTGGCCCTGGTCCACGCCCACACTCGGTTAACAGCCGAGCATTCGGGTCGCAATCGCACAGCAGAGGGACCCGTAGCCGAGAGACTGGAATCAGCTGGGATCGTGTGGCCCCTGAAGCTCACCAGGTAAACACAAAATGAGCTTTTGATTATTTTATACTTACACTTATCAGGAGGGTGTAAGAGACATTTCAAAACATAAAATGTTCCTACATTTTAGTTTCCCTTGTCCTTGCTGCAGGATGTAGAATATCATCTCAAAGAAAGTTAACATTAATAAACGATATCATAATAGTGAATTGAAACTGTCATTTGTATCGTTTCTATCTCCAGTTTGGTGCAGGAAAAGTTTGAAATTGTACCTTGAAGAATACTTGAATTTTGCAGATGAAGCGTCTTTCTGTACATCCCGTTCTTCCCGCTCCGCTCATGTTTGTTGTTGTCCGCCTCGTCCCTCCAGCATGGAGCTGGAACACGTGATAACCCTCGGCCTGGCGCTGCTTCTCGCCATCAAGTATGTCTTCTTCGAGCAAGCGGACACCGAGTCCTCCCTGTCTCTCAGGAGTCCCATTAGCGGCGCCCCTCTGGTTCAGAAGCCCCGGGCAGCCGACGGCTGCTGCAGGAGGGACCAATCAGCTGCCAGGAAAAGCTCCGCTGGTGTCTTAGCAACCGGGGTTGCTTCCTCGGTGGTCTCAGACGTTAAACCATTGCCTGAGGCTGACATTACCTGTAAAGGTATCTTTTTGTTTTGGGGGGTTTCTCCCAGATTTAACACTCTGTGGCTTTGATTAGACGGATCTTCTTCCTGTCTGTTTTAAAATGATAAAAACATGAATCTCATTAGAATATCCTTGGTCATTTCAGGTTTAGCGTATTTATAACATTCTATATTATTTCACATCTGTTTCTAATCAGTGGACATGTAAAACATTTCCCCAACTAGCCCTTTGTAGATAACATAAACTTACAAATTATGTAATATTTTTTTACTACATTTGATCCCATTTGACAGCTAAACTGGTTGAATTGACTAAATATGCAACACTTTACTACCTACACAGACATTTTTTACTCTCAGGCCGGCCAAAAAAAACTTTTGAGCCGCAAATGTCACGTTACGTTTTTAAAATAATTTCAGATATGAAATTTGTCATTTTCAAAGATGCGCAATTTGAAAAACATATTTAAAAACTTACTTGCACTTTTATCGTCATAGTTTGTGGGAATTCACTTCAAATATTGTAGGACTAAGCAGAAAAGCAGTTAAAAAGTTTAATATTTCAAAATTTAGAAACAATAGCCGGTCCTTTTTCATTGAAGAGCCTCAGACCAGCACAGTAATTGAATCCTAACATGACGTGTTCCTCTCTGTTACTGAAGTGAGGCGAAGTGTTTCAGTGGAGGTCAGCGGCTGTGCTTCACCTCCCCTGGACACGTGCAGAGCTCCTGCAGGCTGTGGAGCAGAACCTCGCTCACTGGAGGAATGCATGGCCGTCCTCTCTGACCCCCAGGTAACTCACCAGACCACACGGACAGCTCAGGTAGTTGATGATGTGGAAATAGTTTCTGACGCTTTTTAAAATATTTCTTTTTTTCTAGAGAGGTCCAGAAATGCTGACGGATTCAGAGGTGATCAACCTGGTGACCGCTAGGAAGATCCTGAACTACAAACTGGAAACACTGCTGGAGACTCCAGAAAGGGGCGTGGCCATCAGGAGAGAGATGCTGGCGCCGAGACTTCCTGTCAGCTCCGCTTTGTCTGGTCTGCCTTACAAAGGCTACGACTATTCAAAGGTATTTACCGGTTCCCTCGTACTTTAAAGGGGCAGTATTATTATTAATGTATAAATACTGTATATAAAAATGCTGTTATATATATCAAATATCACTTATAAGAAATTTGACTTTGTAGTTTACTAATTGCTGCTGGCTAGTCTGAAGGAGCTGAGTAGGGGAGGAGCTTTCTCCTTGGAGGCGGGGCTAGGTCCACCCAGGTGTTTTGCACAACTGAATGGTTGCCATGGAAATTAAAGGATTTCTCAAACATGCATGAAAGAATCAAAGCAACACTCCAGGAATGTTTTCGATGAGGGAATAACACAACACAATGTAAAACTGATAAAGTTGATTTCACGTAACACTTCCCCTTTAAGTTATCCTGTTTTTATTTTGCCATAGAAACCGTTTCAGCTCCTCATCATCTGCTTTGTGTTTCATTAGGTGATGGGCGCTTGCTGCGAGAACGTCATTGGCTACATGCCGGTGCCATTGGGGGTGGCCGGCCCGCTGCTGTTGGACGGCCAGCAGTTTCACATCCCCATGGCGACCACGGAGGGCTGCCTCGTGGCCAGCACCAACAGAGGATGCAGGGCCGTTTCTGTAAGTGCACCGGCTCCTGCTCCAGTCACGTCGGGCGCGCTCCGTTGCAAACCGTTGGCGTTCTTCTTCTTCCCCCGTCCAGATGAGCGGGGGCTGCAGCAGCAGAATCCTGGCCGACAGCATGACCAGGGGTCCTGTGGTGAGGCTGCCCTCGGCGTGCCGGGCCGCAGAGGTCAAAATGTGGCTGGAGACGTCGGACGGGTTCGACTTGGTCAAGGAAGCCTTCGACGAGACCAGCAGGTGGGAAATGACCGCGGAGGTGATTTTTATTATTTTTTTGTTTCACCTGAGAGGCAGAAAGATGAAAACTAGACGTTTGTGTTTCCAGGTTTGCCCGTCTGGAGAAGCTGATGGCCTGTGTGGCAGGAAGAAACCTTTACATTCGCTTCCAGTCGCAGACGGGCGACGCCATGGGGATGAACATGCTCTCTAAGGTACAGCCAGACAGCCAAGCTCTCCTTGTTGGCAGCATTGAACATTTTCAACACCTTTCAAAACCTTGAAGTATTTTATGTAGATCCGAGCGACTGACCAAATGTTTGGTTTTGTTACTCTTGAATTTTTGGAAAGTTATTTTTTTTTATGGTATTATGACTAAAATTCTCGTAGCCTCACCCTGACAACTCACAGAAGGGTTGATTGAAGTAAGAAATACTCTTATTTGTAATTTTATTATTGTTTTTACTTTTTAGAAAAGAAATTGAGAAAAAAATTGTGATTTAAAATCTGATCTGAGATTTTTCACCAAGCTCTCTCTTTATTTTGTGCTACACCGACTCAAAACAGTTCTCAACTGTGGACTGAATTGAGTTTTTTGGGTTTTTTTTCCATTTCTCGAAAAAGTTCCCAGTGTGTCCAACACCATAGATAAAGGTGTGTGTGTGTGTGTGTGCGCGCGCGCCCTTCAGGGGACGGAGCAGGCTCTGAGTCGGCTCAAGCAGCACTTCCCAGACATGGAGGTTCTGTCTGTCAGTGGTAACTACTGCACTGACAAGAAGTCTGCTGCCATCAACTGGATCCTGGGTCGGGGGAAGTCGGCTGTGTGTGAAGCCACCATCCCTGCCCAGGTGGTGAGGGAGGTAAAGGATCCAACAGGAAATGATGTCAGTTCGAGCTCCCGTCGTCCCTAGCCGTGTTCAACGTGTTGTGTAAATGTTCTCCTGCAGGTTCTGAAGAGCAGCACAGCCGCTCTGGTGGATCTGAACATCAGTAAGAACCTGGTGGGCTCGGCCTTGGCCGGCAGCATAGGGGGCTTCAACGCGCATGCCGCCAACATCGTCACCGCCATCTTCATCGCCTGTGGACAGGTAGAGCAGCACCGAGCGCGCTCAGACCGGAGCTGCTGTTAGTTTAGTGGTTAATGGACAGACTTGGTGTGACCAGTCGTCATCCCAGTTCCTCACTGGTGCTGTTGCTATGGTGCAGGACCCGGCTCAGACCGTGGGGAGCTCCAGCTGCATCACTCAGATGGAGGCCGCCGGCCCAGACGGAGACGACCTGTACATCAGCTGCACCATGCCGTCCATAGAGCTGGGCACAGTGGGCGGAGGCACCAACCTGCCACCACAGCAGGCCTGTCTGCAGGTACCACCACCCTAACCACCCCCAACCCCAACCATCCTCCGTTTGAAAACCATGAGCTAATCTGTGTTAATCTGCTTTCATTTTTTTCCATTCCATGGTTTTTTTATTTCATAAGCTGTCAGACTGAAACTGTTCCATCTTTTCCTCACTTCATAAAGTGTTGTTTGATAGAAAACGCTTGAAATATTTTTTAACAAGGTTGGTGCTAGGACTGAAACGATTAATTGAATTATTCGTCTAATTGAGTAATCAATTAATCGCTAACTTGAGCAAAGGCTAAAAAAAAAAAGGTAATTTGCTGAAAGAATAACATATTCACAATAATAAATAAACCCAAACTGTACAAATGTAAATGTATATATTTGGCTTTTAAGATAAAAATAAATCTCTGTCTGTAAATATGTTCTACACAGAACTCTTCAAGCTTTAATTTCACTAAAATTCTATAAAACAAAAAGTGCCATTGCTATTCAGTTGTACATTAGTTAATCCAAAAAAAATAAAAAATCAATAGATCAGTCATACGCTTTATCAATATCAAGCATTAAACGGCTGAGGTTTTCACATGTTCATGTTGGAAGTATGTTTTAGCTGCAGATCCATCATTTGCTACAAATGATCAAATGTTCACCAAAGGAATGCTGTTATTGCATTTAAGGCAGTAAAATGTTTATTTTCTCATTTAAAAAATTAGCTGAATAATTTGCACCTTTGAATGTATTTCTAATGTATAAAAAAAGACCTTTAATACAAAAATCTGCAGAATGTGGCAATTTTTTAAATCTGATTAATTGTCAGAATAATCGATAACTAAAATCCTCATCAGTTGCTACTTGGTGCACCTGCAGTGCAGGAAATGTTCTGAGGCGTTTCCGTCGTTCTTCCTCTGCAGATGCTTGGTGTCGCCGGGCCCAACCAGCCGGGAGAGAACGCCCGCCAGCTGGCCCGCGTAGTGTGCGCCACCGTCCTGGCGGGGGAGCTGTCTCTGATGGCCGCTCTGGCAGCAGGACACCTCGTCAAAAGCCACATGACTCACAACAGGTAGGGTTGCTTGTTTTTTTTTTTGTTTTTTTTAAAGTTTTTGTTCCCAACGCTGCCTCCACCACCTTTTTCAGCCATTCCTGACTGCGTGTCCCTCTCTCTCCCTTCCCAGATCTAAAACCAACCTACACGAAATGGCTTTCCCAGCGACTGAGACAAACGTCCCTAAGTGTTGACGCTTTGTCCAAAACTGCTATAAACAGCCTGTGTTTGGTTGCTCTCTGACTGCAAATTTGTTTTTTTGTTTCTTTTTTTGGGGGGGGGTTCCCAGTGGAGATGTTGCTGTTATCAATGTGTGCTATTTATTTGCATCTTTTTTTTTTTTTTCATCCTGGCCGATCAGCTAACTGAATCAGAGATGTGAGAAATCCTGCATGGTTAAACAGGTTTAAACCTGTCTTTGCATTTGCCAAAAGCTTTCTGGAGACGGCGCTGCGGATGTGTGTGAGGCCATTTCTGCTCACGTTTCGAACCCTGAATGTGTTTTTTCCTGCCAGTGTTGTAAGCTCCGGCCCGTGCCATCCTCCCCGACTAAAAGCTCGCTGCAGTATACTGTGTATACTACGGCGCGGCCATGACTGCTGGTCTTCTTGGCTCCCGCTTGCATCCACCAACTAGTCGTCACCGCTGGGAGACAAGAGACTTAAAAGCAATATTTATTTATTTTTGAACCTTTTCATGTGAAAGTATTAGATTCCTGCAGGTGGTGAATGTTGAAGGACGGTTGTGACGTCTCGGTGGTGATGGATCAGACAGATTCTTGTATTGCCATCCTCAGAAGTGGCCTTATGTGTTACAAGTGGAGCTTTACATAGAATATCCAATTCAAAGAAATTTATTACACTTGTAACCATATTTAAAAAATAAAACACTACCTTTCTACTTGGTGAACTCATCTTTATAAAACAAGTGAAGCTCAAGTTTTTTAATAGCTTTTATTTTCCATGTTTTGTTTGATTTCATTTCAAGATAATTTTCAATTAAAATACATTTTCCAAGTTATTTGATGTAGTCAAACGGATTTATGATCAAAACTCCTGAAATATCTTTGACATATTAGTATCACAAACATCTCTTTTGTATTCAGTATTTGGCAGGGGGGTTAAGAAAATTTAGTGGTATATGAAGAAGAATCTGGTTTTAATTGGTCCACTCCATAAACTATTTGATTTCATTTTAAGAGTCTGTGTTTGAGGCAAAACCCATTACTTCATTTATAAAATTTCCAATGTAGAAACAGAATTTCTACAAAAAAAGATTAATGTGCTAAAACTAAAATGGACCAATTTCAAAAACAAAACAAATATGGAGGATAAAGAAATTTATTTCACTTTCAAAACGGGGCCGAAGAGATGCCACATTACAGTACATTTACAGGCCGATCGCAAAGCGTTAGTATGAACAACTTTACAAAAAGTCAAAGTACATTCAGTTTGACCAAAACACAGAAAACTCAACGTACAGAAAAATGTTTGCTTTCAGATTAAAACAGCCTCACCCTGGCATTTTTCCAACGAGCAGCGGGGCCGAGAACTCCTCAATCGCATCTTTCAGACAAAACGTCTGAATTCACAAGCTTAGGAATAATCGGGAAAGAAAACGTAGGAAAAAGTAGCAGAACGGACAAGGTAATGCAGTACAGAGAAGGAAAAACTATTAAAAATAAGTAAAATTGAAATCTGTTAATTTGCCTTGACATTACAGAGCGTAACATTCTTCCACATGATCAAGAAGAAAAAGCTGCAGTACAAATAATTTTTTTTAAATGACCTATTCAAATTATGCCAGTGGAGTCCTTCATGTAACAAATCCCAGAAATACTGACACTGATTGAGACATTTTTATTTTAGAGCAGTGGTTCTTAACCTTTTTTGAGGTACCGAACCCACCAGTTTCATATGCGCATTCACTGAACCCTTTTGTAGTGATAAATAAAATATGATTTTCCCCCCAACCCCAAATTTAAGACATAGGAGTGACCCAACTAGAGTCTAGTTGGGTCACTCCATGATCACTCAGTCTTCTTAAAAGGTAGAGTCTCTGAGAACAGTTCTTCAAAATACAGTCAGTGTTTTCAGTTAAGCTGACTGTCCAGGAACGACTCAAGGTATTTAAAATTTGCCACAGTTTCAACAGGTTGGCCATCAAGAGAAACTGGAACCACTTTAAGGTCTTGTTTAGATCATTTAATTAGCTCTACATTCTTAAGAGAATGAAAAATTAATCATAAATAATACAGACTTTGCGGCATTCTGATTTAGTAATGTAATTATATTAGTTGTGTTACCACCGCCACGCCACTAGAGGCAGTACCAACCCCGAAAATATGCGACTCAGCAGCAGATTTAGAAGTACACCGAAAGCTACAGAATGTGGTAAAAACTGTGAGCTTTGCTGAAGTAATTAAAGACAAAAGTTCAAATCCCTGCTGAGAGTGGAGCTCCTTCAATCAGGGCTCCTCCGCAGCACTGATTGGCTAAGCAATGTAACGTGATCCTCTGATTGGTTAAGCAATGTAACGTGATCCTCTGCAGCAAGTGACGGCAAAGCGGGGCGTCATCACGACTTTACACAAGTGTGTCTTTACCTCCGCGGCAGAGGCTCCGCCGAACCCCTGAGACCGACTCATCGAACCCCAGGGGTTCGATCGAACCCAGGTTAAGAACCACTGGTCTAGAGCTTGGAATATAGATCCATCTGTGGAAAACACGACTAACTCCTCACCGGGTTCATTTGTTCAGTCAAAAGCACAGCAAGACCAGATTTGAGTCGAATAAAACAAACGCACCCGAGAGGCACTTTCTCCATCAGCAACCTTCTACGTCTTCCTGCGACACTAAGGCATCTGGGCTCGAATCAAAGCTTTGCAAACTGTCGGGGGAAGCCATGACAACTATTTACATTCGTAGCAAAGCGTGGTCGCGAAGAATGAAAGCGCAACTGGAACGGTGTTATTCACACTTGGTAAATGTACAGGCGTCGTGAGAATCTCTCGTTCCTCCTTCAAACACCGGCATGTCGGGTGGTTTCATTAGAGAAACGTACAGCTTCTATCATCGGGCTCGCACGCTAACGGGAAGCCCTCTGGAGATTACACAGATGGAGATGTGGGGAAAATGATAATAATAATCGACTCAAAATATGACATTATCCACACAAAAATAGCTACTTATTTCAGTCTAAAAACTAAGATTTTTGTTTTGTTTGTTTTATAAACTTCTTTCCAGAGTTTCCAAACATTTAGGTACATCAGGGGAAGCAGCTGCAGAGCGTTTCCCTTCACTCTGATGGGTGGAGAGTCTTCTCAGTGTCGTTATTAAATAATAGTAATCACGTCTTGTCCAGTCAATTTATAAACAATCTTTTTTTTTTTTCCACAGACTAGTGGTGTTCTTCTCTTGAGCCTTATGATCTAGCTGTCTATCATGCACCCGCTCTACGTTTTAGCTACAAACCAGGACAAAAAACAGAAAAAGACCGTCTCTTTTCTTGGAGGGATGCCGTTTGGAAATAGAGTCCCTCCAGTCCTTCTGGAGTAGATCTGACCTCATTTGTCGATCCTAAAAAAGATGGAGAACGGTGATGGCATCCTTCTACAATATATATTTACATGTAAAAAAACCCCGTCTCAGAAGAAAACTCATTTTACCTGCATGTCTCAGAATAAGATGGGCTTGCTGCTGGTTTTTTCTTGCACATAGGAAGTGAAGCGCTTGAGGAACTTGGGGTATTCCCTCTTAGCTACGGCCCTGAGTACGGAGGCCGGAGCCCAGCCCCCCGGATTCACTGCACACACACACACATTTAAATTATTATTTATATAATAATATCCAATTATGCCATCATTTTGACAAGTCAAAATGATGTAAAAGATTTTAAATGGTGAAGAAAAAGGTTCCCATCAAGAGGTTGTGCTTAAATTTGCTGCATTCACAGATTTTTCTCCAATTAACACCTTTGTTTAATGGACAGTTTGCGTTTATTATTACTATTTATATTAGATTGCATAGTTGGACTAATTTCTCCAAGATTAGTCTGGATGCAATTAGTTTTCATTTAGCTTGTGGCATTTTATTTAGGTTTCCTGTCCTGGCTGCCCAGGTAAGCAGCAGGATGTCAAACGTATTATTTGGTTGGCGTCACTGATGTCACTGGATGGAGTCAGAGCAACTGTGAGAATGATGAAAAAAAAACCGACAAAAAAAAAACATTTCTGGAAAGTCTATAATTGGGTGACTAGTTTAAAAAAATTAACCTTTTATTTTTCAAAATATAAACTTTTATTTTTTTTAAATAAAATTAGCAGACTGGAAAGTTTATGTTTACAACTAGTACACACAAAACTATTATAGTTGGAAAAGGTATAGAATAAGGTATGAACAGTCATGGCCAACTAATACAGTGTTCTAACTTAAAGTTGAAAATGTAAATATTGGAAATAATTACATTAAATAAATAGATAAAGGCATCAGAATTAGCCCTAACAAACTAAAATCTAAATGCAAAATTTGGAAACAAAAAACATGGAATAAACTGCATCACCACAGAATTTTTTTAGTACATATTTAAATAATTGTCATCTGCTGTGAAACTATTTAAGCTCTTACTGTGCATCACTAACAGGCTAGCAGCTGACTGGTTACCCAATAAAACTAATGATCTATATCTGAGCAACGTTAGTTAAGTTGACTGAATATATTCTGCATCTATGACATAGAATAGCTTTTTTTTATGTAGGTTATATATTTAATGTAACACATCATGTTCTCACATTTAATTTTAGTGGGCACATTAGAGTAACCGGTTACTGTTTTTTAATGATTATTTTTATTCATTGATTTGTGGCACCGATTGTCTTCCATATAAATGAAAAAACGCTGTAGAATTACCATTGGCAACATAGGTGATTTTACACAGGATGTTGTCCCTGCTGATCTCTTTGTCTCCCTCTGGTGGACTGACCAGGGTCTGACAGATCATAGCGATGTTGATTTTGGCACGCACACATCTGCTGCTCGACTGAACGAGGGACGAAAACCAGAAGGTTACAGGAGGAACTCGTTGTTGTGGTCTGTGGGATTTGGAGCGGATCTGGGTTCTGACCTGAGCCTCGTCGTGATCCACAGAGAAGTTGCACACCAGCCAGGTGTCGGGGTCGTTCTCGTTGTTGGCCAAAATCTTCCTCATGGCAGAAAGGTACAGCACGTCCCTCTGGGTTGCAGGCCACACCCGCTGCAACACAGGTTAGCTCATCAGGCTGCAGATCTACGACACCAGGATGTTTAGTTTGGGACCTGAAGCATTCCAACCTCTGGCTCTTACCTTGTGTGTTTGGTAGATTATTGCTGCATTGTCTGAAAGTCTCTCCACCACATTGAAGTTTTCAATAGTAGCTGCAGAAAGAAGAACATAATGTTTTTCATTACATTTCAGGAGCTGGTTGTCTGAACACGTGGTTCATTTAGGGTGTTTTCACACCCGATAGTCCGGTGAGTCGTGAATCAAACTCTGATACGGAGCAAAAAAGCAAACTCTGGTCCGCCCAAAAACCTGGGTCTCAGCTCGGTTGAAGTGAACTCTTATCTAATTCAAATGCATATGTGAATGCAAAACTGACCGGAGAAAGCTCCAGTCAGTCTTACTCAGAATGGGCAGGGCATTCTGGGTAAAAAACAACCAAAATAAACGCAAAAGTCTAGCAGGAGAAATGGCTCACTGTCTTTTCCTAAAGATGAAAGAGTAATCATACAATCATACAATCATACTATTAGCTCCTCAATTTTTGTTTGTTTTTTAGTGAAAAAGGAATTTGCTTCCGGTGTATTCTTCAAAGGATTTTATGGCGTTTCCTTCAGTCGTCTGTGGAGCAGCGCCACCACAGGCAAGGAGGGTAAACAGGTTTTTCAAAGGGCTTGGTTTGTTTGACACCAAACCACCAGGTGAAAATGTAATAAATGCTGCAGTCTACTGGACTTCCAGACCTCAAAGACTTACTTTCCCAGTCGTTGCGGTACATCGTGTCCCAAAAGTAGTGGCAGACTTCATGACCTGTGACTCCCTTCACAGAGTGGGTGGCCTTCAAAGGGTCCAACACAATCCCGTTTTCCTCCACTTCTCTCCTGTAAACCTGCATTGCAAACATGTCAGGAAACCCTCTTTATTCCTTGTACCAAACTTAAAATGAACCTCTCATTTATTTGTGCTTTTTGGAATACCGTCAAAGTTTCTGTGAATATGGCCTCACCTTCATCTCTCCCTCTTCTACGACCACTTGCCAGTTGGCGTCTCCACCGACATCCTGCAGCGAGTAGGTCATGTGATTCTGCACCATCTCCTCCACCTACAACACGAGGATGAGGGAATGAATAATTCAGATGCAATTAGAGAGCAGGAAGATTCTAAGGGATGGCGTCACCAAGTGATAAACAATAGAAACAACAATTGATACTCATTGAAACATTAAAACCACCAGCTTTTTGGATGGAGAGCATCTGAGGAAAGCAATATCTAAGTCTCATTGCAAGTTCTCAGTTGTCTTGACTTGCCTTTATTTAGGAGTATCAGACAAAAGCGAATTATTTAAAGACCTTGCCTCATGAAAACGTGATGTCCAGTTTAGACAGGGGAAACTGGAAAATGACTGAAAGATTTGCTCAGTGGTTCCACTATGACTCTATTGACCATTTAATTGCACAAATTGGAGTTCAGAAAATAAATCTGCTTAATGGAGACAAGATAATTTCAAAAAACCTCACATTTTTTGATGAAAAGGTTTTTGTGCTCGAATGAGATGGCTTTTCGGCCATATCAAAATTTTGTAAACTTCAATGGAAACGTTGTCCTCACCATGAGTCACATGATCAACAACCGGATATAAAAAGTCAAAGAAGACAGGAAGTGGTAGAAGGATGATGGCGCGGCATGTATTTTTAACAATTTATCGCATGAACAGACGTATTCACATTGCAAAATTGTGTTTCTTTGATGTTAGCGCATTATCGACACAGTTTTGTGCACATTTGTAATGGAAACGCAGCTGGTGATGCTGGACAAAATGTGCGAAACGGGATTAGAGAAGGAGAAATTGAGGGGAGGTATGGAAAATGATTAAAGTATCTTGTGAGGAGAACAGCACTCCAACCTTATCGGAGAACCGGTGCGAGCCGGAGGTGGAGTAAAGGTCTTCAGGGGGAGGTGGGCTGGATCGGTCTATCCTCGTCTTCTCTGCCTGAGACTACACCCAAACAAACATTGGAACTTTAGTTGTAATCATGATAAAAACATGAAAAAAGTGACAAATTGTTTTTTTCTGATGGTTTTGTTTTACCTGTTCTTCAATTTTGTCCTGCCTGTCAAGAGCAGCTTCCACCGCATCAAAAAATTCATCCTCATTGATTAAACTGTTTGGTCCTTCCTATTAAGGAGACAACTAAGTATTAACTCATACATAGTCAGTTATTTCTATTGCATAATGGAGAAATATTACAATAATTTTACCTCATAATCTGGACCTCCAAAGTGAGACTTCTTCTTCAGCTCATTAAGGGCCGATTTATAGCTTTCCTCTATTCTTCTTCTCTTTTCCATTTCCTACAAAAACAGACGTTAAATTGCAGACGTGGTAAAAAGATTGCAAAGCAAACAAATCAAAGTGACCTTTTAGACTTCACAGCAGTCCAAATGTTACAGACCTTGTCCAGTCTCTTCTGCCAGCTGTCCTCTCTCTTTACCATCAGGTCGATACAGTGGGACAGAGTGGCTAAGATTCCAGCCGTGGTGGCCTTGAACGTGATGGCCTCGCCCTTAAAGTCTATTCCATTGATTCCCTTTGGATTCAAGGACTGAAACACTGAGCAAAGAGCAGAGAAATAAAAGCAAATGCTATGAATGACAATGACTTAGTTTATAGAATCAACGTGTAACGTTTTCTGTTGCTTGGGGTCTTTCATTCCTAGTACGCGTTTCAGACAGGAAGATTATTGGTGGCGCACCACCTCCAACATACATTACTGCCAAATGCAAAAGGTTAAAAGTTTGCAAAATAAGATTTTTTTTGTTTTTGGAAGATGGTAGAAGTTCACTTTGGCAATGCCTTCTTTTAGATTAGCCATTAGCTTCTGGCTAAACCACCAAATTATCCGTATTTATATTAGATGAAGATTTCAAGAACTACAGGTGAGAAGTTAACTTTTTAGAAGATCCATACTCCCATCTATTTAATCTGAAAAATAATGAGGTCGTCTAAAGGAGACACAATGCTAACAGGTAGTCGGAAATAATTTTTCAAGCTTCAAAAATTTCCACCACCATCAGAGATGTTTACTAATTTTTCAGCTAAAGCAAATCTAATGTGATTGAGACGACGACACAGAGGCCGCCCAATAAATTCTGAAAGAATTCACTTAGACATTTTGGTTAGCTTAAAATTATGTATAGTATCAAATGTTGTTCAGTAGTGACGTATAGTAAACAGCTGTTCAAAGCACAAAGTAAAAGGTTGAAAATATTTACATGTAATTTGTTTGAATATGAGGCTTGAGTAGATTTACTTGGTGAGAATTTTGCATATGTTCTGAGTGGCTTAGCTCGACTCCTTTGATTCTCCAAACTGAAGTCAATCTGACCAAAGACTACAACAGGTTAGCCACAGGCAACTCCACCCAGACCCATTTTGTTAAGTTGAACTATCCCTTTCCACAGTAAAAATTAAAGCTGAAACAATTAATCAGATTAATCATTATAAATCGATTATTGAAATTATTCGGCAACTAAGTAATCGTTAACAAGGACTCGTTAACAGCATAGTCTAAAAAAACAGAATTTGTTGAGAGAATAATATACTCAGAGCAGCTATTAAGCCGAAACTGTACAAAACACACACACACACACACACACACACACACACACACACACACACACACACACACACACACACACACACACACACACACACACACACACACACACAAGCATGCATATTTATTTAAGATTAAAAAACCTCTGCTGTATCCAAAAATTCGAGAGAACTAGTTTTAGCTTCACCCAATTCAAATTTTGTAAAAGAAAATCTGTTAAGTACCTTTTGCTATCCAATTATTAATTGATTCATCCAACAAATAATCAATAGATCAGCCAAACACTATTGATGTTAAGCAGAAAGGGCTGTGCTTTTCATATGTTGATGTTATAAGTATTTACTTTATGCATCGTTTGCTACAAATGATCGCGTGTTCACTAAAGGAATGCTGTGTTGTTATACTTCAGGCAGTACAATATTTATTTTCTTATGTAAAAAAGGAATTTTATTATTTATTTGCATACTTAAATGCATTTCTAATATTGCATAAAAATAGCTCAAGTGAAAAATCTGCAGAATGTGCCAGTTTTTTCTGATTGTCAAAGTTGTTAGTTGCTGCCCTATTAAAATTACAATCATGTTATAGCCTTTTCTTGTAATTTTTTCATACTGTGTTCAAAACAAACAGATAAAATAGTCACTGAAGGACTTTTTAAAAAGAACTGTTAATTACTCACATTTTTCTTTGCTACTGTTGTTGTGCAGAAACTCTCCGTCGGTGCGGGTGTTTGGGAAGTCGTCTTCATCGTCCTCCACAACTGAAACAATAAAGAAGGATTCAGGCTGGACGGCACAAACCACAAACAGGTGATTTGCTACAAAAGTCTTTTCTTGTCAGAGTGTCCCTTAAGGTCAGGGTTTCTGGACAGGATCACGCCTAGTGGTCATCATAACCGACTGCAGGGCACAGTGGACCAACGGGGCTGACGGCCCTCTGCTGCCCTGGACAACATGACAATGGTCTGGTTTCATCCTCAGAAGGGAGGGAGAGTCGGAGAGGAAGACAGGGAGGGAGGTCAGGAGAACAAAAGCCGGGTTTCATTCATTGTGGTCGTCCAAGTGAAGACTGCCATCAACAAATGCTAAGCCGGCCAAGACGGAGAAGCACTGAGGGGGCTGATTGAATCACTGCTGTCTGAGTCACAAAACACATTCCTTCCAAGATTTATTGCATATTTCTTCCTCCACAATATTTCAGTCCCTGCAAAATGTTGCAATGATTCTTTTGGTGATTATTGCAGCCTAAAATTATTGATTTTGAGGCATCTTTGTCAAAAAGTTGTAAATGTTACAAAAAGTTTAAACTGGTGCGCATAACTTTCCCTTTCATTATCTTCGTTTTTCCATCAAGTTTTTATCCCTTAGATCAGTGTTTCTCAACCTTTTTTGTGCCAGCGCCCCCCTAGCCTTTATCCAGGTCCCTCACCGCCCCCACCAAAGAATTTGCAGGCTACTTTGCACTGACTATTATTTTATTATTAATATTACTATCACTATTGTAGATGTTTTGATTTTTATGCTTGTTTCTGTATTTATCATGAAAAATAATTTCCCAGAGAACAAAAAAGTTGTGAGAATAAAAATTATTTTCACAGGCGTCTACGAAAAATGCAATGAACATTCAAGTTAAAATCGGTAGGCCTAACAGCAGCCAATCAGAGTGGAAAAAATATTTTGTGCCATTTTCTAGTTGTTAAATCTTGCACAAAATGACCAGATAAAAGATGTACAACATGCCAGTTTAAACTTTGAACTATTTGCAAACAACTGAGGACTGCAACATTAAAACATGGATACAACTGTAACTACATTAATCATAACTCTTCTTCTCTTCAGTGTTTGTCAGTTTCTGGTGGTGCAGCTCTGTGCTGCCTTCAGGAGAATGGGACATCAGAGTATCATCCATAAAATTTCACCCACATGGCATTTATTGTGCAAACCAGAGCTTTCAGTGGGAAAACTAAAGTTCCAGATCCTTTTAATGCCATACAAATATGAGACAGCATGATTGGTCAGATTTGTGGAAAAGCTGCACTTATTGGTGAAAATTGCATGTCTGCACAGAATTTACAAATGATGAGTGAATTTGAATTAATAGTTGCAATCATGACATCGAATCTTCCTGGAGGAGCTGATTTTACAACATTTCACCATTAAGTGTCAGGAACTCTTAACCCTAAGTTAGTTTGAGGATCCTGTACCAATCTGTGCTTTCCACACACATTGAAACACAAACAGTAGATGGCTAATTACAGACTAGCTAAAACATACATAGATTGTTGTGTAAGCTGTTTATTATTGCTTTTTTATTGTCCTATCTAAAGTTCAAAAGCTCTAATTTGTTGATTCTTTTGAAGCCAAAAGTAAAACTCTCTGTATTTTCTGAAAGAAAAAAAAAAAAAAAAGCATAAAAACAAAGTAGTAATTTAGTTGGAGCAAATTAAAAAAAATTACTTGTAGAGCATAATTTCCTGACTTCATATTTCACAAGAGAAATGAATATGCTTTGGATTCATGTTTATTGGTGGAATTAATTTCATAGTCCACCTTCCTGACCGTTTTTAGAGCTCTACAAGGTACTCTGACCATATAAAGTCCATATTCCCATCACATTATTTTTGCTTCTTAGTGGTTCTTACTTTTGTCTCTCTGCAGCTCATCCTTGGACACATCGGCACAGCTATCAAAGTACTTCTGCAGCGTGTCCACCTGCCTGCACAAGATGTCTCTGAACGTCTCCATCTCGGCCAGCTTCTCTAGTAGACTGTGACCCTTCTGGGGAAAAAAATGAAATAAAATTATGACCCATATAGAGCTTTTTTAGTCTGGATGACTAACTTTTTTTGGTGAAATTCAGGGAATGCAACAATCATGATTATTTTCTTTTGCACCAATTCCAAATTCTGAAATACTATGATAGCACTTGTTTTCCTACCTTCTTCTTTTCTAAATTAGTGTAGAGGCAATTAAATATCATTGTAAAAATAGGGTTTACCATTTAAAATAATTACAGATTTGACATATTAAACCTGTTTTAGCATGATGTGTTACAATGCAAAAACAGTTTGTATATTTTACTGAATTTAGATGCTTTACTCTGGGATTGTCTAGTTTGCATTTTGTTCTTGTTCTTAGCTGAAAATCTACCTCCCACTCTTTTGTCACCTGAACAAACGGCAAATATGTCTTAGAAAATACAGCTTACCAATAAATAGCTTCTTACATTTCTGCTCTCTGACTTTTCTTGTTTTTTCCTTTTTTGAAAGATCTCATCGATACTAGAAATAGCCAACTTTGAGTAGGTGCACTGAAGAGCGCACCTACTGGAAAAAACATCAGATTTTTCACTTCAGAAGAGTAAATACCAATTTAAAAACTTATCACCTTGAAGGAGGACGTGGAGGTGGCAGAATAGCCACTAGTGGCTGACGTGAGCGAAAGCATGGAGCCATGTCTTCGCAAACTGGACTCTGAGCCATACCCAGAATCTGCCTGAGAAACATATGAAATAAATATATATATATACATTATTCAGGTATCAGATTTCAGTCAGGTTATTGCATTGCTAACTTTCTTTTGTTTAAAATATTTTATTATTTCTGCTAGCTTTCTAGCATAATTTACGGTTCCAGTATTAAATACTAGTCATCTTTAAGTTGCTATAACAATAAATAAATAAATAAATAAATAAATAAATAAATAAATATGCTGGCAACATTTGGATGTTTTTTTCATGAACATCTTACAGTATGAGGCAATATGAGCAGAATCAGTGATCACAGCAGAAACACCTTTCCTGTTATGTAACAGCCTGGCTTTAACATCCCTGACAGAACAAGCAGAAAGCTACACTCAGAAACACAGATGAGTCTCTTTACAAGACAGCTTCTGCCACTAGGGGGCAGGGCATGCAAACGCACATGACTGGGGATTTAGAGGAGACGGAGGTAACTATCGGTCAATGACCAAAAGTAGCTCTGCTTGTGTTCACATGGATGTCAGAGAGTGGTGCTTGTCCTTTATCCAGCATACTGCTGCCCTAGAGGCTGATTTGGTGTTTGCATAAAGAACCCCTGATCTATTAAAAGAGGAACAAATAGAAAGCAAATAATGATGCATGATTAAAAGGAGCATTAATCACATGCTGGGTCAGCTGTAGAAGAGCTCCAACTCTGTAATAACATGCTAAGATGCACCAAAGAAAATTATGAGCAATAATAATGACCACACTTTAAACAATGATAAATGTTCCTGTTTGAGGCATATGAAAGCACTGTAACAAAAATGTTTCTCACAAACCAGGAAATACAGAGAGATTTAAGTTTTTTGCATTATTATTATTATTATTATTATTATTATTTTTCAGTCTCTGGGAAGCGAGTGCTGTTTCCTGTTTAGACGTTGCAGGTCATTCTGGTGTTTGTTGTGTTCGCGTTAATGTTTTGGGTCTCCCAGGCGACCCTGGCTGGTCTGAGTAATGGTGGCTGGGAAGGAAAGTGCAGGGCCTCTAGAAGGTTTTGAGCGGTGAGTCATGAT
Source organism: Poecilia reticulata (assembly GCF_904066995.2). NCBI lineage: Eukaryota > Metazoa > Chordata > Actinopteri > Cyprinodontiformes > Poeciliidae > Poecilia > Poecilia reticulata. The sequence continues at coordinate 5,285,471 of NC_088841.1, forward strand.
GGGAGGAATGACTGTGCAAAGCAATGTTGCTTGGATAAGTGGGGGTGAGGGTGCAGAAAGGGGTTTCCCCAAACCAGGCACTGTGTGTGGGCAGCATGTGGTCGTGATGTGGACCTTCACTGTCTGTCAGACAGACCAGGTCTGTAGTAGGAATTTTAGTTTGACTTATGATGGTCTTCTGTAAAAGTTTTATTTAAAGTATTCTCACCCCTGACATTTTTTCATATTTTGTCACAGCAAAGCTACAAATTACAATGGAGTTTATTGGGTTTTTTTTTAAAGGGCAGTATTATGCATTTTCCAGGCACATACTGCCATTTTATAGCATAACTATGTTGTTTTCAGTTCATAAAAAGTTTATTTTGTAATCTGAAATTGGGCCTCCGTCTCTTTAAGAAACTCCTGCCCTTTCTGAAACTCTGCCTTCAGGAAGTGATCACAACATGGCCCCACTGTTAAACCTTTAACAACGTTTTTATCAGCGTTGCACTGAGAAGTAGCTCTTATATGATAAGCTCAACAGATTCTACCAGGCCTTTACTAATTGCTGCTGGCTAGTCTGAAGGAATTGACTGAGGGAGTTGCGGGAGAGAGATGCTCTGAGAGTCGGAAGCTCAGAAGACTGGAAACTGCAGCTCTGAGGAGGAGCTTCATTGTCAAAGGTCCACCCAGGTGTTTTTCACAGCTGAATGGTTGCCACAGGATTCCTCAGAAATGCATGAAAAATGTAAGGCAACACTCCAAGTTGTTTGTGACGAGGGAATAACATAAAATAACGGAAAGCTCGAAAAAGTCATACTGCCCCTTTAAGAATTTTTTTATGTGACTGTTATAATGTACTGTGGGGAACATTTATGCTATATTTATCTGTATTCTTTTTTTACTTTTGTAACCTGGTATATTTTTATTGATAAAAAAAAAAAAACTTATTATTATTATTCTGTTTTTGGTGGAAGAAACTTGTTAACTTGTCTGTATTGCACAGTAATATTTTGTATTTATATTGATTGTACCCTGAGCGACTACAGATGAAAACTAGCCTGTATGCAAACACTGGAACATGTTTAAATGCACACAGACTCTTTGGAATAAACAAATAACTTTTTCGGAAAGAAAAATCTGAAAAGGGAGCCGTTGTTCTGTAAGGTACTTTAGACTAAGTGTCAGACCAAAACTGGATAGGTGATATTTCCGTGTTTCTGAAAGGGTTGGGTCATCGAGTTTCTCTTGTTGCTCGTCAACAATAGGAACTAGAAGCTGCTCCTTTTGTCAGCTACCCTAAATAAAAATGAAGACGGCTCATTTCACTCTCCCTTCCTCACCAGGCTGTTCACCCTTTACACCAACGATGAATCTGCAGAACAATAACGAAATAATCAAAACGCATGCTGCTCAGCTGGATGTTTTCCAGGCCTTGCCACCTCAAAAAACTGGGATTGAACCGCTCGATTACCAATACATGCTTACGCAGTTGGTTTGTTAGTAATATTTGATCGATCACACATGCTTACTACCAACAGTGAGCAGAGCTAAAGACACATAGTGACAGAACTCCACCAGAACTCCTCAAACGCACCAGTGGTGAAGGGATGATTATTGTTCCCTGGATTCCTCCCTTCTGCCTCCTCCCTTCTCTGATACTCTAACAGAAACACACACACACACACACACACACAATGAACACACACATTCACAAATCTAACCAATGTATGACGTGGTACTGACTTGGCTCTGGTTTTTTGTTGAGGTCGACTGCGTGTGTGAAGGAACTTACCCTGTGTAGCTCGATGAACTCGATCCACTTGTTTCGGCGCTCGGGGTCTTGCGCTCGCAGGTACCACACGCTGTCGTTCACGCTGATGTCCAGCCGGCACTCATCAAACTCATGTGGCTAAACACAAAACAAAGTACACACACATACAAAACAATAAATAGGTTAGTTACCAAGTCTCATTTTGTTAATTAGATGGATGTCTGATCGATTTATACGACTGTAATCCAGAACCAGACCTGATGGAGTGGGTGGAGTTTGGGGACATTGCCCTGGACTGGAAACAGTATTTTTTTTTAAACCTCAGAATGGCCAACTTTTTATTATTGCCATTTTGATTTCAAACATTAAGGGCTCCCACACTTCCTGTACCTGTGCCCTCTGACACCAGCACTTTTTTAGCCGTTACTACCGTTTAATCCATTGTTACCGTGTCTTAGGAGGTTTTTCCCAAGCCGCCTTTAAATGTAACATGAGCGTTAAGATGTTGCCGCTGGTTTTACACCTGTGCTATGAAGCAGCAACCGAGATCTGCTGCTGTTGTACAGTCGATGCAGAGTGTTAGCTAAATTATTACATCCATGCTAATATATTATGTTAAGCTTGTTAACAAGAACGGGCTACTAATGTTATGTTATCTCTGGTTGATTTTGAATTTAAAGAAATTTATTGGAAACATTAAATTCTTAGATTTCTGCAATGCATGAGTTAATGTTTATGCTAATCTGAACCCAACTATTCACCATTTTCTACATGTCACTGTATACATAGCTATTGTTGATTTTGTATTAACATGGTTATCTTATTTGAAAGGTTACATAAACGTTGTTCAGATATACAGTGTTTTGGAAAAGTATTCATACCCAAAGAATTTTTTATTTTCTTCATTTGTATTTTTTACAGTAATAAATGTACTTAATACATACTTTTTGCTGCTTCATTACATCTCTTCTGCCAAACAACGACTTTTTGTTAATTGTGAAGTATATGTAATGCATCAATGAAGAATCGGTTTCTTAATCTGACTAACTGGAAGCACAAAAAAACCCACTTCATTACTAGAACTTGAAATGTATCTTGTAAAGCTTGGCTTTGATCCTTACAGCATTCCACTGAAAGAAGCAGCTATTTTGCAGTACAGAGCACGTTTCTGAGCAAAACTGTAAATCTGTACTGTGTGTGTGTGCGCGCTCAGAGATAGAGAGGAAGGGAGAGCAATTATCCATTTAGCATTAAGAAAATAAACTGGGATGTTTGAAAGGACAGCTCTACCGTTAGTACCAAGGTTAAACTGCAGCAACAGAGTAGAATGATTTACGGTCGAGACCCTGGCGTGTTTAAGCACAGTCATGGACACAGAGAGAAGAAATGAAAACTGAACACACACACACACACACACATATACACACACTTTATTAGCAACTGTTGGCAAAGAGGGGAAAAAAAGAGCAAAACTAGTGTAAATGTAAACAAAAAAGAGGGACAGAGACTAAAATACTGCTATTTAATTTTATTAATGTCCCTTTGGGATCAGAAAAGTGTTTTTGAATAGTTTTGGATTCATTTTACTGAAAAAGTCACTCTGACAAACATTATCAAGTAATCATTGCGATCATCAGCTTTACATCTTAGCAAATCAATAGAATATTGAAAACATTAAAATGATCCTAGATGCCATTTCAGATATGCTGCGTGAGACAAGAAAGTCCATTTAATCTTTACCAAGGGCTGGATGGTTGTGGTTTAGCTAGCATCCTTGCAGAGATACAGGAAGAGGAAGAACAATCGAGGAAGGAAGCAGAGGTGGCAGATCCACAATCGCAGCACAAATATCCTTTTGTGCAGACATGTTTAAATAATAGTACTAGCCGGTTACAGACAGAAGACGTTGGATGTGCACTGTGGTGGCACATTTGTTCGCTAGGCAACGATGACAACATTTGTGCTGATTGATCATCTGTGGATGGCACGGTGATAACATCATGGACTGTAAAGCATAGCTGGTGGACAAAAAGAGCCTTTCGCACATACAGTCACATTGCAACAACACACTGTCATGGATTTTATTGATATTTATGAACTCCGATGAAAAAGGTATTTTTTGTGTGTGTGTGTATTTTTTAAAGACAATAGCTGAAAAGTGTGGCATACATCTCTGCCTGTCAAGATGAATTTTGCTGGACGATAAATTGTTCCAGAAGTTATTGCGATAAACGATAGGAAAACAATCCTATCGTTTCAAGTAATGTGGTGATAATAGCATAGTAATGGAAGGGGACCTCTCAAAGACTAATAAACTTTAACTTCTAGTGAACATTTAACATGAACTGGAAGACATTTGAAATATTCAACAACAGAAACAACAAATAAAATGAATTCGAAAAAAGATGTAGTTGAGATCAAAGCATCAGACTAAAGACGTTTGTCATCCAATTTTTTGTAGAAAGAAAAAAAAGAGAAAAACCATAAATCATGCAAATTGAAATTATTGAGTTTGTTTTAATTTATCATGCGATTGATTGATCATGCGCTTCTCTTGGTCCACTATGGTTCATTTTTGCTTCAGAAAACAATCCGATTGGACGCTGAAAAAGACCATTATTGTGTTCAAGCAGTGCTAAAATATGTTAGCGAAGCTATTCAAGCCTAAATTAGCATCTCAATGCTAATCATGTAGCAGCAGCACAGATACCTCCAACGCTAACTCCAGCGAGACCAATGTTTATTTTATAATTTTTTTGCCTGGTATTTCTACTCTACCTTTTACATAAGATCCCAATCAAAAGTGAAAAAATTGAAAGGGGTATGCATACTTTTGCAAGGTACTGTAAATGCACAGCAAGTCAAATCTAACACTAATAAAATAAAGGAACAAAGACAAAATCAACTATAAAAGGCTACAAGATGTTCCAAAAACGCTTTTGTTAATCTGTATAATAGCTGCCGTAGAAGTTTAAAGGTTAAAGTGAGGAGTTACCAAGAAGAAAGCTTGGCCTGTAAGCTACAAGGAAACAATCTGATTAATTTGGTATAATGTAGAAATACACATTTCAGACATGTATCAGTGGCTGAATTGAAACATGCTCCCGAGTAAAAAGGAAACGAATGAAATGAGGAACACACGCGAAGCAGGAAGCGATCCACTATGATGCCCGTCTGACTCACTTTGCAATGCCCTCAAACCGAATGAGGAAAGAGGACCTTGTGACCGTGAGGGAAGGTTTAAGAGATTTAAAACTCTTGTTTACCGGCGGACACATATCAAATGAGAAGGAAACCTCATTCGTCCTCCCGCTATACATCCCCTTTAGCTCACACCTAATTAGTATTAAAATAATTTAATGCTATGCTCCAACTTTCTACACCCGTATAGGAGGAAGTCAGGTTTGAACATTAGATGGAAGGTTTTTAAGGAAACCTTCAGTCTTGGTCGTGCTCGGGTATTTAGCGCAGGAAGTAGCATGATCCAAAAACATTAAATGATGAAGGTAAAGCATCTTGACCCAGTCTCTGTTCTCTTCAGACATAAACTTCCTGCGCAGCTTCAAAAGAATCCCCTCCTGTCCTCTCTCATCGAAAGGAGAGGACAAGATGCCGTCTTAAAGCAGCACATGTGTCTGCAGTCACAAACAAACGAAATGACAGAAACCAGAGTGGCTGAAATGGTTAAGGAACACAGACACACTGTGAGTTAAATAAATGATCGAAACTTTATAATCGTTATCTTGAACATTTATTCAAACATCCCAAACATTTTCTCATATTAAAACCACAAACTTTAGTTTATTTTATTGGATTTTGATGTGACAGACCAACACAAATAAGTTTAAGAAATATCTAAAAACTGTGCTGTTAGTTTGTATCCTAACTCTCTGGATCACTTAAATTAGATACAAATCCTCCTTGGTGTGTTTCCTTCAGCACCTCAGTCATGTTAGATTGAGAGCATCTGTGAACAGCAATGTTTAATTCTTGCCATGGATTCTCAATGAATTTTACTTCATTGAGAAGTAAATTTTTTGGACTTTGATTGGGGCATTATAAACACATGTGCATATCTAAACCACCTCACTGAATGCTCTGGTTGCAATGTAATATTAGGATCTTTTAGATAAAAAATAAAAATAGTAACAAAAAAGAAGAGTAAATTTCTGCCAAAAACCTCAAAGTTTGAGACCAATCTCAGAAATTTTCTAGAAAAAAAAAAACTTTGAAGTTTTTGAGTTTGAAAAGTCAAACATTTTTGACTTTTCAAACTCAGAATTTTTTTGGATACTTTTTTGGCACAAATTTACTTCTATAAATCCCTTATCTACAATGGCCCTAACACGCTGCCCTCACTATGGATCACAGTGAGGATTGTGGGTTCCTGGTGATGTGTGGTATTATTTGCTTTCTCCTAATCCTGCTTTAATCCATAACTCCTTTTTTAACTTAAAAAAAGTTACCATGCATCATTTTTCTTCCCCTAATTTTGCAACTTTCTGTTGGTTTATTAGATAAAACCACTAATAAGAAGCATCAAAGTTTGTGGCTGTAACATGAAAAAAAAACACATGAAAAAGTGAAAGTGATATGAATACTTTTGCATGCTATCCAAATGATTCAGGCTTCTCTTTATGACAGAGCACGAGGAGTATTGTTTTGCAGAATTGAGAACACTAAAATGAGATCATTACAGCTCCACATGAGGGAGCAACGAGTCACCAAGAGGTCAAAGAGAAAAATGGGGCGAAGGGAAGGTTACATCAGGATGGATGAACGGCCACGGCAGAGCTATCTCCACAGACACACATTCACACTGAGGTTTGTTTATCTTGACCCTCCTCATAACCCCCACTGTGAGGGGAAGTCATGCGCTATGAGGAACAATCACATTTCCTGGCAGAAGACGCATTGCAAATTTCCTCAAAGCCTTACACCGAGTATATCTGACTTCTATTTCATCTCTGATCTACAGCGAAAGGCAGATTTATTCACATTCTGCGAGTCCATTTCAGAAACATCCAAACAATCCAGGTCGAATCAGCCACAGATGGAGCCGGTCTATGTTACTCACCAATTCCACTGAGGGGAGAAATTACAAGTAGGCCAGTGTGCTCCCGTTAGCTGACCGTGGAGCTAAAAATGGCAGCGGCAGTTGTCAGGGTTTGTAGTTGCGGTTGCAAACTTTTTCTTTTTTTGGCATCAACAGAAACATTTACAATCACATGAAAAAAAAAAAAAAACTGAAACGCCTTCAAAAACTCTTCAAACTTTAATTTCAGAGTGATTTTTATGACACCCATAGTTTTGTAAACATTCATAGGGACAGTATTATGTATTTTCCAGGCACATAGTGCAATTTTACAGAATTATAAAGTAACTATGTTAGTCTCAGTTGTTATAAAAATGCTATATAAATATATCAAATATGACTTCATTACTTAGTGCCTTAAAATTAGGCCTCCATCTTTAAAATCTCATCCTCTTTCTGAAACTCCGGCTTCAGAAAGTCATCACAACATGGCTCCTCTATTAACCCTTTAGTAACATTTTAACCAGCACTGTTTGCCAATTGCTGCTGGCTAATCTGAAGGAACCGAGTAGGGGAGGAGCTTCAACCTCGAAGGTGGGGCTTGTCCCCCCACTTCACCCAATCGTTTTGCACAGTTGAATGGTTGTCATGGGAGATTAAACTATTTTTAAAACACACATGAAAGAATCAAGGCAACACTCCAGGTATGTTTTTGAAGAGGGAATAACATTATAACATGATATAAAACTTAGAAAAGTCGCTTTTCCCTAATTCTGCCCCTTTAAAAAACATTAGTATTTTGATACAAACATGTTTTGCTGACTATATAAAGTTTGTATTAGTTTTGACTGCATTTCTCAGTTTTTATGTATGAAATTGTACAAATGTTTGTATTTTGTGTTGTTTTTTTGTTGTGGTACTACTGATGAAAATTAGCATTTTTCTAAATCCAGTATATTTAATGTGCACTGCAATACAAATCAATAAATGTTAAAACTTAAAACCACTGACCAACTTCCAGCCTACATAACAAACAAGATAGGGTCCTATCTTGTTTGGAAACTTATTAACATCATTTAAAAATCAATTTCTTCGATGCAAAACAGATTCAAACCTGAAAACATTTTTTTTTTAAGTTTACACTTCCCTTTCTAGTCTACAACTAAATAAAATATGTATTGCAAGAACTATTATGCTCAAAAAAAGCTACCATTACCAGGAGTAACATTTCAGTTTATCTGCTGCCGACGGGTGTAAAGTGGAGCGAGAGGTCAGGACCACAGAGCAACACATGGGGGTTAATATTTACACATGCTGGGGAAAAGATAAAGCTGAACAAATACAGCCAATAGCCAAGCCTGCTTTTCAGTGCCTGGAAACCGTCATTTATTAATTTCCCTTCGTCTCCATTTGGAGACAAAACAGACACATCTTGGGTTTCTGTCAGGAAAAAAACAAACAAACAGAAAGACCCACCATGCTGTCGACTAGTTTTAGGTGAATCTTTGGATGCTTGGAAATGTAGGGCAGAATGATGGGATAAGCTTGTGGGGCTTAACCTCGATCACTCCGTCATGCTAGCAGTCTGCTGCTACATTCGCAGCTTCTTCCTGTGCCGTATTACAGCACACCAAATGTGTTGGCAGTTTCCAAAGCAAGCATTGCCACATGCCACGCTGTTGATCAGAACAAGCCACCTGACGTGTTGCTTGTCATCAAGCAGAACTGAGGACATAATCGAGACTTTGCAGTGGATGTTAAAAACGGTTGGAGGCCACCTGCAGTTTGAGAAGCTTCCTGTTTGAGATTCAAGAGTTTATGGCGTGAGAGAGAGACAGAGCGGCATGAAAGGAAGAAAAGTCTGTTTTCTTTTTTAAAAAATGCTGAAGGAGTATTAGGGTCATACAAAGGAAAAATGAAATGATGAGTCGTAATTTAGTAGAATAAAGTCGTGATGCCATGTCTGTTAATTTTATGACTAGGTGAAAAATGGCAGGCTTTAATAAAAAGTGACCCAAACCCTGCTCAATTTGTTAAATCATGGTCAAAAGAATTTGAAAACTAGATTCCTCTCTTTTATTGCAGCAAACATTCAAAATCCTTTTTAAATTTTGAAGCTACAATCAAAAACATCCCTTTCCTACAAAAAAATAATAAAAATCAGACTACATTTGCTTGATTTTAGTTGGGGGTTTTGTTTGTTTTTTTCTTGGCCTGCCAGTACTTTTGACTCAATTTTGTATCCCACGTGACAAAAACCCTGCAGTGGACGGTACTCACGGTAATCACAGCTTTGCTCAGGCAGAGGGAACCCCGGCAGCCGTACTCCGTCTCATCCTGGGACTTGTAGTAGCTCAGCGTGTTGTTTTTCAGCACAACCCAGCGATCCTGCCAGCCATGGATGTAGTTTGTCCACTGAAAGGAAAGAAGAAAAAAAAAAAAGACAAAATTATAGACAAACAGCTACTATTTTTAAAATTTGAGAACCAAGTGAGCAAACAATTAAATTGAAACACTTTAGTTCACTGAGCCTGGCCTCAAATAACATAATGACAGCATATTTTTTAAAACACTTTAAAATGTCTCATACCTTTATTTACATTTGCATGAAAATCCTATATTCAGCACATTACAACGGTAGTCACACCTGTTTTTTTCGCTGTGTTTTTGTTTCTTGCATTACAACCGAAAAGGTCAGTGTGCTTTCTTTGAATTTTGTGACAGATAAACGCAAAGTAGCACATAACTTTGATGGGGGATTAAAGCGATTACTAACATTCAACGTTTCTTTACCGCTACATGCAAAAACCAAACAAGAAGCTGGATTATGCTGTACATGGATAAGCTGTGAATCTGTATTAAGACTTAAATTGATTCTCACAGCCGTTTTCCATCTAATTTGTTTGCGATTTATATATTCATCAAGTAAGAACTGGTAAAAGTTTCAGTCTGTAGATGGGTCAAACTGGTAGATATGACTCATTTTTTAAAAAAATCTCACATTTATTTACCAACTTTGTTGATGTACAAACTAAAATGCAAGTAAAATACATCCAAGTTGATGATTTTGGGTTCAACGTGGCAGAATGTGAAGAAGTCTGATGGATTTGAAATACTGTAGTATGTGTGAATGAGTTGGTTGCATTTCCCAGGAAAATCACCTGGGTTTTCATGCAGCACCCAGAGTCATTCATTTCCTTTGAATCTAAGACACTCATTTTCACTTCCTGTTTTCAAATCTCTTTTAAAAACATATATTTTTTCCATTTTGAGTTGATAAGTTCTTTTTGCCTTTATCTGATGTGTGCGTTTTGAAACGAGAGTGTTTTTTAATGTTTTATGCCTCGACTTTTATTCCATTATTTGTCCTGTTTTTGGTCAAACGTCCGTTTTTCAAATGTACTTTATCAACAAGTTGGATTAGGCTTAACCTTTTCTCATTACAACTTGAGATTTTTGTGACTCTATAGTGGGATTTAGATGATGGGCAGAGAAAAAAGGCGAATATATGCAGGGAACAACTGCTTTAGCTTTAACATACGGGCCATGTGGCGTCGATTAATCATTAATCCTTACTGTAGTTATGACGTGCGTGGGGCTCAGACTGATCAAACAGGTGAGCTCCACTACATGTGGCTTTGCCTAATCTTACAATATGCTTGGTTAGCGGGTCAGCGTGCAATCTGTTTGGAGATAATCAGCGTATGGCGAGACTGATACCCCATCAGTTTCCTGGCAGCTTATCGAGTCAAAACTGTGGTCAGCCTGCGCAAAACCGAGCTTAAGACAACAGAGCAGAGGCACATGGAAAAAAATAACAGTGAGCTTCAAATGTTTGACACAGAAAAAAAGCAGAACAGAGGAAAACAACCTGTTGGTGTTTTAAAGGTGATACAGTCACCTACATAGCCAATCCCTTACTGTAGCTCGCTATACGCCTGTTGCAGTAAATCAATTAATCACATAATTAATTAAAACAAACTCAATGTCTATTTGCATGATGTATCGTTTTCCTCTTCTTTTTTTTCTTCTTCAAAAACTAGCTGGCAAAAGTCTTCAGTCTGGGACCTCCGGCTCAACTAACCTTTTTTTTTAAGGTTTTGCCTCATAATTAACTTGATTTGTTGTTTGTTTTGTTTATTTTGGATATTTAAAATGTCTTCCAGTTCCAGAGTTAAAGGTTCATTAGGATCAAAAATTTGTTTATCTTTGAGAATGCAATTTTGAATTATTTTGCCATTATCATATTACTGAAAAATGGGTTCAAAACAACAACATTATCGTTTATCATAATAACTTCTGGGACAATTTATCGTCCAGGAAAATTTTTATTGTGACAGGCCTACATAACTCTAAAGCCAGTATCTATAGTATGCCATCTACTCATACCTAATAATGCGATTAGATCCTTTTAAATTGTATTTACAGTAGGGCTGAAATGATTAATCTGATTTAACAATTATTGAAATAATCGTCAACTATTTAATTAATCGATTAATTGTTAAACTAAACAAAACATGCAATTCACTGGAAAAAAAACAAACAAAAAATCGATTGATTTTTACCCAGAAAGCAAAAACCATTAGTGAAATGGTCACTGGGACTGACTAGTATATATTCCATTGAGGGAAAGTAACTTTAACATATGAATTCCTCATATGTTCATAACAAACACGTGTGTTCATTTGCTCTAGCAAACAACCGTACTGATTAAATAACATAAAAGTCAAGCAGTTCCCTAAAAGTCCAACAGCAAAACAAAACACCCACAGTTTACAGGACACACTTCCTGCTAAAGAGCCCCCTGGTGGTTGAAGAAAAATCCACATATAAACCGGAAAATACAATATATGAAAAAAAATCTGAATGTTCTCTGGTATTGTTCAGAGGATCCAGCCCGCGGGCCGTAGTTTGGGGACCACTGATTTAGAACAACCACATGCTAGCCGCAGTCACGACGGAGAAATGTTTTCAAACTCATATGATGCAGCTTTTAAGTTGAGGGCTGTCGATCTGGCACTACAGGAGGAAAATAGAGCCGCTGCATTTAAGCTCGGTGTGAAAGAAACCATGGTTCGGCTTTGGAGACGGAGGGCTGCGTCCTTCATATATCCAGATTTATTAGGACGCAGCCCTCTGCTGGGTCCTTGTGGAAAACCGAGAGCAGCTTCCAGTTTTTTTGTTTGGTTTTTTTTTTTTCAAAAGAAAATTGAAGGTGCTAGTATGGTGCGCTCTATTGTCCGAAAAATTCGGTAATTGGTTTTAAAAGATTTTTTGGAAATGAATTATCTGCAAATAATGCCATCTTCGAGTGTCTTTGCTGTAGCAGTGACTAGCGGTGTAATCATGTAATTTTCTTACCACTAGATGGCAGTAGGTACAGAGCATTTTATATTAAAACAAGAGAATTAATGATGCATGGATGTTACAGGTAGCGGTGAGAACATTGTATCTAGCAAGACTGATGACAGTGATGGAAAAGACAGAGAAGCTCACCAGTAGTTGGAAAGAACATGGGTTCATCTCCCACAACATATCTGTGTTAAGTGAGCTTCTCAAGCCTGGCTACTATACAAACTAAAACCAGAGAGAGACAGAGAGCTGTGGAGGAAGAGCTTTGTCTTTCTTCAATTTCTGCCAGAAAATCAGCTGTGTTCATCCAAACATGCACAGGTTTCACACTAGGTGGGTAAAATATACAGATATTGACATTTTGTACATGTAACTCTTCATATTGTAACAGTGAATATGAAGTGAAATGTTTCCCAAATATTATTGCTTCTTTCAGAATAAGAATTATTTTCTGTATTCCGGCTATAAGATGCTTGTGGATTAGTTTGTAAAACACTTTGAAGTTTTCTACAACTTCTTTAAATTTAACACCACAGTGTTATGGTTCTGTTCAGGTGTACTTTTGAAGTGGACGTGTTAAGTGCAATTTGAAATAAAAAATGTAAAATGTGATAAAAATGCATTTTTGTGTTTATTTGATTCCTATTCAAGATACTTTGATAAGAATGACTATATATGTAATATAGGTGGCTACAGAGTATCTTTGTTTACATTTTTGGTTGGTGGTGTGCCTCGAGATTTTTTCAATTAAAATAATGTACCTTGGCTCAAAAAAGGTTGAAAAACACTGTTTTAGACAATGAAATGTTCATTTTCATGTTAACAAAAGGAATTTATTTATTTGCATATTTTAATGCATTTCTAACAGTGTATTAAAAGGCTAAAGGGGTTAAATGAAAAATCTGAAGAATATGACAATTTCTTTATCTGATTAATCAATTAATCGTTAAAATAATTGCTTTCTAAAATAATTGTGAGCAGCAGCCATAACCTAGAGCAGACATGAGGCATCTGTAATCTGTAATAAGCCCTTAAGCAGCACAACAACCACATGATTAGCAAATATAAAAGAATTCAACCGTAGTTTTTGACTTACCTTTATTTTTCTATGCCTTCTTTAGCTTCTACAATTGTTCGTACTAGAAAATATGAATACAACTGCAGTGTTGTTTTGTTTTTTTCATGTTGGACAGATATTTGACTACAGGCCTCCCACACTGCCTGAAAAGTACGGAAGTTTTTACAGACTGAAAAGTTTCACTCCCTGTCCAAATATCTACACATTTTATTCATCCATTGTTTGTCTATTACAAATCCATCCACATATCCACTTCTCCATTATCCTTCATTATGTAGGG
>NC_088841.1:5303968-5526468 GCF_904066995.2 Poecilia reticulata
AGATGATGTAAAACAATTATTTAAAAAATCCACAGATTCCAACTTCATGACAGGAAAAACAAATTGAAAATCATATCTCTGTAACTTCAACTGCCATTCTTATTGTTCAAAGCAAATACTGCAGGAAAATTAATTAAAATTGACAAGAACCTGAACTTTTTTTTCCCCATACCATCTATGTTTAAAAGATTAAGCTGGTTCTTTTTATTTTTTTAGCCAAAATTATTGAGAGCCATTGTGGAAGATCCAAAGCTTCATTCGTAAACAGAAAGGGAAGCTGTGGATGAACTGTGGAAGTTGTGGTACTCTTGGCACGTTTTGCTCCGGCGGTCAGAGCAACTTTCAGTTACGTGCAGTTGCTTCTGCAACTCAAAAGCGTATAAACCCCTGTTAAATTGTCAGGTATTTGTAAAGTAAAATAAACTTAGCCCAAGACTCATTATTTTAAAACATTTTCTACTTAAAATGTGACATATTCTGTCACCTTTATATATAAAAAGGTCAGTCAGGGAGAGCAATCATCTGACAGTCCATTTACAGTTTACAGTCATAAATTCATGGCTGGCGGGATTTAATTATCTAGCATGTTCCTGTCATCTTGTAGTATATATAACATGCAGCCGTTGGTTTTTTAACCCCACAGCATGTTTTATTTAATGAAAAATCAGTTAATTTCAACAAACAGTGCCCAGATTCTTCATCATCATCATCATCATCATCATCATCATCATCATCATCATCATCATCATCATCATCATCATCATCATCATCATCATCATCATCATCATCATCATCATCATCAGACAGTATACTTGTCAAAATATGCTGTGGGTCTGCAGTCACTATTACTTGCAGTTTTGTAACAGACTTTTTGTATTTCTCTAAGAGTTGTACGTCTGTGTCTTTGACTACTTCTACCAAGCAGAAGAGAAACCAAAAGTAACAAGTCAAATAAAAAAAAAATTCAAATTTTATCTGACAAACAACAGTTGTTGTTGTTTTACCTAACAACAACAGGAAATATCCTCCTAGTATCAATATGATGTGTCTGTGACCCAAATAAATGCTATGTAATATTTTTTTTTCAAATTATGAGATGTAAAACCAACAAATCTGCATTTTACAGAGATTGGCGTATGAGTAAAAAAGTATTTGGTAAAAAAAAAAAAGTAAGAGTAGGGATCAAAACAATCATTTAATAATGAAAAAATACATAACAGATTGAAATCTAAAGTTATGTGGAGATGCTGAGATGTTAAAGTCCAAAATGAAAAGAATTAATATAATTAAAATAATAAAATCAGGCAATGGAAACATTTTTCAAAATCAGTTTCTTTCAATATAAAACTAAACAAAAGCTACACACACGTCTGTCTAGTGAATTTTTGGTTAAAACATTATTTTCTTCATTCAGTGAAGTTATTATGTAAATTTTACTCAAACAGGAGTGGTGAGACTTCATAATGAAACAAAGAAGTATGCTGTAGTAAAAACCCTTATAAAAGTGCATTTTGTTTCCAAAAAGTCACTGAGTAAATGTAACTGATTACTACCCAACTCTGGTTTGCAATTGTGCAACACTCTCTGATTAACAAACCTCCGAGGCGAAAACAGCGGGATTTATACTGAGGTGAAATGAAACTGGATTTTACATCAGAGTATCAGAGTGAAATGGGTTGAAACGCGACGCTGTCTGAACCTTTTTTAGATTTTTATCCAGAAAATGTCTGAAAACCATGTTTCTTTTTCCACTGCAGCCTTGTGTGCAGGGGTGAAAGTAGTTTAAAATTTTTGGGGGTACTATGACGAAAAATAAAAAAATAATACATATATATATATATTGTGCACAGAAAGGTAGCAAGCATTTTACTTGCACACACACACACACACACATACACCTACTAAGACATGCTACTCTGAGTTACTGACATCGTGGAGATTCCTACACACGTCTACATCTTGAAATAGCACCTGATCCAAACTCTTGCCTGAGTTTGGGTCAGTTTGGGTTTCTTGTTCTTGAAATCTGCCTTTGAAATACAATCATGAAGCCTTTTTATCCCCAAGGCTCCTGAATGACACAAGCCAAGAACTTTTGGGTTCTGGACCTCAATAAAATTATGCATAAGTGCAGGTCTGGATCGCTCTTCTGCTTTTGTTTCTTATGTTTGGTAAAATAGTCACAGCATTAAATTGTCTGCGAAAATTAATAAAAATAAATATAATAAGTCACAGACTGTTCCTAGCACTGTGCAATGATTAATACATGAATAATCCTAATGGATTAATAGTAATTAAAAATAATAGTGGATCAAAGGCTTCAGAACATTTATACCACAGCAGGTATGGAAAACCACAAAAGCAAAAATTAAATCATATACAAATCTATTCATCTCTTCATGTTAAATAAATAAAACGTGTCAGCTTGAGTCATGCAGATCTGATCTGATCATTTCCATAGCAACGATCAGAAGCAAGGTGTTGCACCAGAAGTCTAGTGAGCTCACTGATGAGGTCATAGATGACATTATGCACATCACAGTAGATCAAAGAAGTTCTAATGCTTGAATATTGGAATCTCTAAGCATCAGTCAGGATCCAGACAGGAGTTTCAGATTTGTTTATAGCAACAATGTTCAGTTTTGCGACGGCGCTTGTTCCCCTGATATTCCCGGTTGGTTGGGGCATCGGACATGCCGTGACGACTGGGATGAAGAAAGTGTGCAATCGTTTCTTCCCAGGGAAGGATTCCAATGAAGGATATGATCAGGATGAAGAGGACGATCTGTTTAGGAAAGGATTTCCATCCACTTCCAAAGAACAAACCGACCCGGCTGGGGAGGATTGTTCTGAAAAGGCGTTGGATGTTGGGACCTCGGACTCCATCTCGTCCTCTGTACGAGACAGTACAGAGGATGATGGTACTGTCTCTGGACAAACTGACCCGGCTGGGGAGGTTTGTTCTGAGATGTTGGTACAGCGTGAGGGTGAGACTGCAGTCGCAGAAAAATCTAACCCATCTGGTGAAGATTTGTCTGGAGCTGACCTAACAGCCGAAGCTGTGGCTGAAGTGACAGCCAAAGCTTTGGTTTCACTGGTCCCATCCTTGCAGGAGAGTCCTCTGAAGGCCACTTTCACAGGATCCTTTGACAGTGTTGAACATTTGTCTGAAAATCCATCTCTGAATGTAAAGATTTCCGTTGATGTCGAGGTTTCCTGTTCCCCTGGAGTTAACTCAGAAGATAGCGTTGGCTCGGATCTGCTAGATGTAGGGAGGACATCTGCAGGACCAGGACAAGCAGAGGAGAACTTCTTCAAGTTCTCCGATGAGCTCCAGAACAGCTGGGTGAACGCAGCGTTCCAGAGCATCCTAAACCTTAGCGAGACACCAAGCGGTGTCTCGCTAAGGAAAGGATTTTTCTGGAGGCATCGTCCATCCCCTGCTGTGGGAGTCTCCTCCTCTCAGCTGTCCGTCAGCCCGGCAAGCATTTTAGTCAACAAGACCTTTCCCCAGTTCTGATGGAGCTGAGGGAGAAGAAGCTGCCGTCGGACGTGGGAAAGGACTATGACATCAAAAGTTTGCTGGAGTCTGTGCTGGTCTGGTTGGATTCGTTTGGCGGTGACACAGATAGAGAGTTGTATGACAACGACTTGTGCTCTAACTGTGGAGCCACTTCCCTCAAGCTCCTGAACGACGGCGCCATGATTGCCCTTCCACCAGCGTTATTTTTAACCAGTGGCGCAAAAAGTGGGTATGCAGGGTATGCAACGCATAGGGGCGCAGCACCAGAGGGGGCGCCAAAACCCCGTCTGGAGGGGGCGGCGCGCCGATGATGTTTTCCCGTACACTTCTGCGCGCCTTACGCTCCTTCATCTCGCGCACATAACGAGGTAAATGTAGCGAGTTTTACCCTTCACGTATCGTCGCCTCGGGGGGGGGCGGGGGGGGGGGGGTGCTGAGTGAGCGTCGCTCCTTCACCCTGACGTTCCGTCCCTCGGGTCGGGGGGGGGGGGGGGGCGCGGCGCCGATCTATGTTTTTGCATCCACCTGAATAATGTGTAGTTGCGCCACTGTTTTTAACCAGTATATATATACTGCTTGAATACTGGTTGGATTTGGCGTGCAAACGCCGTTGTTCAGGCTGCGGGTCACCGTGGCAGAAAAAACATTGCCTGACCGATAACAAGGTCCTGGTATTTTTTCTGCACAGGTTGACCAGGAAGCACCAAACCAAAGCCACTCAGACCATCGATGTGCCTGCAGAATGTGGGACGGAGACGTACCACCTGTCCTCCGTCATCTGTGCGGATCCAAAGCTGACAGACGTCTACTGTTATTTAATGAAGGGAGAAGGAACCGTGAAGGCAGACAATGAGCATGTCTTCACTGCAGACAGCGACTGCATTGAAGACATGTCCAACAACGGTTTCATTTACATTTACGAGAAGAATTGATCAGACACCAGAGGACAAAAGGTAAAAAGATTTGACAGGTTTCCTGTTTGCAGGTTTCTCTCCGGGCACTCCGGCTTCCTGCCACAGTCTGAAATCTCCATTGAAATGATCCAGTAGGCAGAGGTGGACCCTGAGGACAAAAGGGTCCTCAGGCGCCCCTGCACCGGCGCCGTCCCCTGTCAAAGAGCACTGGGGTTAGTACTGGGAAGCAGAGTCTCGGACAAAACACAGGGAGGTGGAGGAGCAGCGGGAGACTCTCTCTCTTTCTAGACAGACAGACAGACAGACAGACAGACAGACAGACATATATATATATATATATATATATATATATATATATATATATATATATATATATATATATATAAACCTGGCACCGATATATGACCTCAGTCATCCCATTTCTAGTTTAAAAGTTTATTTCCTCTTCAAAAGCTCTTACACTGAATACTAAAGGTTTGTTTTTAACTCATTTGTAAACCACAAATGAGTTGTGGTTTACAAATGCTGGGTATCTCTTGATTTGCTACAAAATAAAGATGTATTTCCCCCTCAGCCCACTGGCTGTAATGTTAACACCTTGAGATGCCATGAGACCTAAATCTTGAACATCATGGCATGGAGTGCATCCCAGTTTTCCATGTCTGGCATATAATAATTCATTTTATATTTTAATCTGTTTCTATTGATCCTGTGTCCAGACAGAGGGATAATCAGTAGCCCAGCATCATGACCTGTTTGTTCTGAAGATCCTGCAGCTTCCACTTCATCTTCCTAACATGGCGCCTCCTCACCCCGACTCTCATAGTGATAGGAGGAACCACAGAGCTCTGTTAGGTTAAAGCTCATCTTCTGAAGTTGGGATATTTTTCCTCCAACAGGTTCCAGAGGAATCACCTCAAACCAGATGTTGGACTTTTCAACAGTGGAGCTATAAAGGTTGAAAAATGTTATTATTTTGGAGAAAATCTCATCAACATCAATATTTCCGCTAAGAGGCAAAAAACAAAGTTGTTTGATAAAGGAAAAGCCTCTCAGACTCTGAACCCGACAGCAGCAAACTAATTTTTATATTAAACAATTAATTTAATTTCACATAATTATCGTGGTCTGAATAGACCCTGGTAAGGTCTATTCAGGGGTCCTGGAGAGGAGGGTCCGTCGGATAGTCGAACCTCGGATTCAGGAAGAGCAGTGTGGTTTTCGTCCTGGTCGTGGAACACTGGACCAGCTCTACACCCTCAGCGGGGTCCTGGAGGGTGCATGGGAGTTCGCCCAACCAGTCTACATGTGTTTTGTGGACTTGGAGAAGGCGTTCGACCGTGACCCTCGGGGCGCCCTGTGGGGGGTACTCCGGGAGTAAGGGGTACCGGGCCCTTTGATACGGGCTGTCAGGTCCCTGTATGACCGGTGTCAGAGTCTGGTCCGCATTGCCGGCAGTAAGTCGGGCTCGTTTCCGGTGAGAGTTGGACTCCGCCAAGGCTGCCCTTTGTCACAGATTCTGTTCATTACTTTTATGGACAGAATTTCTAGGCGCAGCCGAGGTGTTGAGGGGATCCGTTTTGGTGGCCTTAGGATCGCATCTCTGCTTTTTGCGGATGATGTGGTCCTGTTGGCTTCATCAGAACGTGATCTGCAGCTCTCACTGGAGCGGTTCGCAGCCGAGTGTGAAGCGGCCGGGATGAGGCTCAGTGCCTCCAAATCCGAGGCCATGGTCTTGAGCCGGAAAAGGGTGGAGTGCCTTCTCCGGGTCAGGGGCGTCGTCCTGCCTCAAGTGGAGGAGTTTAAGTATCTGGGGATCTTGTTCACGAATGAGGGAAGAAGGGAACGGGAGATCGACAGGCGGATTGGGGCAGCGTCTACTGTGAAGCGGGCGCTGTACCGGTCCGTCGTGGTGAAGAGAGAGCTGAGCCAAAAAGCGAAGCTCTCGATTTACCGGTCGATCTACGTTCCCACCCTCATCTATGGTCATGAGCTTTGGGTCATGACCGAAAGAACGAGATCACGGGTACAAGCGGCCGAAATGGGTTTCCTCCGCAGGGTGGCTGGGCTCTCCCTTAGAGATAGGGTGAGAAGCTCGGTCATCCGGGAGGGACTCAGAGTAGAGCCGCTGCTCCTCCACGTCGAGAGGAGCCAGTTGAGGCTCGGGCATCTGGTAAGGATGCCTCCTGGACGCCGCCCTGGTGAGGTGTTCCGGGCACGTCCCACCGGGAGGAGGCCTCGGGGAAGACCCAGGACACGCTGGAGGGATTACGTCTCTCGGCTGGCCTGGGAACGCCTTGGGATTCCCCCGGAGGAGCTGGAAGAAGTCTGGGCCTCCCTTCTGAAGCTGCTGCCCCCGCGACCCGACCCCGGATAAGCGGAAGAAAATGGATGGATGGATGGATGGATGGATGGATGGATGGATGGATGGATGGATGGATGGATGGATGGATGGATGGATGGATGGATGGATGGATGGATGGATGGATGGATGGATGGATGGATGGATGGATGGATGGATGGATGGATGGATGGATGGATGGATGGATGGATGGATGGATGGATGGATGGATGGATGGATGGATGGATGGATGGATGGATGATTATCGTGGTAGAAGCCATTTGTTTGTTAAATACTGAATGAAACGTATTTTCCGTGTTTGATGTTTGTTGTAAAAGACATATTGTCACAAAGAATGAGGTAATTAGTAAAAGTTTGTCGTTTGTTGAATGTTCAGAAATTACAGCGGCTGTGATGCGCCAAGACAAATTTTAAACTCCTGCTGTGCTTGTTATGGAACCGAAACGCACAGAATTGCGCAACACCTTGTTGAAACAATAATCACTGAGATTATTGTTGTTGATGAATCATTAATTTGAACACGTTTTGTTGATTTTTTTTTTGTTTGTTCTTTAATAAAGTTATGAACATTTTGATAAGGACCCAGAGGAGGACGTGCTGCTCTCAGCGTCCTGGCGCCGTACAGTTTGTCACCTCATGCTGAGATCGATTCAAAACCCTCAGCGATCGACGTTTTAGAGCCCTGCTCTATAGCACGAACAGTTCAGAAACAATATGAAAAGGGGAAAAATGTTATTTAATAATGATTAAGTCGTGTTTTAGATTGTTCTTGAAAAACTAATGAGTCGCGACTGATTAGTGGGGGAACTCACGGCTGCACAGTGAACCGATTGATTTTTTACAGCAGACAGCCGCTCCACTTTCTTGCAGGTACTGCGTACCCCCGCTGCATCTTTTAGGGGTACGCAGTACCCTGCTGTACCCCCTTACTTTCACCCCTGCTTGTGTGGCCTTATCGCGCACCATTCCATTGAAACAGACCAATGTGACGAAACATGAAAGAGTTCAAGGGGTGTAAAAAAACATTTGCAGGGTGCTGCAAATATCGGCCATGCTGCTGAAAGGGAACCGTATACATTAAGACCAGTAGGAGGCAGTGTGGTATTTTTGGTTGAGTACCATTAGGTAGTACAGCACTCTGTTTAATAATAAATCTAACAATTATTAAAGATGCACATCTTTGTGTAAAGACTGAGGGGTACTTTATGCTGTGTCTGTGTTCTTACAAAACAATTCAGAATTCAGAAAAACAGCAAACCTGCTAAGTCATATTTGATACATTTGATGATAAATAGTAACTTCATGCTTGCGTCTCTTCGTCTTCCTATCATAACGGATTAGGCCATGTTGTTGTATTCCTCCATGTAAGCCATGGACTCAGAGGCCTGCTGTATCATAACCCGCTGATTAATATCACACAGAACACTGAGTCACTCACACTTGCAGTGTCTTGAGTCCTGTACTAAAGGACTTCGTCATGCTACACTTACTGAACCATAATTGATGTAAAGATTCTGGGCTTGTCTCCTGGAAGAGGATGCGTCGAGCCGTCGAGCTGAGGGAAGCTTCAGAATGAAGAAAACCTGTGATAGATGTCACAAAGAGAAAGACTGCGTTCCTCAAAGAGGAGCTCAAAGTAAAATGGAGCCTCTTACCTTCATCCAGTCAGTTACTGTAGGTTATCTGCTGCCTCAGGTTCTTCTCAGGTTAAGTAATTGACGTCACGGGCTATGATAAATTGAACATTTGAAACTCTAAACTTGTGAAAAAGTTAGGGCCCATATGAAAGCTTGTGTAGTTTACAACATATTTGGACACGTTATATGTAAAGTGCAATAAAAAAAAATGCAATTTTCGGTGGGGGAACCATAAGAAAACCATTCTTATTACTTAAGATAGAAAAGATTACACACTGGATTACCATATCAGAAGGCAGCGAGCGCAACGTCCTTCTTCGTAAAATGTAAACAAAAATTATGTTTGACCTACTTGGACACATGATCAGGATACATCTGGTATGGAACAATACAGAATACCAGATGGAAAAAACTCATCCCAGCTGTCCAGCATGGAGCTGGACATGTAATGGTTTGGCGATTCTGTGCTGCAATAAAACCTGATCACCTCGTTAAAGATGTTTAAAGTGACAAAATGTTCATCATGCGTCACACAAACCAGCCAAGTCAAGGCCTCTTTCCCTCTCAGTTGCTGGTCGGTGCCCTTAAAAAAACCTCCATTTGGTTCAACCACTTCTAATTTTCACACCTGCCCTTGTTGTCCTTTATGGCCTGCTTTTCACCTTTTCAAGCTTCTCGCAACAGTGCTCTGCTGTTTTCTGCTGTCTTTGTGTAGCCATCAACAGAGTCACTCTTACACAACCAGTAGCTCCACCACCTCACCAATCAGTGACAGACTATCTCAGCCAGAAAAAGCTCACTTGAGACCAAGCAAGTTCCAAAGAAGGAGCTGGTACCAAGTAGCCGTTCTAGATGGAAACGGTATCAGCCTATTAGGCGACAAACTGCGGTAGGTTTCAGAGGAGATGGAGTATGAGTCAGTGAAGAATGTGAGACTATCTGTCATGGATGGAGTCAAGACCGGTTCTTTCAAGAAGAAGGCGAAGACCAGACTTTCAGAGACCAGACCTAAAACCAGACCTTTCGAGACCCAGTCCAAATGTTTAGAACTTTGACAAATATTTTAGGACATTTGCTTTTTGTACACCACAAAATGCAAAAAAAAAAAAAAAAGGGAAAAATGTTTAATTACTCAACCAAAACTAATTTCATTACATGCAAGAAACTCTTTAAACATCTCACCACTGAAAGTGAGGAACGGGGCAAACTTTCCTCAAACTCATGTCAGAAACTGTTTGTGTTCATTTACAATAAAACGACTTGCAGAGCCAAACTAGATCAATCACACAAACTAGATTAGTCAATGAAGTGGGAACACAAAAGCCTGTGTTTGCGATGGTCTGTCACATAAAATCTAAAAAACGTTGAAGTTTGTGGCTATAAGGCGACAAAACGTTAAAAAGTTAAATCAATAATGATATTTTTTGTGAAGCAGCTTGTGTTGTAGGCCTCACAGCTCTCCTTCCTGGATCCTGGGTTTAAAGACAGCAGAGCGGAACGGCAGAGAGCAGCAGCCTGATATATAGCTCATTTGTCAGTGACGCGGGAATGCTTCGACCTTCCTGAGGCAGGCAGACTTTGCCAACTCAGCACTTTCTCTTTCTATGGCCAAATTACAGTCATCACCCGCACAACTGAGCACAGGTCCCCCACATCCACTGCACCTTACGTGACGTCAGACTCGTTTCTGCTGCGGCCTGTTACAGAGGCAGAATCAGAAAAACAAAAAACAGGACAATTTTGTGAGAAACTCCAGTCCACAGATGCGTTCGTAGAAATTGAGAGAGTAAGTAGCCGACAATGCACTGAATAAGTGATCATCTAAAGGCAAGTAACCTCCTTTAGATGACAAGATAAAAAAGGAAACCTGTCTTTCTTTCAGACCAATTAAAGTTTTTCATGGAAGACTTGGGCAGCTGTCTCTTGCCTTTTTATTGTTATGATAGATTTTCACATATAAGGAGAAGTCTTTGAAAAATGACTGCGCATTAAATGTGTTATGATCCTGCAGGGAGATCAGTCATGTCAGCAAGACGCAGACGACTCTAAATCTACCAAACTGAGTGATGCTAATTACAGCTTTCACTGTGAATCCAAAAGTATTGATACGATCAGCAGTGCGCGCGGCTATGTTAGTTTATAAAACTATATCCTGTTAACCTGCCTGTTGTTGTCCACCTAAACTGACCTGCTTGACAAAGATTAAAGTCACAAGTATCCGGATATCTGGGGAGACTAATACATTTTTGTGTTTTGGCCTTTCATTCACACATAAAAGCTGTTTACTATTGCTAAAAACGATTATTTAGTCTAACCAAAATAAAGAGTTGAGAAAACTCAGTTTTTGTGTTTGGTGTGTAAGGGAAAACAGAGATTTAGGTTCCCGGCATTACAGTCTGCGACAATTAATGTGCTAATATGTCCACGTACTTGCTTTTAAATGATTCCAAAATGTTGTATTGTATTTTAACAACTTTATATTCTAATATGCTATTTAAAAGTACTTTAACCTATATGTCTTTCCACACAAATGAGCCTCCTGGCAAAATGTTTAGTTTCTAGCAGGAAGTCTTGGTTGTTTTGAAGCAATCTGATAGGTTTTAGTTTCGCGCTACACTGCCCCCTATGGGTTTGGCATGTTTAAAACATCACTCAGGGTTGGATTTCTGTGGTTTCACGTGGAACAAAACTTTTCTAAAACCAACCTTGTGTTTATGCTGATGTTTTGTTAAACAATGTGGCTTGGATATTTGTTTTTATAAAGACCCAGCTACATGTGGACAAAGCAGCCAAGAAGGCCCTTGATAAACGGTGAAGGATTGGTGCACTGCTCAGGTGGAAGAATCTGTTATTTTGGTGATCAGCATGGAGGATGCAACAATAAGCAGAGGCATATTTTAAAGAACAAATATAAAAGTTGCCAGCTGAGAGGCAACTCATGTTAAACTTTAAGAGGTGCACTGCAAAAGCAAGCATCTTCAGCCACAGCGCCTAGACTGGAGAACAACCTTCACACCTCAGCAGGCGTGCTGTGTTCTCACTATCACAGGCAGGTTTCTGTGAAGACTAAGAAGCCCATGCAGCGCTGCAAGGCCAGAGGAAGAGCACAACGGTGAAACGTAACAAATAAAGTCCCTGGTAAAATAAACAACACTAACCTTAGCAGACTGCTCGCAGTATTGAGTTCTTTCAATTTTCTGGCTCTGAAATATCTCATATAAAAAAAATTAAAGAGTTTTATCAGAACATCAGCACAGTGTAATTAGCTAGATTAACTCATTCTGATTAATGTGATGATAATCTGTTTCAGGTTCCATTAAAAAAAAAAGAGAGGGCTTTAAAGCTCCGGTGGGAAACCTCTATAAAAATATTTTTTACATATTTATTAAATCCGTTACTATGTCCTCCTGACAGTATAGTATGAGACAGATAAAAAAAATATATCAAGCTCATCTGGCTTTGTCTAGTGGACCGCTCCTGATCAAAAACAACCAATCAAAGTCAGCAGTGTCAATCATGGTCCTGTACATGCTGCTTACACCTTTCCCTTGCTCTTTGCTGCGCTATGGCTACTTCCCCTTAGCAGAGCCACCAATGAGGGTGGAGAAACAGTTTTACTGTAACGTTAGCTTGTTTCTCCACCATTAGCAGAGGTGGAGCAAACTGGCAGTCTTGAACATGTACAGACGTACACCAGGTGATTGACAGCGCTTAGAGCCTCCTCCTGGCCTTTATTGGTTGTTTCTGACTGGATTGTGTATTTCTGCAGATGGCAGTAGGACCAATGAGTCAAGCCAGAGGAGTTTGATTTTTTTCACAGATTATCTGTCTCATTCTACTGGACAGTTTCAACAAATATGTAAAAAACACATTTTTGTAAAAGTTACCTACTGCTGCTGGTTTAAAGCCCTCATTGTTATTAATTTTTTAATTAAACCTAAGCCCCATCTACAGCCTGTGGTCCAGCAGTAAAGTGGCATTGGTGCTCGAATGAGGGGAACTGTCTGATTTTGAATTAAACCACTTCCTAATCAAAACAAAGCTAATCTTATTTGTTCTTATTATGAACTAAACTGTCAGGGAAAATTCATTTAAAGGGAGCTAATTGCTCTAGATTTTACATCAAAGCTCATTATCTTAAAGTTAAGAACGCCGAACAGCTTTACATAACAGAGAGGGTAAAAAAATGTATGAGTCTGGGTTTATTTATGAGTTTGGCTTCCTGTGCCACAGCAGATGTATCCTCCTTACATAAGAGGAAGCCCTGCTGGAGGCTTGAAGTAGGTGTCCCCTACGCATTAAGGATTCTGCTTGAAGACTACCTTCAGATCTTGGGAGAGCGTCGCTCTCAGCTCTCGCTTCCTCAACAACAGGCTGTGTGAACAGCACCGAGAACAGTCACGACAGGCCTTTCCTTCATATTTGTGCCAAGTGACGGCAGCACACTGATGAGAGCGCTTGTGAAAAACAATGAATGATTGAGAAACTAGAGAAACCTGTCAAAGTGATTGTTTTTCATGTTGTATTTGCTCCTGTTTGTTTCTATGCACCGTTTTTTTACTCAGATTCACAAGGATCTTTTACGGAAACAAAAAGCCGTCTTTGGGGAACCTTGGTTAAAAATGGTCAGAAGTGTTACTCAAGTAAATGTAATTGAGTAAATGTAACTAGTTACTACCCAAGCTTCTTAAGCTGTAGATGAAGTAAGTTTGACAAACTTAATTCAACTACATGGAACAAATTAACAGATTTTTTTTTCCAAGTTGGAGATCTATTCTATTTTTTCAGTTATCAGTAAAAAAACAAAATTTTAATCAGAAAATAAGATTTCTTTTTATTTTTGGTAAAGTTTACCCTGCTTTACTTTTACTTTTATTTTTATGGTTTGGTCGACTGTAATGTACAGATTTCTCCACAATCTGATAAATCAAATATACATAAAGGCTCAGACATGAACAAACTATTGCATGGCATGTATGGCTTCCCAACATTGCCATTGTGAGCTGTAAGTACCAAGCTAAAGGTGTGAGTGATTCTGCTGAGACAGTATCGGCTGCAAAGGGTTTCCGGAGCTCATTAGGAGCCCAATAATAATTGTAAACCGGGTCTAATGAATGTGAAGGTACATATTCATGCTAATAGAAACGAATAGTCTCATGTGCTTCGCCTGCAGCGTATAATTGCCGCCTGACCTGGAAGCCATTAAAACAACGAGTTACACGTGCAGGCTAAACCTGTCAGCTCAAACTAGATTAAAGTGCTGAGGTTTGCGTGTGCCAGACTCCCCACCCGAGGATTCTTAGCTATGAGTCACACATGGTTTATTAATGTGTCTGAAGCATGAGCGAGTGGGAGGGGAAGCCGTCTTGGGGGAACCTTTGATTTCCCTCATCATTCGTTAAATTAAAAAAAAAAAAAGAGAGAGATTCACAGTGTGATGTGAATAAGCTCTGGTCTGTCAGGGAAGAGAGGATAAAACAAAAACAAGTGACAATATTTCCCTCTTGTAAATTACTCTCCTTTTTTTGTGAAAAGGTTCCATCCAACACTATAACCGTCTTCTTCTTCTCTTGTAGTCTCTCTGCAGCACTTACAGTATCTGCCATATATTTACACTAAGTCGTCTTCGCTAGCTTCGCTAGAAAGTCTAACAATTACTTAATTTTAACAATCCATTTGAGCACAAATAAACAGCAGCATGTAAAGCTTTGAGTCATAACGCCTCTGCTTTCAGGAAGGCTGTAAATACAATCCCGCCAAGGTGTGGTGAGCACGCTGAAAGCACCTCTGGTCTAGCTACTACTTGTGTACATGGATCACGTATCTTTTCAATTTCTGGCATGATCACACCCTTCAGCTTTTTACAAAGACCCCCGGCTCATTAACTTTGGGGGGAAACTTTGCAGAATAGCCTCAGGAATCTTGGCCACCGCCGCCAACACGAGTTCAGTTTGAGCAGCAGTGTGAAACGTAGCAGATTATCAACAGCGAAATTGCACACGGGCCATACGGTAAACCATAAATACTAAGATTCAAAACACATTTGTGACTTTTAATAGCTCTGTTTTTTTTTTCTTTTCTTTTGCAGATTTACATATAAAAAGCCTGAGGGTGAGCACTGAAGCGTTCTGCTGATGTACAGTAATTATGAAAAACAAGACATCTCTTTTGATGTCGATAGCAGGAGGACTAATGCTAATGTGTTTTTATGGAAAGCTCAAGATGGCCTTTCTGTGCAGCAAAATGTAATGAATGGTGGAATCTCATTAACCCCTTTGGTACGATTTAATGCAGAAACTACTGAGACTCATTTCAATTTTTAGCCTATTTTTAATCTGAAAATCATTACTTCTATGCCTTCCTCCTAATTTATAATCTTTAATTATTAAACTCAAATGCAATTAAATACAACACAGGTTAAGGTAAAAAAAACAACAACAACACATTTTAGTCAGTTTTTTCTGGATTTATTTTATAATCCAATCTTACTGTGTTTAATATTAAAATGTGGACTCAATAAATACTTTCTATGAAATTCCCCAATCATGTAGCAGAACTTAAAGGTTACTTTTTTCCCTTTTTTGTAACTTTTTTGTAACACTGACTTTAAAGGCACTTAAAATATACCTTTTCGGACCCACTAGAACTTACTTGGTACAGTGGATGCCGCTATTCGCACGGGAACCCAGCAGCCTGCGAAACACTAAAGTATGTAAATACTTGAGACCCCTTCTAACACTTATAGCTGCCTATTTTAATAGTTTTAAAATCAATTGTACCTTAACTTGCATTAATACACACCGTATTTTAGCACCATCTCAGTAGCGAATAACAACAGTCTTTCTTATTTCCATGCTTGAGGGAACAGCTAGCCTGGTAAAAAACAGCCTCTTGTTCTACACTTCACTTCATACAGAGGGACCTTCTGATACTGAAAACCGATTGTTTTCTGGAGGCGTGTTAAAGTTTTATCCAATCGCTAAAGTTTGGCCGTGAAGTATGTAACGTGCCAGATTTACTCTATAAATCTTACTATAAATTGCCTGTGCTGTAAACAACTGTCCTCCACTGCGAAGAGAGAAGTGTTGAGCTCAACAAGGAAGCTGTTAACGTTAAATCAATTATTTGAAGCGTGGCCAACGTAGACTGAACGGCTTCATTCACTGCTACCATTGCTAAAACTACAGGCAGTCTACAAGTCTAAACCATCGCAGAAACAGAAACAGCACTGGACATGACTTGTCCTTCCTTTCGCTGACTCTAATGAATCCTTCAATGACATTTGCTGGAAAGAAACTGCTGAACTCTGAAAATAAAGTGATAAATTTCAATGTGACTCGAACTCTCACTTCCGTAAAGCGTATCTTTGATAACCAATACAATGCTGGTTTCACACCTTTTTGTTTGTGTACTTCTGGTTTTCGCTCTGTCCCTGTCCAGAAAAAGTCAGATAAAGCTGAACGTCATTCACACTCTCCAGGGAATGAGTCACTGACACTGACTGTCTCCTGCTCCTCTAAGCTGCTGCTGCATCACTGTGACTGCGACGGTGTTAAAGAATGTCACGAATATTGTTATAATAGGATTATCCCCTGTTTCTAAAAGGGATCTTCTCTGTAAAACTGGTCATGCTGATTGAATTTAATGTATGCACAAATTCACACTCCCACAACTCTAACATGTTCACACACTACCACCATGTTCCCTTTAACAGGGCAGCACCAGACATTAAAATGTGTAGCAGATTGACAAATGCCTTCCATTTGCGCTGACCTTCTTCGGTTTATTTTCCAATGAGCAATGCTTGTAGAGTTTCTTCTTTAACTCTCTTTCATGTTTCTTTTATAACACCTTGGGATTGCCTTGGACAATAAATCAAAGGTGAATTCCTCCGATGGGAAGTCAATATTTCATAGTTCTGCTGTCTCTCTGTGCTGAATAATTCACCCTAAGGTGTGCAGACCTGATGAGTAAGTTTTGCTGAATATCGCCTAACTGTGAAATTGGTTTTATTCAGTTGTTGGCAGGTGATTCTATTAAAATGACATTTCACCATCACAGTGGTTAAACCTATTGAATTTTAAAATTCACAGACTTAGGTGTGATAAATGTGAGAAGAAGTATGATAGGTATTTTCCTAGAACCTACATAAAAGAACCACAGACAACGTATATGAATTTTATGACAAACTTTGCAAAGGAGAACAAACTCTATCAATTGCTCCTCCGAGCTGTTCATAGAGCGTTCTGAAAATCTTTGGGTAAAGCTTGTCTTTTATTTTCAAACTTCAAAGAGGGAGGATAGGCAAGATAGACAGCAGAGAAAAAACAGCAAAGGTCGTAAAACATTTTACCTAAACACAGCAAAGGTCGTAAAACAATTTACCTAAACAACTAGCAACCCAGTTCCAGATGCGATATCTGATTTACGGCCTGAGCCCGGTTCAAATCTTGGTCAAACTGTTTCACCTGAAGATGAACAGGCAGCTGTGACCCCCCAGGTCAGTTAATACACACACTAAAGAAGAGAACATTTTAATCTGCTCTAACATTAGACTGAATATGAACTAAAGTAACAACAAAATGATAATACCAAAAAATCTCTAACAAAGTAAATCTTTGGAGAGAAGGAAGTTAAGCTTGATGCAAAGCATTTTACAAATGTCTCCAATTAAAAATAATTAATACTTTTTAAGTACTGTTGAAAAATGTTCCTGTTAAATCATTTTTATACTGTATAATCATATGAAAGCTCAAAATAATGCTGTATTGTAAGCTAGCTTACTTATTAATAAGCTGTCTTACCAGTAATTTTGCTAACTTATTAGTAGGCTAGCTTGCCAAGTTTATTGGTATGTTATCTTACTCATAAACTAGTTTACTATTAAGCCTATTGGTTAACTAGCTTATTGGTAAATTAGCTTACCAATTATTTTATTAACTTAACAATGTATTGTTTGGCTAGCTTACCAATAAGTTAGTTTATTAGTAAACATATTGGTTAACTAGATAACTAGCTTATTGGTAAGTTACCTTACTAATTCCTTGTTTTGCTAGCTTACCAATAAGCTAGTTTACTAGTAAGCCTATTAGTTAACTAGCTTATTGGTAAGTTAACTTACCTGTAAGACATTATTTTGAGCGTTCGTATAATTGTAAAGTATAAAAATGATTTAGTAGAAACATTTTTTCAACAATCATTAAAAAGACTCCTTCAGTAATTTAATTTGTGACATTTGTACATGTTTAACGTACTTTTCTCCAAAGGTTTACTTATTCTCACAAGCTTATTGATAAGCTAGTATAGCTGATGCTTTGTAAGTGTTAGCAATATGACCAACTTGACTACTTCCACTGAATAATTAACAGCTATTTTGGATGAGTTTTTCATCCAAACTAAAGGTAGCTGAAGATAATGTCTGATCTTATATGTTTTTAAGCAATTCAGCTCAGAGTTAAAGCTTGACACATAATTCAGCTCTCCAGAAAAGCGAAAGGTAAAAATCGACAGATAGGCCCACTGCATAATTTTAAGATGCTGAATGCATAGTGAACAGCTCCAGGCACCAAATCACAGCATCATTTTGTACCTACATAGCACAAAAAAAAAAAAATCCAGATTCTTAGAGTTTTTTAATGTGCTAATTTTGTGTCTCCTGTCTCCCAGATACACTAACTTGAGTTTCCCCGAGCCTTTCACAGAGTCTCTCTTTGGTCTCTCAGCAGTACATTCAACACCCAGTGGACTCCAATGCCTTTCTCTATGGATCTGCTGGTTTTACTGCTACTTTCTGCAGCACAGTAAGAGGAGAAGCACAGCACATCTCAACACTAGCCTATCAGTCTGTTATAGTCTCCACTAATTCTTTAGACATTCCTTTGACTCAGTCCACCTGGAAAGGCAAGTATATTAAGTACAAAATACCTATCAGTATTTAAAAGGGCAGGCAGTATTATGTAACTTTTTTTGAGCTTTGTAATGTTATTCCATCATCAGAACCAAAGCAACAATCAAAGGGTTGCTTTGATTGTTTAATGCATGTTTGAGAAATCCTTTTAATCTCAAGTGGCAGCCATTCAGTTGTAAAACACCTGGGTGGACCTAGCCCCGCCTTCCAGGACAAAGTCCCTCCTCCACTCTGCTCCTTCAGACTATCCGGCAGAAAAGGGCAAACACTGTACAAACTACTTCTGCTGTGGGTGTGTGGGGAGATTTTTCCCAATTACTCATTTTTTTATTAAATATTTTTCTTGAATTGTCATTATTTAGTAGAAATTGATTTTCACTTTGACATTAAAGAGAGTTTTTTAAAATATATATACATTTTTTTTGTTTTGTCCAAAAAAAGCCGAATTATGTTGATCATGATTGATTTGTAAAAGCAACAAAAAGGATAAAACATGCAAGGGGCTGATTGCCTTTTAAAGGCACTGCATCTTAATAGTAATTCTGCTAACATTATTTTAATTAATGAGATACTTTACACTCGTCCAGAAACTAGGGGAGTCATTACTGGGACCTGCAGCGTAGCGTAAAACACTAATCTAAAAACAGAAAAATATGGGCAAAAGACGATGTAAAGAAGGCATTACTCATAGCGGCGTAGTTTTGAATTGCCGTGGAAAAGCTCAGGTGTGGTTAAACTTTCTCTCTCCTTTACTTGTTTCCCTGCCTCCTACTTCTTCTGCCGTCTCTTCCTCCAACCTCTGGCTGACAAAGCGGGAAAAAGCAATTAGCATCACTGTCACTATCCATCTATTATCCACCGTCCTAATAGAAGATGACAAATTATAGCATGCAATATGGGATGCTATGCCCACCTCCTGCATGTGTGTGTGTGTGTGTGTGGGGGGGGAGGGCGTGTGTGTGTGTGTGTGAGGGAGGATGGAGTAGAGTTGCTTCCGACTACAACTCAGATACTGTTCCCTAAAAAAGCGGGCTTGTGCAACTGTTGTTGAAGATATCAGAGGGAATAACGAGGCGTGGAGGGCAACATCACCTGACATACAGAACCATCAGCATTCTCCAAACTTGACATGAAACTGAATGAAAATAAATGTCATAAATGACGTGCGGAGTGATGCTGCCATGACATTTCTGTGAGGCTACAGTATATCCAATTGAATCCACCTCAAAAATGTCACCTGATCACCAATTGACAAGAATCTGGAGGTTTTAGTAGGATTTATTTCCTACTAAATCTGTTTTTTTATGTGACCGTGGCAGCACTTTAATAAATAACGTTAACCTGCTGATTTTAAAGAAAGTGTCTAATTAAAAACTGAACCCAATCATGTTGATTTTTCTGACACTTGACTCAAACAGCAAAAGTGTTGAGTGAATTCCCCAAAGACAGAATATGAGATGTATTGAATATGCAAACAAAAATAAAAGTGTAGATTTTTAGCTATGTATGGATTTTTGGGATCTGAAGAGTCCTATATTGATATTTTTTCAATAGAAATACATTTCTATTGAAATATATTCAACACAAACACCAGGTAGCTCTACAAAATAAAATGCTAGGAAAGTAGAAGTATAAAATCAAATGAACCATGGATTCAAAATAAAGCAGTGACTTGTAGGATTTTTTTTTATTATTCATTTACTGTTTTTAAGTTAAAGGATGAGCTTGCTAATTTTCAGTGTCAGTGTTGCCAATAATAGCAACAAAAAAAGTGCAACATTGATATCCCATGAGGCTGGATATTTCTAGCAAGGGTATACATAAAAACTGTGAAACACATAATATGAACAAATCTCATGTAAACCTTTTTTTTTTGCATTGTAAATAAGGTGTTGGCTCAATACGTTCCTGCAGGAAACACGAGTCTGCAGAAGTTGTGTTCCTCCAAAGTTGCACTTTTCTCAATTTTGTCTCGAGTCAGACTTCTTCGTATTCTCGCACAAACATTTTACATCTGGATAGTTCAGTACCTATGGGATAAACTGAGTCAGTGTTCATTTTTCATTTCTCAGGAAGCTCCTTTACCTAACAGGCACATCATGGCTGTTTGCATTGGCCACAGCGTTCTCACCAGAGGGACCATGAACCTGGGAAGCCTGCCATCTCTTCTTTTCACTACATTCTCATTATTAAGGTATGAAGCATCTTCATAGAGTTGAATCTTCCTCCAACCATTTCTCAGAATTTATTTCATTATTTTTTTTCCTTTTACACCAGTACAGTTTAACATGTGTGCACACTTTTGATAAATACCTCTCACTAACCTTTTTGATTTATGTTTGTCCTGAGATCTAAGCGAATAGCTGGAGAAAGGTTATTACTGCGATGTAAAGCAGAAGAATCGATCAATCTTCTGGAATCAGACTAATTGGTATTTGGAGAAACTATCCAAATACCATGTGGAAAATAAAAAGACTGGAAACTGTTGTGGTTAGTTACAGTTTTCAGTGCACATTTTTTTGTAGTGATGATTTTTTGTTTTGGCATGACCTAGTTTATTAATTGTTCATCCTTCTACCTTGTTTCCTGTAGGGTAGCCTTTGTCTATTGCACATGGTAGCGCACCAATCTAAAAATATGTTATTATTATCCGTTATATTTTAAGAGCCTAACCCTAAAACTGGATTCTTTCAACGCCAGAATAAAAGAAAAAAAAATCTAACATACTTTCTTCTGTTTTGCATTAGTAACAATATGACTTGAGTCTTTGGTGTTTGCGGAAGGTTGGATGGTAAATATATTTGCTTGAGCTTTTGCCAGTATGATTCATAAAGATCACATGGCAATGGGAAATGTTCTCCAGTTCCTTAGCCAACAAAATAACAAGGTCCATGGGTGTCGCTTTTCACAGGTCAGTGAAAAGTTCGAATTAAGAAATATAGCGAGGGATATGGAAGTAGGTTAGCTATGCTAGCTTGACTATGTGAATCTTAACATGTAGATGTGCTGTGGAATTTAGACAGCAGGTTTGGTTTGGTTAGGTTCGGTTAAAAAAACATTAGGTGACCCACACACCAACTCTCTTACAGATAAGTCTGTAGAGCAGGTGTTTCAATTAGCTAATCGACCAGCGCTGTGTCCAGACGGTCACTAGTTAATATTCACAAAGTAAACATCAAGTCTGAAAACATAAAAGTATTACAGACTGAATGTTCTGTTTTCTGTGTAGGAAATATTTGCGTGTTTTTGATTTTGGTATTGAACTCCGATACACTTGGTCAGTTGCTATGGCAGCGGGTCTACATGTAGCATAGCTGACAGAGAGCGAGACAAGATTATATGTGGTTTTAAGTTGTTCTTCAATGTTTTTCTGCATTAATTTCCCTCTGCTGTGGCGCATTACACTAAATTAATAACACCTACATCTCCAGGTTTCATTTTGTTAATGGAGTTGTTCTATAGATGGATGGCAAGTGAAATAAAAGTCTTCTTGCCCTCCAGCGTTGTGTGCAGGCGTGAAATTTCTGAATGTAAACAACATGCAACATGTCTATAACGCTTCTGCACATTTATTGACTGTATTCATGCCAGGTTTGACAAGTAGATAAAGAGAAAAAAAAGTTCATATTAGTGAATTAAAAATCTTTGAAGTGGTGTCTGACAAAACTCATGATACAAACTTTTGCTTCTAAAGTTCTCCTCAAATGCCAACACCCATTGATGCCTTGTCTCTTCCTCTTGTGCTAGGAAAGGTAATTAACCTTGCAGTAAGCAGATAGGCTCATCCGGAGGCCATTTATCTTGCTCCTTAACGACACCCAGGTTATCTCAATGCCTGCCCGCATTATCACACTCTTTTCTGAAAGGCTGGATATACTGTAGGAGCCGAGAACGTGGCTACGCAATAGTGTCAAACTGAGGCTAAACAGCTTTGTTTTTATGACTGTATGAGAGTTATGTAACTAGAATTTTTGTGTTCTTTTGTACATGGGGACATCTATCCATTATGTGGCTTTTATTTAAGGATACCCACACATCCCTGTCTTGAAGTATAAAAAGAGCAACAACTACTGTTCCAACACCAATTTGTTAGAGTAACATTTTTCTTAGAAGCAAATCGCAGCAATTGTCTGCATACAATGTTGCGAGTGCGTTCATGTTAGTATTTGACCCTCATCCGGCAGAATGTTCATGGAGTCAGGCACTGATGCTGGACAAGAAGGCTGATAATACACACCCATTCAGCAATTTATTGATGAAATCCCCATTTTGTTTCAGGAACTTCATCACTTAGTGAATCAAATTATAGAAGTACACACAGATGGATGTTTGAAAGACTTTATTTCCTTAAATAATTATCTGTCAGATTTTCTTCTGACAGATAATAAAAACATGACATTTGAAAATAAAATATTACATCACACCAAAAAATAATTGATACAGAAATGCTGCCTTAATGAAAAGTATGCTTAATATCTAATTAAAGGTTGTCAATTTTCTAAAAGATAATTTATTGAATATGGCAGCAATAAAAACACAAATAATAACATTACATGATCTTAGTCAATGTTGTGCCCTATACACAGAAATAAAGATGCCAGATTCTTGAAAGTGAAAGTGAGACTGGAGGTATGACCTACTTTCTGATTAATCTGACTAAATATGATCAGACTACTAAGTTCACACTCAGAATACTGAAATCTATTCTCCAAGGGTTGAGCAGATATGTGGATACACACTTTACACATCCCATCCTGATGCATTGTAGCACAGCTTTGCTCCCAATAGACATGCACTATTCAAACCGTCAAAGAAAAAAAACACACACACAAAAAAAGGACACAAATTGTTTGAATGCATGACAGAAAATGATCTGTTTCATTTTGTCTCGTCGGGAACCGCATAACGAGTGTTTTTCCATGCAACAGCATTGTAAAGTAGGAAACTGTGTGCACACAAAGAGCTTTATTTTTTCCTCTCTTTCTCAAAAAAGAAAAAGATGTCAGTGAGTAGGAGTTCAGCATTATGCCCAGGTATGCCGCACACACAGAGGTACCAGGGTAAATGTAGCGTCTCTCTGATTTCAAAACAATGGCAACAAAATAATTAACTTAAAAAAACAAGCAACAATGTATTTTTCAAACTTGCGTTAGTGTGGGAGGTTATGAGCTGGAGGACGGCCGCGCTGCATAATGAGAAGAAAAAACAAAGCAGCCCGTCCGGATGCATTTACAAGCAGACCTCTCCAACAACCCCTCTTTGTTTTAATGCACTGAATTATGTGCTCTCTGGAGCACATAAATAGAAATCAATTAAACTCTACATACCTCATCCAACTAAACAACTCAGAACCAGCGGGTTGTTTTTTTAATTCCAGAATAACTCGTCTAATTAGAAGTTCTTGCAGAAGACTGCGTCGTCGTACAACAATTACGGAAGAAAAGTTTCAGCATTTTTCACAGTCTTTCCCCACCAAGCAGCAGCTCTAGTT
The DNA here is from genome assembly GCF_904066995.2 of Poecilia reticulata. NCBI lineage: Eukaryota > Metazoa > Chordata > Actinopteri > Cyprinodontiformes > Poeciliidae > Poecilia > Poecilia reticulata. The sequence continues at coordinate 5,327,803 of NC_088841.1, forward strand.
TACTCATCCCAACAATATGCTAACAAAAGCTGATTCGATTTTCCTATTTATGTTTGGATATAGGAGGCTGTTAGAGGGAAACATCTGCAACCAAAGCAGCATTAGGCCAGAACAGCATTAGGCCAGAACACTGCTGCCACTGGCAACGGCCAAACAGCTACAACAGGACGAAGCGGCTCCATATTGTAGTGGATGCACCGTGGATAGACGTCGACTCGTGACAAACTGAAAGCGAAATAAGCTAACATCGTTCGGCGATTGGACTGCTGTGTTTCAAACACATGTATTTTTGTGTTTGAAGGAAACGGTGGGTTCTGCTTCAGGAAACAGTGGGTGGCATAGAAGATTAAGAGGAACTCACCAGAATAGGTTAAAATCCCAGTTTATAGCTTTTCTCTATGAAGCAGTCATTCATATCATGAAGTTTTTTCTTTGTCATGTTTTGACCACAAAACTCTATGTATTTATTAACGGGGGGCGGGGGGGTTGTTATGTAAAATCATCAATTTGGAGATTAACATCACTTTATAATGTTGTTCCCTCATCAAAAATCGAAAACATACCTGGAGTGTTGCTGTGATTCTTTTATGTTTGGGAAATCCTTTAATCTCTTCTCCTCTGAGTTGCGATTTTTCCAATCTCCCACCTCACAGAGCAGCCATTAGCAAACGCCTCCTGGATCCTGCTGAGCTCATTATACAAACTATTCCTCAGTGAAACTCTGCTAAAAGTGTTGCTAAAGGGTTAATAGAGGAGCAATGCAGTCATGACTTCCTGAAGGCGGAGTTTCGGAAAGTGCAAGAGTTTCTTAAAGAGACAGAGGTCCAATTTCAAGGCGCTAAATTACAAAATCGAATTTCTTTTAGGTCATATTTTATATTTATGGCATTTTTATAATAACTGAAGGTAACAGTTAATTATTTGTGTTACAAAATGGTGCAGTGTGTGAGGAAAAGACATAATACTGCCTCTTTAAATTTGGGCCAGGTTATGAAAAATTAAGTTTTGAACATCTCACCAAGCACTGGTCAACCCATCATCTTTAAATGTTACAAATGGTACAACTGAACCTACCAACGGCTGGTCAGCTAATTATGCTGACCTGTCACGCAGATACCCACTTAAGTCCAAAGAAGAAATAAATTAAAAAAATAGAACTAGTAAAGCAGATTTTTTTTTATCAGCTTGGTCCATAGATTTTCAGGTAAAGTTACAGGAAACTTCGGCAAAAAAGTTCGGCACTCCAGTCCCGCAGGTTTCTCTCCTCCGACAGCTTGTAATCCAAATCATCTCGCGGCTTTTGTCAGCGGGTATCAAAGTGCATTAAAGGGATGCGGACCTCCTGATCCTGATCTCAGTCTGTCCACTACAAACTACAGCTCCCTTCCTCCCTCTCTCCTCTCCTTTCCTCTTCCCTTCTCTCCCTCCCATCGCACTCACGCTTCCCCCGCAGCCTCTCTCTGTTTTCTTGGACTGCAGCAGAAAAATCCGCTGCATCGCACAAGAACAGAAAGCAGAGATCTGGCTGCGATGTCTGCTCCCTCTGTATCCGTGTAAGTGAGGAGGAAATCCGGGAACGGAGCTGTCGGACTGCGATGCTTTCTGGTTCCCCTGGAAATTGTAAGTAAAAACGCTTCATCTTTTTAAAATTATTATTATTATTATTAATATCCGCGTCTATGAACTCATCTCGTCCGCTGCATAGTTTTTTTCCCCCTCAAAACTGTATTTTTTTGTTACAAATTTCTTATCCATAAACATATCCATCTGCATATATCCTCTCATAATTTGAAGCTAACTTGGAATTTGAACGCGGTTGTAAAATTAGGAGGTATAGTGGTTTGGGATGATTGACGGGAAAGTTGGTTAGAACTTTTCTCGCTCGTGCATTCGTGTGTCTCCCCCCCCCCCCCCCATAATGTTTATTATGTGCCTCGCATCTCATCTGTCGGTTATCGAACCTGTCAAAGTTTTGACAAATATGCGGCTGAATGGGGGTGGGGGGTGGGGGGTCGGTGGGGGTCATTTTCGGTGTTGAATCGGGGGTAAATAAATAAATAAATAACGCTAAATAAATAAATAAATAACGCAGAACCGGTCCACGCACGAGCTTCTCCGTCCTGTACAGTAATCGCTGCATGAAATCAGTTCCTTATGGTCGTAGTGTGGCGTCCTCGGCGGATTGATTCCCAGGAAAGCAGGACAGCAAACCCCGAAATCTAATTATGGGACGCGCGCGACTCCCGCCGCGGTGATTGATGCTCCTTCGTGTAAGTGATGTGTTCCGCTCGCGCCCCGTGGCGCCGCTCTGCGAAACCCGCAATGGAAACGCTGGAAGTGGAACAAAAGAGGTTGGGTTGGAGTGGGGAGGGGGGAGTGGCAGATGAGTTCAGCATTAAGCCTCTACCAAACTTCTCTTCAGCTGACCAGGTGTGTGTTTCCAGGTAGGATTTTTGTTGTTGTTAACCATTTGAACAGGTGTTTGTCCAGTAATGAATTTTATGTTTGCTCAGGGAGAGCAGTATTAGTGTCCAGACCAGCAGTTTAATATTGGAGGAAAACAAAAGGGTGCAGTGGGAACGAGAAAAAAGCGTCGAAAACGTTTGAACCTTTCCGTGTTTTGTCGCATTACGTCAAACTTTGTTGTGTCTTACTGGGATTTTATGTCGCCAAAAGGTTGTGCATAATTGTGAAATTTACGAGTAAAACCTGGAAATTGTGCATTTTTAGTCAACGCTCCAACATCAAATGAAGAACGTTTCTAGGATTAAAAGACTTATGTCTAGAGAAACTCATCCATACGTTTATCTTTAGTTACTACAACAGAGGCTGGGTTTTCATTACAAATATGGGCAAAACTTTGTCAATTTTCCGCTAATGTCTAAAAAAAAAAATCACGGTTTCGCAATTGCGGCATTTCCATTACATAAGAAACGCAATTAAAAACACATGTGAATGCATTTGTTCACACAAGTCATTAAAAATCATTGTCCTCCAACTGCCTCCTGTTGCCTTCTTCTTCGTGGATTTGCGGTTGATCAACATCCGGTTGTTGATCATGTGATTTGTGTGATTTGTGTGACGTGAAAAAAGTCTTTTGCTTGCAGTTTTGCGAAGTAAACCAAATTCAATGCACCTTATCCATTCAGCAAAAACATTTTTTTTCAAACAAGTTTCTCCAATAAGCAAATGTATTTTGAAATTTTCAGTGTGCACAATTATCAACGGAAAAGCAGCTAGTGTCTCTTCATCAACCAGACAGCCGCAATTGTCTAACTAAAACCAGGAAGATAGAGTATAGAGTATAAGCTTCTGGCTTCCTGCAGCTCAGAGAAGAGACTTTAAAATACTTTTAGTTAATAAATTACTAAATGACTTAGCACAGTAATACATTAAAGACCTGCTGTTGTATCAGTCTTCCACACCTCTCAAGTCTTCTGGTTCTGGTCTTCTGTACAACCAGAACCAAACATGGAGAAGCAGCTTTCAGCATTTATGCACCACAAATCTGGAACAAACTTCCACAAAACTGCAAAATTGCAGAAACACTGAATTCCCTTAAATCAAGGCTAAACCCCCAGTGTATGATAAGCCTGGTGGGCCACCAGGCTTTAGTTGACCCCCCACCGTTTACCCCCAAATAGGCTAGGTTTTATTTAGTGCACTGCAATATTTTCTTTATTCTTGATGTTTTATTTCTCACATTTCATGTCGGTTTTTAGCCTTTTTTTAACACAAAAAACACGGTGGAGTTACTTTCTCAGCGTCATGAGCTTAGCTAGTTTTCTGGAGGAAACCTTGTATATTGCTTCCTTCTTAATTGGTTAATGTATTTTGTTTCTATGATGGAAGGCACTTTGAATTGCCTTGTTGCTGAAATGTTCTACACAAATAAATTTGACATAGCCTGTTCTTTATAGAACCATTACAGGAACTCCAGGATATTTGAAATGTTCTTCTTTCTCACTCAGACAGGATGAATTTTAAAATACTTTTTAAAGCACTCCCACAGATTACCAACTGGATTTAGGTCTACACTTTGACTGGGCCATTCTAAAAAACAAACAAAAAAAAATATCTTAACGATGCCGTTCTCAATCTTCTCTAACAAACCTCTGAGGCCAGAAACAAAACAATTTTACGCTGAGAGTAAATTATACACAAGTGGACTCTCTTTACTAATTGCATGACTTCTAGAGAAAATTGGTTGCACTGGATTTTAATCAGGAGCACCGTAGATTCCGGGTGAATACGAATGCATGCGACTCTTCTCATTGTTGTTTTGTAAACCGTTTTAAACACTATGTCACTTCCACTTCAGAATTATGCGCTGCTTCATGTCGGTCTGAAATAACTACTGTTGTTCCGTTTTTGCCTTTTGAATGAATGGATGTGCAATTTAAGCGACATGGCTGTGTGTTACTTTTATGTGCATTCATCCTCATTTACCTCATAGTAAAAATATCACAGTTCATTTGAAATAAGACAAAACTAACTTGCATGTTACTTTTCAGCAAGATATAGGATTTTGTTTTAAGGCAATAATTATCAAATATTAGTAGGGAGGATTTTTACATGGGAAAACCATTTTGTTTTCTATGTTTTCTAACTTGCTTTGAGAAGGTTATTTTTTGCTTCCTATAAGACACAGGAAGAGATTTTGGCTATAAAATACGTTTTCTTCTATTCTTTTTATTTCTAGGAGACAAAAGAAAATCTCAATTAATAAATCATGATTAAATGAAACTATTATTTTAACTCGGAGCAACAGAAGTACAAGCAAAACCTGCGAAGTTTGAGTCAAGGAACAAAAAAAAATAGAAGTGAAACATTCACACAGAAACCCCAGAGCAGCTGGACATTCTCCTGCAATGTGTAAACCCTCACAGTCATTATGACATACATGCAATCAAGCAACTCACTGTGCGTGCGTGCGTGCGTGCGTGTGTGTGTGCGCGTGTGTGTGCGTGTGTGTGTGTGTGTGAGAGCATAAACAGGGGAGATCCCGCACTAAGTACTGGGTTGTTTAGCAGCTCTCTCTGTGTCAGAGCAGCTGTTAATATATGAAATGTTGTGCTGCTGCCCTTCATTTGTACTCACTGGATCTCCGGACCTGGAAGGCATGAAGCCCGTGGTTAACGTTCATCGCTTTTAATCTAAACCGTCGCGCTGCTGGCGCTCTGCTTCTCTTAAGGATGTTTGAGTGTCAGATGCTCTGGGAGATTTCCAACACAATAAGCGTTCAGAGTGCTTCAGAACCTGAAACAACTCATGTTGTTTAGAATTTTGATTTCGTCTAAAGAATCAACCTGCGTTCACATCAGATGTCCTGAGGTATACGTTAATCAGTAGTTTTCTTTCAAATCCAGAGAGAACAACTCATTTTCCAAAGAGTGTAGCAAAATGAGGGTGTTATACGAGATGATTTAGTTGTAATGTTGGTTCCACATGCTTTGTGTCTTTATTTTGTCGATATGTTTTGCTTTTTCATGTGCAGAAGTCTTTTTGAAACCCCACACTATGATTTTTGGTAACACTTTATTTGAAGGGGTGTGCATAAGACTGACATGACACTGTCATAAACATGACATAACATCTGTCATGAACATGAATAAGTCTTTATGAATGTTTATGACAGTTGTCATGAAGTGTCATTCGGTAAATAATGACACTTTTAATGCAAAGTTGCTCTAAAAGATGCATTAAAATCCATTAAAAGTGCCAACTTTGCATGATTTTGTAAATTATAATAATTTAATGCAAAGAAGGCATTTTTAATGGACTTTTAATGCATCTTTTAGAGCAACTTTGCATTAAAAGTGTCATTATTTACCAAATGACACTTCATGATGACTGTCATAAACATTCAGAAAGACTTCTTTATGTTCATGACAGGTGTTATGTCATGTTTATGACAGGGTCATGTCAGTCTTATGCACACCCCTTCAAATAAAGTGTTACCTGATTATTATTTTTTTACCTTCATCAACCCTAATTTTATTATTTTCTTCTCTAATGAATGGGCAGCCGTACGTCTCTGCCCATGTGCTATGTTGTTTGTTTTTGTCTTTTTGTATTTGGATGGGCTACACTGAAATTTTTTTTATTGTGGCAGTATTTTCATCCACTGTATTTTATAGCGCATGAAGAAAATTGACAAAATTGTATGCGATTAGTCAAATAAAAAAAAATGCAAACACCCATTACCTGTCCACCAAGCTGGATTCTACATGTAGATCTTTCACTCTGCTGTTCATACGCTTATTTTCAAAATCATCTTCACCTGTTTATGTCAAGAAAGTGAGAATTATGGCTCTTATCTCTTTCATTCTTTTGAATCTAATGTAAAGATTTGCTTTTACAGACAGTCGTACTCATTCTGCATATAAAAAAAAGTCTAACTGTTGTTTTACTTTAGAGCAAACTAAGTTGTGTAGCATCTGCAGAGCTGGTTGTGTAGCTTTATTCACATGATGTGCATGAGTAGATGTTCACCGCAGCCATCTGGGAGGACCCGACCAGAGAAAGCCTGCAGGTCTCTGTACATGCAACTGCACTTACATATTTTCATCTAGTGTAGCCCAAGCATGTGGAGGATTTCATCTTGGTTAAAATGACATATATAAAATCACGAGTTTCTTTTGATTGAGATCATTTGTTTTCTTAAATCAGAAAAAAAGGAAGAATGTAATATGGATTAAAAGATTAATCGGTTGTTCAATGTTGATCTTTGCTCAAGAACACAGAAATATATTACTAATGTCATCGAAATGTTGGTGCAACTTCAGAGAGCGCATTGCTGTTATGGTGAAATAAATTGTGCTGAGAAACTACTGTATCAAGCATGGCGGTGGCAGTGTCATGGTGTGGACCCATTCAATAAATGAGAACATCATTTATTTCTGTTCATTTGGATGATTTTCCACTTACAGTTAATTGAAAATTAAAAATAAGAATATTAAATCAGTAAAAAAAAACTTTTTAAAAACACAAATGTGCTTTTACTGAAAAGTTTTAAACCAGCTTTATGGTTGTGATTTTCGAAAGATACTTAGACTCTGACAAACGAGACTCATTGGATTGTAATTTATTGATTATGACTATAATTGAACATGGCTGGAGTGAAGAGGCAGAACAACTTCCTTTAAAATGTTCAACTTTACCTTCAACCAACAGAATTAGGTGTTATTTTGGGTCCACTGACTTTAAAGCAACAGTGTGACTTTTATAAGAAATAATATTTTTCACATACTTGTTAAAATTATTATTATGTTGTGACAGTAAACAATTAATCTGTGAAAAAACTTAACTACTTCCCAGAAATACACCGTTTAGTCAGAAACAACCAATCAGAGCCAGGAGGAGGGTCTTAGCGCTGTCAATCACTCTTGTTTTCTGCTATGCTACAGACAGTGCATGCACAGTGGAGCCTGCCAAGAATGCTAAGAACAGTAAGCATGACGGCTAAAAAATAGGTTTCCACCAGCCATTAGCACATTGAGCACTGTGTACACAAGTTGATTGACAGCACTAAGACCCTCATCCTGGCACTGATTGGTTGTTTTTGACCTGGAGTGTTGCATTTCTTAAGATGGCAATAGGAGGAGGAGAAGTTAGATTATTTTTTTTATTACAGATTATCTGTCTCATATTATACCGTCATGACATAGTGACAGTTTGAACAAATTGGTAAAAAAAAAAATATTTTAGCAAAAGTTACATACTGCAATTTTAAGTGCTGAATAATTGGCAATAAGCTTTTTAAGCCACAACATTGATTTCTACACATGACTATAAAACACATATACTCATGGGGCAAAGTAAAAAGAAGAAAAAAGTGGATTCATAAATCTAACATTGGCTTCTCGATAATCTAGATTTCAGAATGACGAACCCAAATTGATGCACCAACATGTACCAGGCGACTCTGTGAGTGTATATGTGGCTGCATCTGCTGCATTTCTCTGTTATGGAAGTGATTTATGAACGTACATCCAGATAGTGTCAGCAGGCCACGACTGCACGACTGCTGGAAAATCGTTTCTCCACAGCGTATAGACTGCTGATTCAAGAGAGTTCTGCTGATTGTTAAAATCCCATCAGAAGGGGGTTATTATAAGGTTAGCATTCGCTCATAATAACCCCAATCACAACAACACGACGGGTTGTAAAGGGAATTGCCATCACAATGAAGTGAAGTGGCCATAAACAATATTGGCTTGACTTTTTATGGGAAAAGACCAAGGAGTTGGGACGGAGTGGGGTTGCTTCTCACGGGAAAGTGCTGCTTAAGTTGGCATACAAAAAAAAAAGAATAAATAAATATAAAAAAGATTGGAGACTTGGTCTGCACTTGCAGCTGTATCTCAAAATGCAGTGAAAGACTTGAAAATGTCATCATTAGCAGGCATTTCCATAAGAAGAAGAAGAACGTCTAGCCAATCGTGAAAACTGAAATGTCAAGAGAAGAGGCGAATCTTTCATATTCTGAGCCTCTATCAAGACTCACACTTTGAAACTCTTGGCACAGTTGGATAAGAATGTCAAAAGACGAGCAAAGGGCAGGAAAAAAAACTGAAAAAAAGAGACTGAGAGACTGACAGTCGCAGAGAAGGGATAGGATGGTGGGATCATACACAGACCTGGCTGCCTGTTATGCACCATTATGCATTTTAACTTCATCATTAAAAGTTTTCTTGGAACTGCAGAGCAGCAAGTTGATTTCCTATTTTCTTCTTGGCCATATGCTGCAGAAACTCGCAAAGCATATCATAATGTACATCACGGAGACAATCCTTTGGTTAGAGACGTGAAGCGTTCAGGTGAAAGAACTGCACTGGTCGATATGAGTTTACATAAGATTGCGGACAGGAGAATATGTATGTGATTTCTGTACAAAATAATAATAAAATTCAATCATCCCTCTTATATAATGCTTATTATTATAAACAGAGCTGAGAGAAAATGACCAAATGTAATCATATAATCAGCATTTAAATACAATTTTAGTTGATAGACTGTTCACCTCCATTTGCAGATACAATTCTTAAATCACATATGATAAAACTATGGAAACGCCTCTGATTTTTGTTACTTGTTTGCAGGTTGGTGTGTGTTAAACCTGAGTCCATCCTTCAAATGCATGCCGGTGTGCACAAAACAAAGTTTATTTTCGCAAGATTTGCTTGTCATCTCGAGAAAACCATCAAGAAAAATGCGTAAAACGTCCACTGTGGGCTTCCGTAGTTTTCTGGCTCTTGCTCTTACGTACTGGTTGTGATTCAGCAGCGTAAAATGTGATCACGTGTAACTTTATTCCTGATCTTAAGAGTTTGATTCGGCCTGCATGTAATGCAGTGTTTGAATGTGCATAAATTAGAGGAAACAGTTATTGTTATTGCTAGCACAAGTTAGCATAACAGTTAGCAAACTCCATTGGATTCCTGAACTGTGTAGAACTCCATGTAGTCGGGTATGATACATTTTTCAGATACAGTACAAGCTCAGACTTCTGGGTAAATGTCGCTTTATACTGAAGATGAATCATCGGTTTCCAACAGCAACAGAGTTGATGTTGAGCTGGAGTTTAGGGCCGGTCCCATGACAAATAAAAAGAAAAGCACATTTACCCAGCAGTTGATGATAAAGGACTGTAACTCAGATAGAAGAGCAGCGAGTATTTCCAATCTTACTACACACTTATTCAGGAAATTAGAACATTATTTTAAAAAAATTCATTCATTTTATCAAGTCGCCTCACTAAGAAACATAAAAATAAATTACAAACAGACTCATTTTGCTGTTTTAAAGCATTTATTTCTGTTAATTGCGACAATTTCTCATTACAATTAAAGCTAATGAAAACATGACATGAAAGGGTCGCAACAAAAATTAATAGATCTTTATCAATATAGAGATGTGGGCTTGTTGAGAAGTTTGCTTAATACCTGCTGAAAGGTTGTTTCCAATAAAAATTAAGTCATTTTTTTATTTTTATAATGGATGTTGTCGTAGGGTGAAAACATCCTGGCACAATGACTTGGCCAGAAAAAAGTGTAAACTCAAAACAGTCTTTCCCACAAACAGAAAACACACTTTAAATTCTCATCCTTGGACAGTATTAGTGATACAAATAAAAAAGTATCAAACAACATAGACCTAATTACTCCTGCACACCAATAAAACCTCGCTAAATGTCTCCCGTCTCACTTTCCACTCAAATTCATTTGCTTGCCTTGATATACGCGTATAAAAAGTACATTTAAAACCGCTGTTGTCTAAAATGTGCTGAGCGTTGAGGATTCTCGCTTTGGCTTCACGCACAGATGCATTCACAGCTTCAAGCGGTTTGTGTCTCATCATCTGGCGACACACAAAGTTAGTTAGGACACTTTTCATTTGGCTGCTGCATTGCGCCACGCCATCTCGAGGCAGCTTTTTGCCGAGCTCCTGGTGCTTGGATGTTCATTGTCAGATTCCAGGCGATGTCTTATCTAATCCTGCCGAGCAACAAAGGTGACCAGAAACGTCATTTATCAACCTGCCAAGACCCAACTGGAATCTAAACCCACGCTTAGCTACTATTAAAGACTTAAGATTCTTCTGGAAACATTGAATTGATCCTGAAGGATTTAGCATTTGGTAAAATACTAATCCATTTTTTTTTTTTTTGCACTAGACCTATTCCTAAGAAGGAGAATTACTTGATTGTTTTACCTGCGTTCCACCAGTAATAAAGTAATGCTGATGTTTCAGATTGCATTTCAAGGGCCTAAAGTTTGATTACAGGGATCCCTCGCTATAACGCGGCTCACCTTTGGCGGTCTCGCTGCTTCACGGATTTTTTTGTGTGCAGTTTTTGTCAACAGTGCATTGTCTTCTGCGTCCTGATTGGCTAAAATATGCGTAATACAGAATGCCCATTCAGGAGATGGAAACTGAAACTTTGAATGCCTGCTGAAAAAAACTGTGGCCGGAGGCTCTGCAGTAGATACAGATGTGAATCTCGCGGGGCAGTTTGGAGGAGACGCTTTAATGACATGACTCCAGATGATATTAATGCCGTGATTGATGCACACGCACATCCACTGATCTGAAAACAGGTTTTGTTCTTTGGTTTCAATGTAGAGTATTTAATTATGAGCTAATTAAATGCGCTATTTAATTATGAGCATTAAATAGCGCATAATATAATGCGCTATTTAATGCACAATAAATGTGCATTTAATGTAGGTAACTAAAAAAATATTTACCTTTATTTTTTTAGTTGTAAAAAAATAAAATAAAGGTAACTACTTCGCGAATTTCACTTATCGCAGGTTATTTTCAGAACGCAACCCCCGCGAAAAACGAGGGATCACTGTATTTTCTTCCAGCAGCAGTGGGATCTAGGAGACGCACTGATGTGTCGACTTGGCAGGTTTTCTAAGAGGCCATGCCACTGTAATGGTACAGAAGTCCCAGAGGGAAACCACTCTTACAGGCTGACATGCATTTCCAGCTGCGACGTAAACCAGAACAGAATTTAACAGATTGGCATGCTTCTAATAATTTCATAATTATATTACTCATGGCTTAAAATAGGTTCTCATATATGCCTACTTGGCAACCTGCAAAACAGAACATACATATTTTGTTCTGGTCTTCACTTTAGATCATGTTAAGGATTTTCTTAATTGTAATTGGTCTGATGAGAAATTAGTCATAAACCATAGTTGAAGTTTTGTGATACCTTTGCATTTTTCTACAAAAGGCACAGACATGTTGGTAAAAAAAGATAACAGTTTCTTTACTGTTGTTGTTCCCCAGGCAAATGTTTTCTTGAACAGATGTAGAAAAGTTTCTATCCAAACAACTTGAAGGGTTTCCTCCATTGCACTATGAGTCTGGCGGGCTGCCAGGCTAAAGCTTGAACTACAGGCGGTGACGTCACTCATTCAAATTTACTTTCCTATGCAACTTGATCAGTGAGGTGACAATCATCCTCCAGCTAGCCAAGCAACCAGCGAAATTCGTGCATGTGAAGTTTTGGGCCTTCACATGTAGACTTATACAGCGACGTGACGCAAGAAAATTGAAAAATGTTCAACTTGTATTGCTGCCGCCGCAATCGTTTATTGGGTTTCACCCTGGGTGGCTAAAATCGTAACCTGTCGTGTCATGTGTCAAGCTCATTCAAGTTGATGCATTAAACTAGGCAAGAGCAATCACAGCGTCTGTTCCGCGGGATGGCTAATAATTACTTTGTCATATTTTTAAATTTCCTGCCAACTTTTAACAATTTTTTAAAACACAAAAACATATTGTGCCTCTGGTCGGCTTCCCATGCCCTCCTCCCACTAATATTAGCAACTTTTTAGGGGAAAGCCCTGAAACTTGAAAAATAAAAAAGTAAGAAAGCTGTTAGTCTCCCCCCACCCCTTTGGATGTTCTCATCCCATCCAAACATAGGTTCTTCATTTAGAGAGTGAGTTTGATGCGGATCTTTGTCTGATATGCATCATCGTGTGAGGAATGCCAACTTTGGACAATTTTTGGATCTGGTTGGACAGAGCTGAATTTCTCTGCTGATGCTCATCCCACACTTAAAGATGTCTAATCCCAAAGTGATAGTTCATTACAGTCTGTGATTAGACCCTCTCCCGTCACACCATCAGCAAACTAATAATGTGTGAACGGAGCTCATCAGTGAGCCGAGCACAAAGTGCAGCTTATGAGTAATATTCTGAGTGCTGCAGTCCTGGAGACGTTCCAGACGTACTTCCAACACACGAAGTGTAATTAGATTCAATTCAGTTCTTGGACCACGAGTTTTACCGACGTGAAAAAAACTTCTCATTAATCACAGAGGTGCATAGCTTATTGGCTGTCGAGTCACATTTTTGTCTGAAATTACTTCTCATTTTGATTTGATTCTAATTGTAATGACATTGTTACAACTTGTGTACATTTTTTTGACTTTGTAATTCAAAACCTGCCTGGATTCGCATTATTTAACCACCATGCATTTGTACACTGAATTATAGAAATGTCAACGTAAGACCTTTACATTGCTGCCAATGAATCTGATGTTAGACATTTTAGAGCCTTGTTCATCTTGAACTGCATTTTTATTAGTCTTATTTGATTTTTTTCCTCGGTAAATTAGTAATATACCATCCATCCATTCATCCCCACTTGATAATATAAGGTGCTCACAGAACAACACAAAGATACACACAAGCAGACAACCATATCTTCTCACACTCAGACATAAGGGCAAATTAGAAAGACAAATGAAGCTAAAAATATGCAGATCTTAGAGTGAAGGAAGAACCAAGAGTACAGAGAGAAACAACCTTGGATCCACCTAAGCTCATTTTTTTATGATTTGTAACCCTGTACCTACTGCCAAGCATGGTGAAGGCAGCTTCATATAAGGATCTGTTTTTGCTCGTTTATTGCACAAAACAGGTGAAATAATAAACACGAAGGAGGATTTCCAAATTCTTCAACTTGGATCAGCACTCCAAATGTTAAACGACAAGATCCGGGTATTTCATACCATTACCACACAGTTACCATACCAATAACCATATTATACCATTACTATACCATTACCGTAATTCCTAACTATACCCATTGAAAATGCATGGACTTTGCTTAAAAGTTCATTAAAAGAAATTAAATCTACCCATTTAAATGAGCTCTTCGGCTCTTAAGAGCAGAAGTGTGAAATATTCATTTCCGATCCATACAGTTGTTCTCACACAACCTAAAAAAATATATTGTCAATGTATTTTTTTAATTTTCACCAAAAAGTCAATGACTCCACACATTGTGTTCTCAATGGCTCATTTCTTTTGCTTTTTTTTTCGTGTCTCAGCACAACACGAATTGCTGTTAGACGGCTCTTTATATAGATTTTAAGGTTTGGCTTTCTGAGTGTAAAAATGCCCCTGCAGCTATTATAAGAAAGAAAGGTTGCAGTTACTGATTATATAAACATTTTAGTCAAGCTAAAATGTTTGTTTTTTTCTTTCTCTCCCCACAGATTCCCTCTGCTGAGTTCTGACCGGACAGAATTCGGATAGGGTCTCCGTCTGAACTCTGTCTGGTAACGCCCATCCAATGGAAAAAGACATGATTGTTTAACCATTAGTTACCTGGCTGCTGGTTACTTTCTCAAAGCTTATACAGCATCTCACCCTACCTTGAGATAAGTCATCAGTAATAAGTAAAGAGGTACTTTAAATTTACATTTAGTGCCAACTCTCCTTGTGCCAAGATGGATGAAGCACCTAACAACAGGACTTCCTTGGTCAAAGGTGCCAAGGACATCGCAAAGGAAGCCAAGAGGCATGCTTCCAAAAATTTCAACAAAGCTGTTGATCGTGCCTCTGACGAATACTCTGCCCAACGCAGCTATGACCGCTTCCACAACGAGAATGAGGACAACTACAACGTGTACAATCAGCCGGAATACGGCGACAACGCGGCCAACGACGAGGACGGGGCGTCCAGTGACGCAACCGAGGGCCACGACGACGAAGATGAGATCTACGAAGGCGAGTACCAAGGCGTGCCGGCCTCCAACAACGAAAAGCCCCGGGATGGGCAGGTGGCTCTGGGCCTAAAGAACCTCAAGAGCCAGAAGGAGCTGGAAAACGAGAGGCAGGCAGACGAGGAGGAGCTGGCTCAGCAGTACGAGCTGATCATGCAGGAGTGTGGCCACGGGAGGTTCCAGTGGCAGCTTTTCTTCGTGCTCGGACTGGCGCTCATGTCTGACGGCGTGGAAGTGTTTGTGGTGGGGTTCGTCCTGCCCAGCGCTGAGACGGACATGTGCGTCCCCAACTCTGGCGCGGGATGGCTTGGTAAGTGGTCTCTTCACATGATACCAAATGAATGTGTGAAACCACCGCAAGCCATTCTTCTTTATGTTACTCATTGGGTTTTTAAACGTCCAGTGTTTTATAAAATTTACTTTTACATAATCTTATGATATTATGCACACCTGGAGTGAAATCCTTTAATCTCCCATGGCAACCAGTCAGTTGTGCAAAACACTTGGGTAAAATCCGCACAACTCCAGAAGGACTTGACTCTTTTAACACCAGACTTAAATTTTTTGTGACGATATCCCGTTAAATCATGATGTTGCTCTTGGATTTCTGTTTTACAATACTACTACATAGTGATACATGGATAACTAATCACTAACCATTCGTGATGTCACATTCGACATATTCTAGAGATAACATAAGTGCAATAACAAGGCATTTTATTAACATTTTGTGCTTTTCTGCCCCACAGACACTTATTTCTAAATGATTTTCCTCTGAAACTTTTCTGAAACCCACCAAATGTTGTGAAAAGCAGCCCAAATTTTAACAACCTTTTTTTTTTTTTTTTTTTCAACCAAGCATTTTCAAAAGTCAGTCTTGCTGATATGGAAACACTAACTTTAGCCCTCTAAGAAAAACACGTAAAACGCTAGACTGAAGTTTGTCAAAAAGAACGAAAACATAGATCACAACTTAAGTAAAAATGTCTTGTTTTATACAGATGACATCAAATATTGACACTTGAGTCTATAATTTGAATAATGTAGAAGCAGCCACGGAGTTGTCATGGCACCAGGTATTTGGATACATGAGTAGGAGGTGTCATCACTCTGAATGTGTGCCGCTTGTCTTCCTGTTTTCTCACTGATATCAAAAATAGCTTCAAGCACAATATTTTTTTTCCTTCAGTTTCCACTAATATTTGAGTCTTTACACAGACAACAACACAAACAGTACCGTTTCTGCCGGCGCAGTGTTACGATTTCGAGGTTGTTCAGACCGAAGATGGAGGCGAACGCTCCCCTTTCAAGAGCGGGACGGTTTGCTGTTCAACCAGACTGATCCCATGTTGTGAGTCATCTCTCAGTGGGAGTCACGAGGGAAAGAATAGAAAGAATGAGTCATTTTACCAGCTGGCTTACACACAGCATAAATAATGGATGTGCGTACACGCTCACTTGTGAAGGATAAACCGTACACAACGGACTCAATTGGCACTTTTATCACCGATCCTGTGAGAAGGTCAGCGACTCGAGAAGCGCTTGATAAGAGCGTCTTCTGTTTGAAAGGAGAAAACAGCAGAACTGATAGATTACAGGGAAAGTCAGTTTATCCTGCAGGGATGTTAGGAATGTCGGTGTTTAGCTGGTGTGTAATGTTAGCCTACAGTTCATCACAGGAAGCACTTTTAAACAATAAGTTGTTCTCGTCCTTTCACTCATCCTGAGGAATTGATGCCAAATTAGTCAATCTTTGTTTCGTCAGATCTAAGGATTTTTGCTGATTGTGCTGTAAACTTGACAGTCTTTCTTTTTTTCACTTTAAAGATGATAGCGTCTGGTCTAATAGTTCAGATCTAACTATTTCCGCCAACAATTTTTCTATTTCATTCAAACTTCATTTACATAATTTTAACTGAGCTTTACTGCTCCAAACGCTGCTAAAACGCCACTGTATTCCTCTTCAGAGGTCTGTGTTTAGACAACTGCTAGCACACTTTTTTATGTGTAAATAAATCAAAGAAAAAAAATTTTTTTTGATTCGTATAAACATTCATCTTGAATTATTGTAAGGGATTATTAGCATTCATTTATAATAATTTTAAGATATGAATAAAATTCCTCTTCCTCATGTTATAATCTAAGTTGAGATACCATCAGATAGCAGATTGTCGTCTTCTTCTTCTTCTCTTGTGTTTCCCCTCCATCACCCTCACAGTATAATCCATTTAATGCTCTTTCAGAGCTTCTCCGTCTCTCATAGCCATGCTGGTGATCTGACGATACGGGCTCGGGTTAATCTCTGCAGCATTGTGCTTTACTGCAGTTTAGCCATGGTAGACTGGCTCACGTACCTCCCTGGAGAAAAAGGGGAGGGAGAGCAAGAGCGCTGCTTTCACTCCCCTTTCCCCACGTTTTATTTGGTGCTCCACGACATATGGCTCGGATGTGGGTGTTTTCCTGCATCGCTATAGTCTGAACCAAGAGGAAAAGCCAACTTTTTTTTTTTTTTACAAAACTGTAAATGTAACATGGTATTGATTTAAGCGTGCTCTTAACAATAAATAGAATATAATAATTTATCTCTGCCTGCCCCCAACAAAAAAATTAATCAGTGGTGCACCAATATGAACATTCAGACCAGTCTCAACAACCAATATTTAGATAAACGATATTTATTGACATCTATAAAAATATGTTGCATGTTTACGTCCGCTGGAATTACTTTCCCCACTTTTATTATCTACTCTCAATAATTATTACATTTGTTTCGCATGAGTCCCGCCTCACACCTTTTGATTTTAGTTGGCCACGCTATGCTAGCTTGAGACGCAAAGCAGCTCGATAAATTTGACTGGCAACCAATCAGAAAGATAAAACAACAATTTCGATAAAGTCATAATTTTTCAATAGTGACTGAAAAAGAGATTTGATTAAAAAAATTAATTTGTTGGATTAACTCTTTATATTTTTGCATTTTTTCTTCAGGTTTTCTGAGGCCGCCCCTCCAGCGCCCTCCGGTGGTGCCCCCTGCTAAGGAAATTAATAATCGCTCACTTTTTAAGTAAACCTGGATAAAAGTTACACAACAATCTGAAATCATATTCAATGTATTGCATATGTGTGGATCAGCGCTGCTGTACATGCTATCAATAGTCAAACGGTGCATTGATAGAACTCAGAGGGAGAGAAAACAGTAACTAAACTCCAATGAGGGAAAAAACAAATCAGCAGGTGTTAAAGTAATTAATATCTGAGGACTGTGATTTGCTCCTGAGGGGTTTCTCCTCTCTCTCTCATCGCGACTCCTCGTCTGTCTCACCGCCTGCATCAGCCCACCCATCAGTCACACCTGGTCCTCTGGGGTTCCCCTCAGCGCTCGCTTAATGTCTCGAGCGTTCCAGCTGAGGAAGTAAGCGCTCGATTCGGCTGTGACGCAAGCCGTCTGTTTTTCTGTCTCTGTCTGTCTGTCTGCCCGCACTCTCCTCTCATCCATGTCAGGATGCTGCGTGGCTGCGAGGAGAGAAAAACCGAGCAGAAACTGAGGCGTTGGGAGAGACTTGCGCTTACACATGAGAGCTAATTAAAGTGGAAAAAAGCAGCGCGCAGGGAGACCACTGAAGTCAGCTTAAGAACCGGAAAAAAAACAGAGCTGTTTAGTGTTAATAAAGTTAACAAATTCACCCCTCCTCTTGCTTTATGAAAATATTAACACCATCTTTACTCTTTTTACTTGCATAGTAATGCTTTCATGACATCCTAGCTATGTGGAAACAAAACGGCATCTTTTCGTCTTATTTCTGCTGTTCTGACTCTCACTGGCCTGTTCGATTTTTAAAGGGGCAGTATTATGTGTTCTCCATGCGTAATGAAGTAACTACGTTAAGTTCACTTGTATATTAATTACGATTTAAAAGAAATTTGACTTTGTAATTTAACGCCTTGAAATTAGGCCTCTGTCTCTTTAAAAAACTTCAGCTCTTTCTGAAACTCCGCCTTCAGGAAGTCATCACAACCCTCTATTAACCCTTTAACAGCATTTTTACCAGCATTTCACTAAGAAGTAGCTCCCATAATGAGCTCAGCCGATATGCAGTTCCACCAGGTGTTTGCTAATTGTTGCTGGCTAGTCTGAAGGAGCTGAGTGGAGGAGTAGAAAGGGAAAGGCTCCTCTGTGAGGAAGAAGCTTGTAATCTGCAGCTCTGAGGAGGAACTTCATCCTCGAAGGCAGAGCTAGGTCCAACCAGGCGTCTTGCACAGCTGAATGGTTGCCATGGGAGATTAAAAGATTTCTCAAACATGCATGAAAGAATCAAAGCAACGCTCCATGTGTGTTTTTGATGAGGAAGCAATATATATATATATATATATATATATATATATATATATATATATGTGTGTGTGTAAAGCTCAAAAAGTTGATTTTACTTAAAACTGTCCCATTAAAGTGCCTAGGTCACCTGTTTTAATCTACATTATTTACTTAAACTCTACATATATGAACGGACTATTGCTTATCCAAATTATCTGGAAAGGTAAACTGCTTCATAGATGTGATGTACTTTATAAAACAGACACGGTGAAAGTGTTTGCTTAACTGCGTCAAAGACGTGATACTGCCACCGCTACACTCTATTGCTTTAAACTGACCCTCGCAAATCTACGTAAAAGCTTTCAAGGTCTGACCCCAGTTTGAACCCTAACAGGAAATCACAAATCCAATCTCAGAAGCCTTTTATGCTGCGTCTCAGATGCCCCATTGCTATAACCACCCTGCCACCCTCCCCCCAACTCCTCCACACATACACACCCATCCTCCCCCCTTTATTACACGTACAAACGCAGCATGAGAGCGGCCATAAAACAAACGAGGTGGTGCTCCGCAGATACCATCTCTTCCCGAACACGCGCCAGCGTGTATCTACACAAATCAGAAGGCACCAGACGTTTTTTTTTTTTTGTGTGTGCAGAATGCAGCATTTTCAGACGCTCCGTTTGATACCGTATCACACGGTCTCCTCCTCATATCCTGAAGGAGTCTCCGCCGCCGCCGCAGTGCATAGATTCCTTGACTGTCACCTGTAATGAATCACTCGCTCTCGGCGTGCCTGCGCAGCGTGATAAGGCCCCCCTACTCTCGGTGAATCTGTCCCATCACCAGAGACGCAGCGAGCGCAAAAAGAACAGAAGACCTCCTCTCCCTCGCCAGCTTATTTTCTTTGCTGCCTCATCAAGCAATCGCATCTCCACTTCCACTAGCATTAGCATTTTTATTAGCACACAACAGAATAAAGTGGACCATTTACAGGCCTGGCAGCCCTCGCCCCTGTCCACAACCACCCTGTTTGAGAAAAAAAAAAAAAAGGCTCCAAACTCCTGTGGAGGAGTTGCCAAACAGAGAAACTGCTAATTTATGAACACTACAGTAGCTGTGTTTACTTTACAAATGTGCTCAAAACTTTGTCAATATTCCGCTAATGTAAAAAAACCCCACAAGTTTGCAATTTCAACGTTTCTGTTAAATAAGAAACGCAATTAAAATCACACTTGAATAAGTTTGTTTACGCAATAAGTTGTTAGAAAACATTCCATGCCATCATCCTCCATTCACTTCCTGTCATCTTCTTTGTCTTTTCCACCAATAGCAACATCCAGTTGTTGATCACTTGACTCATGAGACGCAATAAAAGTGTTTCCATTGCAGTTCTTCAGTAACAAATATATTTTGTTACTGAATATAACAAAATATATTAGTCCATGATGGACATTAGTCCATGGAAATTAGTCCATGATGGACTTATTTCCATCATGGACATTAGTCCGTTTCCATCATAGAAATGGACATTAGTCCATTTCTATGATGGACTAATGTCCATCATAGGAATGATGCACATTTCAGCAACAACGCACTTAAGTGATTTACTCCATAAAAGCCAGTTATGAAACAAGCAATAAACATCACATTTTGTCAAATGTCATCATCAAAATAATAAAATACATGTCAAATATGTTGATCAATGTTCCAGTTATTACAACTCAAAGCCAAATGGAAACAGGTGGGTTTTTAGTCTAGATTTTTAGGAACTCAGTGTTTCAGCTATTTTGCAGTTTTCTGGAAGTTTGTTCTAGATTTGTGGTGCATAGAAGCTGAAAGCTGCTTCTCCATGTTTGGTTCTGGTGTTGTAGAGAAGACCAGAACCAGAAGACCAGAGTGGGTTTGAATGTCCTTAATGAAAATAGTCCTTAAACTTTTCAAAGTGTAATAAAAATATAATAAAGTAACGGAGAAAGAGCAATAAATCTTTTAAAAAAGGATTGCATATTTTTTGTAAATTTCTATGCTCCAAAACATTTGAGTGTGACAGAAAAGCAAAGCAGATGAAGAATCTCAACAGGGGTTGAAATTTTTCTCACAGCCTTTATTGTAATCTAATAAATTGGCAGAATAATTAAAACCTGGCCAATAAAAATTGAACAGCTGAGACATAAACTAACGCGTCGTCACTGTGCCGTACAGAAGTTACTGTAACACATTCCTTTGTACTTATATTGTGGTTGTAAAGGCTGGTTAAATGAAACCTGATCGTACCATCCTCACACTGCTGAGTTAATCCAAACCCAGACATATCGACTGTCATTAGACTCTGGCAGTGTAATCGCAAAACCCCCAGTGCAGTTAAAACACTGTCTGGGTGATCTACAGCGTCGTGGACTGCAGTCACAATGTGGTTTATTTTAGTGCTATGAGCTGAGCTCAACCAATCGATCCTCTGTGTGTCATCAGTGTAGTCTGCTCAGTGTGTGGCTGGGAGCAACTCAGTTTAGTTTTGTTTTAAAAAAGATACCAACATCTCAAATGTTGTAGAGATGACTTCCCACGAGAGGTGGGCGATGTGGACTTAAAATTTTATCCCAATATTTTGGAGTTCTGTTGTGATAGCAATAAAAGTGATGATAAGAACTATTTATTACTGCTTTTTTAGGTAACTGTATGGCTGTGCCACACCAAGTACCTTAAAGAATGACTGATTTACATTGCACACGGTAACTACATTTAATCGTGTTTTCAAATGTATTGCTGTTGTTTCATTGAACAAACAGTGGAGTAAAGCTACCTATACGGACAGTTTTAGGTGACTTTAAACATATTTAATTGGAATTTATTGTGACAGCAATAAATCAGAATTCCTATTGTGATAAGAAATTTATCGTGATAAACGATACAATTCCCACCTGTTTTGCTTCTTTGAGTTTTTGCTTCAGCATTCCCGGTTGTACTGCTACTGATCAGTTTTATTATTCTGATTAGTTACGAACTTTACTGCAAAAACACAAAGTCTCACCAAGGATTTTTTTATATCTAATATGTAATGCAAATATCTTACAAAGAAGTTTTCAGCAAGACAGAGGAGCTTTTTTAAAGTTAACAATTCATTAATTTTGATAAAGAAAATACTAGTTCCACTGTCAGATTATTTCACTTATAACATGGGAATAATTTATAGTTGTAAGTGAAATAATTTGCCAGTAGAACTAATACTTTTTAAGTAAATATTTACTTAAAACAAGCTCCTGTATCTTCCTGGAAAGGTTACTTGTAAGTTAGTTTTATTTCAATTGTACTGAGGTATTAGAAACTAGAACATACATTCTTGGCAAGATTTTGTGTTTTTGCAGTGTTAACGTTTCTAAAAGCTGAATATGTAGAGGCTTTAGTAATTTAGTAATTAAAAATATACCTCTTTGCTCTCTTTCTGCCTCCTCCTCTCTCTGCAGGCAGCATTGTGTATCTGGGCATGATGTTCGGAGCGTTTTTCTGGGGCGGCCTGTCAGACAAGGTGGGCCGCAAACAGTGCCTGCTCATATCCATGTCCGTCAACGGCTTCTTTGCCTTTCTCTCCTCCTTTGTTCAAGGCTACAGTATGTTCCTCCTCTGCCGCATGGTGTCTGGCTTTGGGTGAGTGCACTTAACCTTTACTTTTCATTACTTTCCCTGCTCTTCTTCCCTTCATCCTCAGTGTAAATGAGATTTTGAAGGCCCCTGTGAGAATTTTCCCCCTCTATGCAGCCTGATCCTTCCTTCCGCTGCTCGTTGCTCTGCCGTCTCATCTACTTCTTTAAAGAAACCGCACAAAACCGACACGTTTGAAACAAACCACAGACAATAAGCAAACATCTTCAAGCTGTTTTCAGCTCGGCTGCCAGCTTCCTTGATAAATGGTTTGTCGTCCCTTCGCAGTTATCCTTTAGCATGTTCATACAGTAGACGAGCCTTTGGTGGCATTGATGTGAGCTGATAAGCTGCCGAAGAAACAAATAGATTTGGTTTTAGCGGACTTGAATGGGTTTGTCAGATTGGTTTGGAAATGTTCTGTTCAGTTTATTTATATATGGACAACAAATGTCATCTTAATGCACTTCAAAAGTTAAACTGGCCATCTTCTTTTAGCATTAGCTTCTTAGCATAATTGCCGAAGTCATATTTTAAAGGGTCAGTATTATGTAAAATCAACGTTTTTGAGATTTACAGCATATAATGTTGTTCCCTGATCAAAAACATACATGGAGTGTTGCTTCGATTCTTTCATGCATGTTTGAGAAATCCTTTAATCTCCCATTACAACCATTCAGCTGTGCAAAGCGCCTGGGTTGGACCCAGAACCCAGGTGAAACTCCTCCTCTGAGCTCCAGTTTCCAAGTTGCTGAGCGCCCCTGCCCCACTCAGCTCCTTCAGACTAGCCAGCAGCAATTAGCAAACACCTGGTGGAACCTTTGAGCTCATTATATGAGCTAATTTTCAGTGAAACACTGGTAAAAACGTTGCTCCGACTTCCTGAAGGCGGAGTTTCAGAAAGAGCAGGAGTTTTTAAAGAGACAGAGACCCAGCTTCAAGGTGTTAGATTGCAAAGTAAAATTTATTTTAAGTCATGTTTTATCACAGCTGAATGTAACATATTTACTTGCTTGTTCCATAAAATGGCACCATGCGGCTAGAAAACAGACAATACTGCCTCTTTAAAGTTTACATGCATAAAATATGGAGAAAATACAATCATATTTTACAAAACATGATATTTGGACTGTTAAGAAGTATCCTGATAGGTTGAGGACATAGACAATTAGGCAGGGGAATGCCTAATTGTCTAAAGGAGATCAATATTACACAGACATCTCAATGAGGCCAAATTATGACTGAGGCAAATATGCTATGAAGCTAACGGTTTAATAATATGACAACAAGCTAACTCCAAATGTAATCAACACAAGCCATTCATTATTGGTGGATTAAGATCAAGTTAGATAAAATCCAAATCCGTCATAATTACAGCACAATGAAGTCAAATTCAACTGTTTACAAAATGCAAAGTGGTAAAAATTTCAAGGAAACCCAGCTGACCGCTTTGCTATTGTCTTATTCTAACAAATTGGGGGAAATAAGTTTGGCTTGAAAGAAAGAAATACATTTTGCTAACTTCAATGAGCAACACTTCAGAAGTGGTTTTACAAATCCTGACAAGACTTTAGATTAACTTGTCATGAGACAGTATCTCATTGTTACGAGCCATCGTCGTGGTAATGAAATCCTAATAAGTAGTGTAGTTAATATCTAAAGTTGGAGGTGTTTTGCATTGTTTGGATCTGTTGTGGCCTTTTTCCAGAGCCGGGGACATGGATGGAAACGCTGAGGTGGGGAGTTTTGGAGGGTGTTGTCTCCAGTTTAACTGGATGCAGCTTGTTTCATTAAGCTTTTCCGTACCTCATTAACTTCGATTCCATAAACTGCCTCAGCAAAACAAGAGGGAAGACGGGACTTAAACAGCCAGATGGAGAGAAAAAAAGAGCACAGTTTATGTTTGTGAAATCTTTGTAATTAGGCTGAAATGAGGGAACAAATTGTCTCTAAAGAATTAACCGACAAATCTGAGTAATAGTTGGAAAAGTCCACGTTCGCCAAGACCTGCTTTGACATCCATCCCTCCAGACCTGGCCTGGCACCTTCAGATGATCCGGCACGTGTAATATTCACATCTATGTCTGGAAGAACGTGAAAAAATGTGACTGTTTCCACTTCCCTCATGCTCTCGCGAATTAACTTTGACTGCAAGGATGCAGTTACAGTAGAAACGACGCAGTCGGATGCTCAAGCGAGCTGAAGTATAACAGCTGGTTGTAAAGCAGATCAGGCCATAAAGATGCAAACTGGCCGCAGCATAGTGCACTAACAAAAATTTTAGGCTGTTGGAAAAATTTAAGTATTTAAAATTTGACACTTTTTTGTCAAAAATAAATAAATGGAACACAGTTGAGCGGATAGAAGCCAACAAGGGAGAGAAATGTACCCGGCTACAGACTCACAACACTTTTAAAAACAAAAAACAATAGGACCTTTTTCCACATTTTATCATGTTACAACTACAAACTTCCTTGTACTTTTTACACGTTAGAAAGTACATGTGAAAAAGTACACGTGCTTTATTTTATGATTAAGGGTCAATTATGACACTTAGTAGTGCATAATTGTGAAGTCAAAGAAAGACGACATAGAACAATGTGTACGGAGGTCTGGAATACGTATTTATTCACATCCATTCGCTCTCATGTCCCTACATAAAATCCAGTGCAGCCAGTTGCCAGCAGAAGTCACCCAGTCAGTAAACACAGTCCAGCTGCGTGTAATTTAATCTCGCCGTATGTCCAGCTTTGAAGTGAAAGTCTGAGGTTTGTTGGAGAACAAAAATGATCATGAAAAGAACAGCAGATAAGTCAGAGAATGTTAAGCAATAAAACATCATCTAAAGTATTGGACAACTAACAGAGCAGTGTTCAGCTTGTTACCTGAGAATGGACGGAACGTGTTACATTTGCAGGATGCCAGCTACCCTTTATCTTAACTTTATTCTCTCAATACTACGACTTTGTTCTTATAATATTATGACTTTATTCCTGTACTTTTTAATTTGTTAATTATTTCTTGGTGCGACCTTAATACTCCACCGTAGGCTCACGTGCAAATGAAAACCAGCTAAACTGACCCCAGTTTTTCATTAAGTTGAGACTAGCTGTGTTTCCGTTGACGATATAATTGCGCAAATTGGCATCGCAAAAATAAATTTGCATAATGGAAACACGGCAATTTCATAAAAACGCTGCAAAACGTTTTTACGCTAGGATTAGGTCGTTTCTCTGCAGTATTGAAATTGGGTTGTTTCGCAAAACTGAGATGGAGACACTTTTTTTGCATCAAATGAGCAACGTGATAACAGCTGCATTTTACTACTCGTGGAAACCACTGAACAGATGACAGGAAGTAGCAGGAGGAAGATGGTGCAGCATGTTTTAATGACTTATTGCGTGAACAAACGTGTGATTTTAATTGAATTTCTAATTTAATGGAAACACCGCGATTGCAAAATTATGTTTTTTGGCATTAGCGGAACAACAAAGTTTTGCGCAAATTTGTAACAGAAACACTGCTAGTGTTAGAGACGAACGCTGAGTGAAAGCTCATGATGCACAGTGATCATCATACATCTCGTCTAAGATGGCATAACATATTTGAAACATCTGAAGCATGTGATACAATGTGATACAATGACTTTGCAGGATTGGCGGCGCGGTGCCCATCGTGTTCTCGTATTTTGCGGAGGTCTTGGCCCGGGAGAAGCGAGGTGAGCACCTGAGCTGGCTCTGCATGTTCTGGATGATCGGAGGGATTTACGCCTCAGCCATGGCCTGGGCCATCATCCCACACTACGGTGAGTGTCAGCTCTCTGTAACCTGATGTACCAGGATTATTGAAGATGCGTACATTGAATGTAGAGCTGGACTATATATCTGAAAAACGCATCACGATATAAGCATTTCATATCGGTCAATATAGATAATTAGTGATTAGACTTTTGTTTTAAATATCTGAAATATCTGGTGGTGTGACCTTTTTTATGTTTATGCAGTTTTGAGGCATGGTGACAAAACCAGAAACTTCTGCTGCGCAAGTTATTCAACACTTTGTTGCTAGGTAACCAAAGAGCAAGTGAGTTAGTCAATGTCGCCAACCTGGCTTAGCTAAGAGGTTGAGCGGTTAAAGTCTTTTCTCTGCCTATATATCTCCCAGAATGCCGTGCGGTTCTGGCTTAGAGTTCAGTGAAATTATACATAGCTCCCACATGCCTGAAGCAGAAGTGATCCGCCCCACTAAACCACCATTTTGGTAGGTAAGAGCAGCACAAGGAATAGAGCAACCAAGGCCTCGAAACCAATAAGAAAAAAGTATAATGACACTCCTGAAAAATGTGCAAGACATGAGACGCATGAGACAGAGAAATGAGGCCTTTATTATTGTCATAGCAACTCCATAGCAACTGTCATGATCGTTAGCTGCAGATACCTACCAAGATCGCTGTCAGCTACAAAGTTTCCAGGAGTGTGACATCACATGAGAACGATGTGTTGAATATTCTACCAGACGTATTATTTGTTGATACTGATTATGTGTCTATCGCGATATATATATATATATATATATATATATATATATATATATATATATATATATATATATCTCACATGTTGATCACATGTTGCTTTTCTGACTTTTTACTTTTGTGTTTTATGACATAAAAACACAAAAGTTTTATGAACTCCCTTGTTGCTGGAATGTGATATACAAATACATTTGGTTGATTGAGACGCTCTTGGCTGGTCATTGCGAAGTAGCCAATATAGGAGCGCTATATATATATATATTTTTTTTTTTTCCAAGCCCTAATTGAATGTATCTCTGCTTTTATAGTAATTATTTCCTCAAATGTTCATGTAAGTCAGACTTGAAAATGTTAAACTGTGGAACTTTGCAAAGGTTTGAATTGAACTCATAATGAAGTGCTCAGAAATTACAGCTGAAATTAGACTAAACTTTACCTGGTTTACATCTGATAAGATTACTTAGATTATTTCTATTTGCTTAGTGCCAGAGTACTAAGAGAGGATTTAGAAATGTTTAGTAGCTCCCTTCAAAATTCAGATTGTAACTGTGGTCTATATGGTCACAGTGAAGTGTGGATTAACAAAAACAGGATGCTAAGACTAAGTTAAAACATACCTGGTGTTACTTGGGGGTTATTCCTGCTAATGGTTGAGCTAAGCTATCGGCTTCCCAGTTGGTTGCACTCTTGCCTTATAGCAAGTAGGCTGGTGACAGAACAATGACTGTTGGGTCATTTGAAAACCCTAAATTATACAATATATCACCTGTATTAAAACTGGTAAACGTTTCTGATATTTTCAACATGTTGTCAGACTTAAACATGTTTTTAAAAATTTTTTATTAGGGATGTTTAGACTTTTGAGAGCCGCTGTTTATCAAAATGCTTGTGGTTCCTTCCTCGACTTCAACTGAAGTGAAGAAGCAGAGTGTAAAAGTTCGAGTAAGACGAACACACAAGTCTCTTCTGCAGTGAGCAGCATCATTCTCTGTCTGTTGTGTAGCATCCCCTTGGGTCTCCGTCCTACACTGTAGAGATCTTTTACGCCATAATAAAAATCCATTACACTAACCAAGTGTGAGGGGTGGAGGTAAAACTGTGGGTGACTTTTTATAGATCTGCAAATGGGTGAAATACCTTAAGCAGAATAAGACTGCATTAGTTAAGAATCAAGAGACAGAGAGAAGCTGGACTGTTGGATAAGAGAGCCAGCGTGGCTCGAGCCTGCAGGAATAATTTAGGACATGATGAAATGTTAATGACATTCCTAATGACTAGGATACACACACAAAAAAACAGCTGAATGGGTTTTAATGTCAGGCTGAAGACCATACATTACTATATGACACATAATATGTGGAGGTCATTGCATATCATTTCCCATTTGCAGGGATTATTTACAAAGCAGTCGGCCTTCAGGGAGCAAACAGATAGCAGGGTGTAGGTGGAGCAGAAGTACGTATACATGAAACGTACACCGACTTGCAAAAATATTCAGACCTTTTAAAAGGGGCAAAATAATGTAAAATCCAACTTTACATCATGTTATAATGTTGTTCCCTCATCAAAAACATACTTGGAGTGTTACTTTGATTCTTTCATGCATCTGTGTGAGAAATCCTATTATCTATCATGGCGACCATTCAGGGTGGACCTGGGTGGACCTAGCTCCCCCTTCGAGGACGAAGCTCCTCCTCGAAGCTGCAGTTTCTAAGCTTCAAAGTAACCCTCCCCCACTCAGCTCCTTCAGACTAGCCAGCAGCAATTAGCAAACACCTGGCAAAACTGAGCATAAGCTGAGCTCATTATAGGAGCTACTTCTGAGTGAAACGCTGGTAAAAATGTTGTTGAAGGGTTAATAGTGGAGTCATGTTGTGATAACTTCCTGAAAGTGGAGCCTCAGAAAGAGCAGGAGTTTCTTAAAGAGACAGAGACCCAATTTCAAGGTGTCAAATTACAAAGTAACATTTCTTTTAAGTCATGTTTTACATATACAGCATTTTTTTTAACAACTGAAGTTAACAGACTTTCTGTGTTTTAAAAAAGGAAGTATGGCCATGATTGTTTTTAAGGTTTGGATTTTAAGGTTTTTAAGGTTTTGATCACAGGAAAATGTGAAAAAGACCATTTTTCCAAGGGCTTTGACATTTGTTATAAATTAAGTTAAGAAAAAAACATGTGGAACACATTAAGTATCATTCAGGTACTGTGAAATCTTCAGTTAGAGGAAAATGTTTAATGCCATTTATGCCTAATCAATATTTGTTACGTTGATTTCACGGAGATTTACGGAGCAGAAGCAAAAAAAAAAAACAAAAAAAATCCTTTTTATTCCTTAGGTGTTTGTTGCTGAAGGGTTACGGATGAGGTGTGCGTCGGCTCATCAGAGCCAAACGAGCAAAATAAAATCAATCCGGTGCGGAGGGCTGGAAATCAGGGAAAAGGAGCAAGGAAAAAAAGATTAGGAGGATGAGAGCTGTAGCGTGTTCCTGATTTATGTGGCCTGTGTCAGAGATAATCGAAAGGTGAGGATACTGCAGAGGACTGAAGGGACGTAAAGACAAAACAAAAGAGAGAGAGGGCGTAAAAGGAGAGGAGGGGAAAGTGATGCATGAGGAGGAGTCTTTTCTGTTTTCAGGGCTGCGTTGATAGGATATAATGAAGTGTGTTCCTGGATCCTCGCCAGTAGCACGCTGACTCTGCTGGGACTATTATATGGAAGCGTGACTCTATAGGTGTATCGACACTGCCGTGATTAAGCACCTTTAGTGGGAAGTGTTAAGTAAAAAACGTCTCAGGAAGTTTTTTGGGGGCTAAAACAATGCCTGAAGACAATGTTACATAAAAATGGCTCAAAGAGTCGGTGACAGGTTCTTTTTGCTGCTAGGTGATCTGTTTTCTACCATAAAGCCAGTTAACTCTAACATCAGTAATACATGATAAGTTCAATGGGGAAAAAAAGTGAATACAGTTTTACCCAACACTCGCATGCATTCGCTTTAACCCATGTTGGGAATGTTTTGTGCCCACAATTTCAAGGAATTTCCTCATATCTACTGTTTCCTCTGAAAGAAGTACGATTTCAAATAATCTTGCTAATTTAGTTGAATCAGTGTGATAATTTTCAGCAGTTCTGATCCCTGTTTGAACACACCAGCTAATTCTAACAGGGACCTGAACTGCAACTGGAATAAGAGTTTATTACACTGGTTATAGAATATAAAACTAAACTGAGTCATAATTGAGATTTTTATTTTTTTGTATTTTATTTTTAAAATTTATTTTAAAAAATATTTGCTAAAGTACTTAACAAGAGAAATAAAGTGTTATGCTACTGGTTTCTGATCACATGTTGCTTTTCTGACTTTTTACTTTTGTGTTTTTATGACATAAAGCACTTTGAACTCCGTTGTTGCTGGAATGTGATATACAAATAAATTTGGTTGATTGAGACGCTCTTGGCTGGTCATTGCGAAATAGCCAATATAGGAGCGCTATTTATTTTCCTCGGTGCTGATTATCTTATATTCTCAGGAGCAGTGATAAGAAAGTCTGTAGATATTATGAGTGTTTCAACAGCTTTGTAAAGGACATAGGAGCACTTTGGGTGAATAAAAAGGTTCCGGTGAGCACATGTAGTAACAAACACGTAGGCTACGTGTCTGTCTTAGCTTACAGATAAATCTTCAAACCAGAACCAAAAAAATGTGAGCCACGTTCTCTGGTGTTTTTGGCTGAGTAAATATTAAAAAAGGCACATACGCACGTAAAGATGAAATGTTTATTTTAGCTGTAACTCTGCGCCATTTAACCAAACGTACAGGCTTCGTTTAAAAGCGCACTAGCTTTATTTGCGTGAGTGATGGCGGGAATGCCGAGAGCGGCTGCTGATGGAGGTCAATTGATCAGACGCCAGTGTTTTAACACATTCTTTTTTTTTTTCTTTCTCCAAGATGCAGTGACGTGTGGGTAATAGGTTCCGCCGCAGTGCTCGCTGCATTGACTAGTGGACAAAGGCCAAATAGTATGCGAGTAAGTTTTTCGAGAGAGAGAGAGAGAGAACCACTTTGTCTTTTTTGTTTTTTCTTTTATTATGTTGAAACTCACAGGAAACAAAAAGGACAGGGCGATTTCAAGAAGAAAAACATTAAATATTCTGCGTTTAAGGTTGTTTTTTTTTTCTGCCATTTCTTTGATGAACACCGCAATGATTAGAAATTAATCTCATAACGTGAACAATGACCAAGGACAGTGTGTGTGTGCGTGCGTGTGTGTGTGCGTGCGTGTGTATGTATGTGTGCTTTAGCTACGCTCACTTCCTGTAGAGACGGGGACATAAATCTTGCTGAGTTTCGGAATCAGTCAGCCGTTCCCTCCAGTCCATTATAGCTATAATTTCCCTAATGAGGTTTGTACTCTTACAAGCTACAGCAGCCGTCGAGGCCGCGCGTGCACACCGACACGTTTCACTTATATTGCCTACATGTTTCTGCGCTGCAGCTATGGATTAAATCCAGACAGAGTTATGTTAAAACGAAAAAACTCGATGTGGCGTCCAAAGCGTTGGAGGTGGAGGACCCCGAGTCTCCCCGAGTCGGGCTCCATCATCAGAGGTCACTTTAAGAGATGCACTGTAAAACTTAATTTGTTCTCCTTACTTGAAAGTTAAATTAAAACTCGTTGCCTCTGAATTTTTTTATTTTATGTTAAATTAACTTGTGCAATTTTAGTGAGCATAACTTACTAAATCTGAGTATGTTATTACTTAGAAGGCACCTTTTTTTATGGAAATAAACTCTGAAGCTTTCTGAAGGCACTTAAAAAAAAACTGGAAACTGTATATATATAAATAAAATTACTTGATTGAAACAGTTTCTTGCTCCTGCTTTTTATTTGTGTCTCTACTTAAACTTTAACAGAATATAAAAAGCGTGGAATTTTTTCTTACTTTTCAGTGAGCAAGGCTACAACCTCAGGTAGAACGGTCATTATAAGGGAAAATACAACTCACTCATGGTGCAGTTTTATGCAAATGTAAATGCTTTTAAAAAAACTAGCTAATAGAAGCTGCTCTGCTCTGCTTTCAGCATAGATGAAGCTTTGGAGTTGACCTTTTTGCCTTAAACATCTTAAAACACATGTTTGTGACATAAAAAAGTGGTTTAATTAGTTGCTGCTGTTGGCGGCACAGTGCCTTGTGGGATACCTTCCTCACCAATCCTCACTGTCACATAAAATAAAATAAGTACTTTTTAAAAACATTTTTACCCCAAAAGCTTCTCAACTTATTTAAATCAAGTGATTTTTACAACTACATGCATTAAAAAAAAGAAGTTGAATCCAGTGAATTTATTTGATTAAAGACAACATTAAAATTCACTGCACTTTGACAAAAGTCAAGTTATATTCACTCATCTTTTTCAATTAAATTCAATGTTTTGATTAACGGTGTACTTGGTCCTTGTGGTCTTTTCTTGCTCAATGAGTGGTTTAAACATTTATACGTGTTCACATCGAATTACCCGTCGTCATTTAAGGATAAATATTACAGCGAACTGATTTTTTTAAAACATCAATTTTAAAGTTTATGTCCATGGATCTCTAGGTTAGAATAAATTGGACAGACTTGTGATTGCGATGAAATTGACTGCAGATGATTCATTTCTGCATTTATTTCTCTTTGCGAGTCCTGCTAGGAGTACTTGACATACTGAACCACTTTTTTTTTTTTTTGTCCCACATGACAATGTGGTGGGTCTGCTTTGAACACAGGCCTTAGTGAACACCTGAGTTAAAAATAAAGCAGTAGAGGATATAGCAGAAGCAACTACTGCAGCCGTTGAGTCAGTGCTGCCAACGCAGGTTCAGTTCTGTCGAGATTGAACTGGACAGACGTTGCTGACCAGAGAGTTGAACTGATTTCCTTGGTGAGTTCATCTGCTGCTTGGGCATCAAGAGAAGTGACGTGTGCTGCTTCTCTCCAAACTTCATCCATATTCTCTAGAAGAAAAAAAACGCTAATTCATTCTATTGTTTACTGATTTTATTCATGTGTGCATGATAAAACAACGAATTGCTCACTAATATCAATGGATATTCTATTAACTTATCAAAGTTTGTTGTGAATTGTGGATTATTAGACGATGACCACGTTCGTCTCCTGGGTGCAGAATATGTTTGGGAAAATGACAAACTGAACTTAGAGACATTTTGTTCTGATCTTGTCTTACAAAAATCTACATGGTACATATGATCAAAATAGAAAATTACACAAACCGTTCTTCATCGAGCTGTTCTTAATACAACTTAGGCTACTTATTTAAAAAAAAAAATTATGTGTGCATCCTTTGCATGAATTCAGGATGGGTTTTGTGGAGAACTAACATGCGTCTTATGTACAGGACTTGCAGGACATGAAGACGCTTCTCCCGACTTGCTGAAAAAGTTTCAAATTCCTTAAAGTTTATTCCCTGTTTTCCTAAAATTGTGTTTTGAAATGTTTTCTACATGCTTATTTAAAGTTCATTTATTGATTTGCTCGGTACAACATGGTGTCACGGTAACAAAGTATCTCTATTTTTACAAAAAATAACCTTGATAAAGTTAAATAACACGTTCATGTTCATATGTAATTTATGTTGAATATTGGATATTTTTATAAGTTACTTTCACTGATGTGTATATGCATGAAAAACCACATTAAAACAGAAAAAATTATTCATTTTTTTTTCTCCCCCCACTGTTTATACATTATGTATTTTGAGGAGTCGCATGCGGCTCCACAGCATCAAAATCACTGGTTTGTTAGTTTGTGCGAACAGCTGGATTAATCACTTCCAAAACCAACAACGAAAGATTGATAACAATGATAAAACATCTGCATCAGGCCCGACGGTGTGACCCTAAGGAGAAAAATAAACACCAATGTGCTGAATGTCTGCATGGACACAAAGAAAGTTGCTGACTTGAAGGAGAATTCATCTGAGGATGTTTCAGGAAACATCTGTCTGTTTAGGATTCACGTTAAAATTTGTAACATTTAAAAGAAATAAATGCTGTAATGCTTGTCTTTTTTTCTGATATCGATTTTGCTCTCAAATGACATTCTGCACATGTGTGGCTCTGTGTGCAGGGTGGAGTTTCAGCATGGGGTCAGCCTACCAGTTCCACAGCTGGAGAGTGTTTGTGGTGGTCTGTGCGCTGCCGTGCGTCTCAGCGGTGATTGCTCTCACTTTCATGCCCGAGAGCCCCCGCTTCTTCCTGGAGGTAAAACTCACCCAATACTGTTCTACTAGCACCACGGACATTTTGGCCAAAAAACATCCAATCAGAACCAGAATGAGGGTCTTTGCGCTGTCAATCAACAGTGCTAAGATCTGTTGATTGACATGTCTTAGCACTGTCAGTGTGCTAACAGCAGTTAGCCGTTTTACAAAAGCTATTTAATCGCCGACATCAGTGGCCACACTAACTAGCCTTAGCATTCAGAGTGTGTGCGCTTCACCTGCTAAATGTGTCCGTTTCCCAGACGGGGAAACACGACGAGGCCTGGATGGTTCTCAAACACATCCATGACACCAACATGCGGGCCCGAGGAGAGCCTGAGAGAGTCTTCACCGTAAGCATGCTCACTGTCCCCGAGCGCTTAGCGTCTGCTGCAGCGCTCAGCGGCTGACAGATGGGTGTCGCCCCCTGCAGGTGAACAGGATAAAAATCCCCAAACAGCTGGACGAGCTGGTGGAGATGCAGAACGAGTCGGCCAACCCGGTGCTTAAGGTCCTTTGCAAGATCAAGGCAGAGCTCAGAGGGGTATGAAACTGTTTTTATTTTTATTTTTTACTTGATCTGGTTCATTTTGAACCTTTAGGATGTGAATGATGCCTCTTTTTTTGTCCTGGCAGATCTGGTTGACTTTTATGAGATGCTTCAGCTACCCAGTGAAAGAAAACACCATGAAGCTGGCAGCAGTCTGGTTCACTTTGTCATTTGGGTAGGAAACGATCTCCTCTGGTTTTCCTTTTACAGTCTCTGTGTTTTTATTGCTTTGATCATGTTTAATGATGCTATCCACGGCCCTGGGGTTGACACTTAACTGAGCCATCACTCCTTCCCAGCCTGTTAACAGTTTGTGTGGAGAACTTTGCTCTAAGGTAGTGACTGCATCACTCATATGCTGACCATGGACGCTGATAAGTAGTTTTATACAGAATTTGCCTCTTTTTTTTTTCTGGTCTGTTTACCCACATGCTGTTATTCCCAACACTAAAGAAAGTCATGTAGCTATTCCTTAAGACAATCAACAAATCCATAAAATCAACTTTTAAAAATCTGGAGCCTATAGGTACGTTGCACGTTGTCGTCTACACAAACTTTTGTGCATGTGCACAACGCTGGAGGGCAAAAAGATGATTCTATTACTTGCTGCTGCGGTAAAACAATTCTGTTAACAAAACGAAACCCGGAGATGTAGGTGTTGTTAATTTAGAGCCGTGCGCCGTTGCAGGTTTTACGGGCTGTCGGTGTGGTTCCCGGACGTCATCAAACACCTTCAGGCTGACGAGTACGCCTCCAGAGTGAAGATCCATCACAACGAGCGCATTGAAGACTTCACCTTCAACTTCACACTGGAGAACCAGATCCACAGGAACGGAGTATTTATGAACGACAGGTACAGCTAAGACTCGGCCTCATCCACAGACACCGGACTGCCCAAAGCGTTTGGCCTTTGGTGGAATTACATCAGTGGTGTCCAAACCTTCTGCACCATGGGACAAAATCGACAAATTTAAACCCCTCAGGGGCCAAAATGTATTTATTTATTTATGTTAAGTTAAAAATGCAAATTAATTTCTGTTGTAACTTCTTTTGGTTTTTTTTTCAACCTGCTCAGCAACAAATTAACATGTATTTTTAACTGAAAAGGCCAAAAAAAGAATCTGTGTTGTACAGTTTCCTAACTTGTTGGTCAAAATATAAATTTTTAGTTTATTCCCTGCAACAACAATGAAAACCCTTAACAGTATGTAGTTCATTTTAGTTATTGGGTGTGATTAAGTTTGTTTCTGCATGAAAAAAAAGGCAAAGCAAAATGAAAAAAAAAATACTTGGCCAATAAAGCAAAAACACCTCTTCTGTATCTACAATTTTCTATTTAAGATATAAATTTGTACGTTAGCTGGAGATAGGCACCAGCAACCCTCCCGACCCCACTGAGGGACAAGGGTGAAAGAAAATGGATGGATGGATGGATGGATATAAATTTGTCATTTTAAAAGCAAAGAGCATTAATATGTGCTATTTGATTAAAATTCATTTGCTATATAAAATCTGGGTAATGTTAATTCCTTCATGGAGCAAAGTGTCAATCACTAAACAGCTCCAATCTTACCTAATCGAGTGCAATGCAACGCTTTGGATGCATTAGAGTAAAGCATGCTGCTACTGTACTCTAGAATCTGTAGATCTATAGATGAACCCAATAGAACCACGAGCGACGGATAATATCTTCTGTTTCTTGCCCTGTTTCTTGCCGTATTCCCATGTGAGACATCTGCGGCATTGAGTGAAAGTCCTGAGTTTACAGTCCAACTTCCGTGAATTCCTGGTTTTCCAGACAGAAAAATAAATGCAGCCGCAGCGAAGCGCACTGCGCCGTCGTTAAAGGTGCTCGTCCTGAAGTGGGACAGCAGCGCTATTTGTCATTCCCTCGAACGTCCACAACAGGTAATATTAATCCTGCCTCCTTTATCTTCCCCAAACACCAGGAAATTAAAAGCCTTATCACACACCCGGTCCATTTCTCTGCCTTCTTCCCTCTCTCTCTCTCTCTCTCTCTTTCTTTTTCTCTCTCTCTCTCTTTCTTTCTCTCTCTCCCTCTCTCTCTCTCTTCCTCACACACACCTGAACACAAGGTTCATTTACACAAAGGGCAGAAAGAAGGTGATACTGCAGGGTAAATCCGCACCAACACAACCGGGGAACGCTGCATGCAACCGATTGTATTATAAGTAATAATAATTAAAAGCTTTTAAATATTGACTTATTTAAAAAGTTTAATGCATATTAACGGATATAGAATGTTGTAAATATACCAGATTTAGCAAAATGCTAATTTACCTTCATTATTAGTAAAAAAAACCCCCATAAAATACAGACATTTATATGATTTCATATATAAAAATAAGGTAAACAGTTGCAACAAATGAAAGCCATATATAGACTGGAAAATCTGCTTCAAGAGGAAATGACAAAAGGATTCTTTAAAAATCCTAATACATAAAATTAAAAAGATTTAAAGTCGTACTAAATAAAGAATTAAGAAAGAAATTATGTTTTAGTAGAAACAATGCCCGAAATATTAGACATACAGTTAAATCACTGAAAACATGAAAGTTACAAGTAGTCAAAAAAATAACTTAGGCAATTTTTTTAGGAAGTTGACAACATGGAGTTCATCTTTAGTGTTTTATAAAATTATTCACATCTCTTGGATCTTTATGCATTTTTCAAGCTTTAATTCATTTACATTTTTTTGTAAAGTTTTTTCTTGGTGCGTTTGATGTCTAGTGGTTGTTGCTTTACAAAATGTGGGGAAGTTAAAGGAGGAGGAAAAACTCCTGCAGTGCATTGTGCTGGAGTTCCTGTTCTCAGTTAGCATCACAACAAGCTATGCTATCTCTGAGTCACGGGCTAAAGTCGATCGATGAGTAGGGAGAAAAACTGTGTTTCTGTGGAGCGATGGAGGAACATGAAGACAACGTGTTCAATGTGGAGCCTTTAAAGAAATGCTTGTACTGAAGAAGTGCTGCTATCTGTTGTTCTGGTTCCACTGACAAGTCACGATGCAATTTTCTGCACCCGCAGCAGAAGAGGCAGCAGAGAGTGAAACATAGATTAAAGGTGAAGTTAAAAGTCCAACTTTCACTGGGAAGCCTCCACGCAGATGGAAATTATTGTTTTTATGTAGTGTATCAAAAGGCAAAACATGTTTCTCATCTTCACAAACATAAACTCACCTTTAAGTTTCAGTTCCTTGTCCAACAAAAAACGTACAGCAACTGAAATATCCCTTCAATTTTGGATATTTTAAAACACCTTCCTTGTCCAGCAAAATTTGTTATCATAACTTTCAATTTCAAATTCAAAAATACTTTATTGATCCCAAAGGAAAATCAAATAGTATTTGATTTCCTTTTGGTATTTGATTTCCAAATCAAATACCCTTTGGTATTTGATAAGTAAGACATCTTAGAGATCTAGACGTCTTAATAAAAAGTAAGCTTTTAGAAATTCAATACTCCAACTACACAGAAGCGATTTATTCAGAACTCTGTGTTTGATATCTGTGCATTTAGCGAAAAAAGCAACTCTGCATTTCGGTGATACAAGTGAGACACCAACACGCTTCTTTTCAAGGGGAAATAATTCTGTATCAGCACCGGCTGGCATCCAGAGAATGTTAGATGCCTCTTTTTTTCTGTTTTTTACTCCTGCATTAATGGATTTTACTGTTTTGTTTTGTTTTCTGTCTCCTCGCAGGTTTCTCAACATGAAGTTCAAGGCTGTGACGTTTATAGACTCATCTTTTATCAACTGCTATTTTGAGGATGTTTCCTCAGTGGGATCCTCCTTCAAAAACTGCACCTTCGTGGACTCTTTCTTTTACAACACGGGTGAGGCTCTAACTATAAAGTGCAGTTACTCAACTGAAATGTTTAACCTTTCTCTTAGGGAAAGCTGCATGTTGGATTCTGGGATTGTTTTCATTCACATGGGCAGGGAGGTCAGATTGGAGTTTAATATTTATTGTTGCAATAAGCAATAAATCTATTTATTGCATGATAAATTAAAGCAAACCCAATAATTTCGCATGATTCATTGTTTTTTTTCTTTTCTCTTTTTCTATCAAAACTGGATGACAAACGTCTTCAGTCTCAACGAGCTCTTTTTTTTGAAGGACAATTTTGTTCCCAGAGATTTCATAATTCATTTTACTTGTTTCTATTGTTTTGTTTATTTATTTTGGGTATTAAAAATGTCTTCCAGTTTCAGTGTTAAATGTTTGTTATAATTGTAAGTTTATTGAACTTTGCAAATGATCAATAATTATTGCATTATTTTGCCATTGCCATTACATTACTTGAAAAAGGTCTCAAAACAGCAATATTATCGTTTATCGCAATAACTCCTTGGACAATTTGTCGTCTAGCACAGTATCGTGACAGGCCTATCAGTATCTTCTCCTTCAGGGGAGACATGAAGGCAGCATAAACATAAACTGAAACATTGCCAAGTAAAAACATCATCAAAAGATGGAAAAACAAGAAAGAAGCCAAACCAAATCAAATTCCAGACAATACAGACTAATCTTAGCCTTGTTTGCATTACCTTTGCTTGTTTTCGCCAAGACAAATTACTCATTGTTCACAGACAACAGATGAAAAACAACCTTCCGGCCAATTCTGGCCATTAATTAATGTGCATTGTCCCAACCAAAATAAATAAAATTAAAACAATGACACATTTTTGTGTCATAGTTTTAGATTTTGACATTTTCCTTTATTTTGGGTGTTAAGATGCAGTTGGTCAGCGTGGGGTGCAGCATCCTGTCGCACTTAGCACATGCATGTAAACGGTTGTTTATAAAGTTTGAAAAAGAGTGGCCTTAGAGGTATTAGTTAATCAATTGGAATTCATTGTAATATAATAAGTCGATTAATTGTTTGCATACCTAGTACTTTTGTCTCAAAGTGGCAACAGAAATTACATATCCCTGTTAATTCATCACTTACATTTCATGAAAGTAACCAAAATAAAAGTCAAAAGTGAATATTTTTCTCCGTTATTTGAGGTTCTACCTAGTCATTTAGAAGCTCGCGAAAAACACACAAACACACACACACACACAAAAAACTCCGGACTTGAAGCAAAAGGAAAGCAGCAGAGGCATGAAATGATCTGAGAGAAGCGGAGCTGAATCAGACCGTGTGGGAGCACCATGCTGGAAAAACCGTTCCCTCCAGCACTCTGTGAAAGCGCTGAACATGAAAACAGTGAGGTCATGTCAAGTTTGCCGGTAAAGCCCTCTGGGAAATGAAGTCTCATTGCTCCCAGCAATATGTCTGGAAAAATGGTGAAGAAAAAAAATACGAAATGAGGAGAGACGGGATAAGAACGGACGGGAGGACGGTGTGTGTGCATGTGTGTGTGTTTGTTGAAAAGCCGGAATGTTTTCTCACCGCAGCAGCTGCTGAACTATAATGATGCGCAATTGTGCAGCAGGCAGGTTTGTTTCACTTCTTATAATGATGAGAGGGAAAACACCAGCAAATTACTGAAGATCTATAAGGTTCCCTACATTCTGTGTTTTCTGTGAAATTATGGTATTTTTCACTGAGTTTGGTTTTAAAAATGGTTTATTTAAAAAAAAAATAGAAATGGAAGGTCTTAGTTGGCCTTAGTTGCCTCAGAAACTCATACGTATAAAATGTGCACCTTTAATATACCGTTAAGCTTGGTGGAAATGCATTTTTTCTGGACTCAATGCCAGAAGTTCATGTTGTTTTTAATCAATGGACCTTTCAACTGAACATTTCTGCTGCTTTCTACAGACGTAGATGATGCCAAGCTGACAAATTCAAGAGTGATCAACAGCTCCTTCCACCACAACAAGACCGGCTGCCAGATGACGTTTGACGACGATTACAGCGCCTACTGGGTCTACTTTGTCAACTTTCTGGGAACGCTCGCCGTGTTGCCGGGGAACATCGTTTCTGCTCTCCTAATGGACAAGATAGGACGCCTCAGCATGTTAGGTAGGTCCAGGATCTGCTCTGACCTTTGTGCAAAAATGGCCCATTGGTCTCTGGATGCCAGCCTAGGCGTCTGTAATGACCCCCAGTGCCACAAATGGGACCATTTATAAAGGATGTTCTATATGCGGTCCTCCAGGAGGCTCCATGGTGCTGTCGGGAATCAGCTGCTTTTTCCTTTGGTTTGGCACCTCTGAGTCCATGATGATCTTCATGCTCTGTCTCTACAATGGTCTCAGTATCTCTGCGTGGAACTCCCTGGATGTAGTCACCACTGAGTTGTACCCTACAGACAGGAGGTGAGTTACACTACTCAATTAAATTTGGTAGTACGACTTGATGAATGAGTGCCAGGCCTTGTTTTGTATATTTTAAGTACAAGTGGTTCACTTACTGAAATGACAATATGAAAGACATAAAAAAAGAGAAAATGTGAGAAAATTCAACAAATCTGCAACTGACCATTAAACTGTGGCAGCGTTGGGCCATATCTGTTCACCAGCCAATGTCACGATAGGAAAGGAAAACTGAGGAGAGTGATTTGTTGACCGATTGCTGGATGATTATTGAACAGATTGTCTCAGTTGTAACACAAGATAATCAAAGCACTTGTTTCATAACCTGTGTTTGAAGGAACGTAAAAGGCTGTTCTAGTCCATTACAGTGGAAGATGGAGACTGGCATAAGCACTGATGTGTCTTTGAGCCACACTTTCTGTCTCCAAGCAAGGTATAGGTG
This sequence comes from Poecilia reticulata, assembly GCF_904066995.2. NCBI lineage: Eukaryota > Metazoa > Chordata > Actinopteri > Cyprinodontiformes > Poeciliidae > Poecilia > Poecilia reticulata. Next base: position 5,369,379 of record NC_088841.1, read on the forward strand.
TTAACTGGAAACAAGAATCCAACTAATGACTTCAGTTCTGGTTTGTAAAACTTTGTCATCACCACCCTGTATTCTGACATGGATTTTTTTTTTTAGTAGAAGTCTAAAATATTTTTTTAAAAAAACAACAAACAAACATTTTAATTCAGCTTCGCAAACTGAAATACCTTGGTGCAAACTGACGTTTGAAAAACAGCCAATTTTTATATTTTCAGACTTCAGATTCTCTTCGTAGGTAGTTCTGGTCGCTGCCGACCGTCAACTCTCATGGTATTAAAACAAAGTGTAACCAGTTGATAACCCATCAGTTCAGCCACAGAGAGTTGGGCTAGCTAATATCACAGACTGGAGGACAAGTGTAAGGCACAGTGAGCAAAAATCAGCAGCATCAAAAGTTGCTATGCCAATAGCTGCAGACCTCCGAACTATATGTGACTTTTAGATTAGCTCAAGAACAGTGTGTAGAGAGCCAAGCATTTAAGTCATGCATCATCAAGTAAAATGCAAAGTGGCACATCTAGCAGTGTAAAACATAGAATAGTGGAAACAAGGGAAATTTGTAGTTGCATTATGTGTGAAGTGTTCAATTTGGTGAAAGGAGGAATTACAATGAAAGGTTGTTCTTGAGGGCTTGTCTTGGTCAGTAGTCCCCTTAAAGGAGCACAAGTTACTTTGCCAGGTAACCAAAGAGTGAATCGATTTGTTGTTGTCACTCACCTTGCTTAGTTGGCTGAGAGAGGTTGAGCAGCTAAAGTTTTTCTCCTTCCTACATCCCCCTGAATGCTGTGCGGATTTGGATAGGAGTTCAGTGAATATTCTATATATTTAAACATTCAATCAGATGTATTAGCTATTGGTCGAGTGTCTATCACGATATATATTCCTATTGATTTTTTTTCCAGACCCGTTGCTCCCAACTTTGTGGGAAAAGTTTGGGGATGGTCCTTGCAGTACAAACATAACTGCACACTAATGCACTTTTAGGGTCCGAGACCGAGTCAAGACCAAGACCAGCGGCCCGCTCTACGTGATACAATAAAATGTGAAATATGATCAAAATTACTTCTCAAATTAATCTAAAAGATCCATATTCCCATAAAACACCTAGATATTAAATACTTAATACATTTTACCAATATTAAAATCCATCTCTGTGCTACAATTTGCGGTGGTCTCGTGTCATCCCTAAAGAGATAATAAAACCATTAAACATAGCACCATTCTCTCTCTGCACCATTAAACATAGCAATTGAGGTAAATAACGCTCAACTATGAACACTGACCAAGGAGCAACAAGCAAGAAGTAAACAAGCACAAGACGCTCACCGTGTTCTCACTCTCTCTCCCGCTACATGAAGCCAGGTAGTCTGACACCATGGCAGACATTACAGCTGTCACTCTGAACGAAATAATGAAAGAGTAATGTGCATGCTCTGCATGCTCTTTCGTTCTTGTGTTTTGTTTATTTGTTAATTAAAAAAATATCAATGTACATAATTAAATAAAATCCTCATAGCTACTGCAGTGTACGCAGAACATTACAAGAACAAAGAATGATGTTCTGTCAGGTCGCCATACGCTGTCAGATTGCCATACGCTTAGCATGAACTCATGGCTATATCTTTCAGTCATTACCATATAATTTTATATACAATTTATCAACATTTGTATGGCATCCTGACTTAGCAGTTAAGTAGGTTAATGAGTTTTACACGGGCGTGTGTTGTAGTTGACTGCAGCTGCTGCCAGACTCTGCTTTAAATACACTTTGAAACCATGACAATACAGTTATCACAATACAGTTATCATTGAAAACAATTTAATGACTTATTTTCCTCATAACGTGTTGCATATGGTGAACTGACAACTCATCTGGCGGTTGGACTTATTAATGCGCATGCAGGCATGGTACTCACTGCATGTATGCTATTCTGACAGCATATGGTAATCTGATAGAACAACAGCTCTCAATAGCACTCCAGTCCTATTTTCTATTCTCAGAAGAATCAGACTGTTTCTGAATGTCACATCACTATATTGCAGACTTTTGGACACAGCGTTGTCCCATATTTGCGACAAGTCAGTCAACACCTCGGCACAATAATTCTGCTCAGTGAGTGACATTTTTCATCACAAATGCTTATGTGTCTCTGTACAGCTAGCTTTGCTAACATCATGTCAACGGAGCTTACCTTTGTTTGAGATACTTTTCTAAGTGACGAAAAAAGTTAGATGTTGTCCCCACCGTCTGTGAAAGCGAAGCGATGTTGAGTTAGCTGTGGCCATCGGATTTCTTACGATTTATGCAGTGCTATTCTATTACTGACTATTAGACAGACATTTTCTGCTGCTGAGAGAAAACCACTGCGCAAGTCTCAGAGCGCTGCGTGCGAGTAAAAGGTGGGGAGGAGGGAGTGGGAGTAATATAAACATGTAATTGCTTAGTTTTTAATTGGTGCTTTTTGTATCCACTGAAAACAAAGATGTTAACAAATAAACTGGACAGTATGCTGTACGTTTAGTGATATTTTCACAGTTGCGGTCTCAACAGGTCTTGAAATAAAATGCCGAGTCCTCAGTGCCCGAGACCGAGACAAGACCGAGACCAAATGCGGTTGAGTCCGAGACGAGACCGTGATCATCAAAAAATGGTCTTGAGACCGGTATCGAGACCAAGACCGACCTCGAGTACTACAACACTGCCTCTGTGAAATTGAGTTTGACACCCCTAGTGTAGAGAAACTACACTTGACAAATACCTCAACCTGTTGGATCTTTGGGATGAACTATAAAGGGAACTGTGAACTTGGGTTACTCAATGTCCTCACAAATGCTCTTCTGGAGGAATGGCCAGCTGTTCCTGGCAACACAGTGAAACTGAATGCGCATCAGATAATTATTAAATACAGTCACACTAAAGTGATGTTGCAATAACAAAAGACACTGGCTACCCTTACGTAAGTCCTCAGTAAGTAGCTGGTACTAGGTATAAGTGAGTGACTGAACATCTGATCTTTTTGATTGTAGCTGAGGATACACATTCTGTTCTTGGCTGACTACTTTGTTTGTCTCTTGATCTTCAGGGGCACAGGATTTGGCTTCTGTAACGCCATATGTAAGCTGGCAGCAGTTCTTGGCAACCTGATTTTTGGCTCCCTGGTTGGCATCACCAAGGCTATTCCTATTCTCCTGGCGTCAGCTGTTTTGGTTGGTGGCGGACTGGTGGGCCTCCGACTACCAGACACACGTTCCAACGTCCTCATGTGAACGCCGGCCAAGAAAACGGGTTTACCAGGTTTTTACTCAGCCTACTGAACACTGGGTTTTCAGCTATTGTTTATTTAAATATCACTGAAACAGTTATTGCTGCCATTGCCCAAATGTATTTCATCTAAAAGAAACAATGCTAAGCATCGCAACAACTCAAAATGCATTACAGGTAATGATTGTTCAGTTGATTCTGAGTAAAATACCTGGTTAAGAGTCTAATGCAGTTCTACAAACCTGTAGATGTACAGAGAAAGCTTCTATGAAAAATTGTATTACAGATGCACCAGATGCCAGTTTTATGTTTTTCCAGAACTGTTGGTGTTTAAAGCAAAAGGCTCATCTATCATGAGTGGAGATGAAACAGCAGCTCATTAGCTTCAAGCTTTTTCACACATGCAAGCCACACAGGCATCTACAAAAGCTGCAAAAGGCTTGGAGTTTCAGCAACCTTTCATATCTCCTCCAGTACTGCTCAGAAAGAAAGTATATACAGACACAATTACATGCTCTATGACCTAGTCAATGAGTTTGCTCTTTGAGAAACAACACGGCTTTTCAGCTAGTGCTGCAAACGATCACCAAAACAACATAATTGTCAAACATTGGCCTTTTTATATTATGTTGATCTGTTAATCTGCTTTGGAGAATAGTACTCTTATTTTATGTCTCTTGAATTATTCATGCATGTGCCCCTTGGAAGGCAGAACCTACTTCTGTTGTGCAGTCGTATTTTGAAAAGTCAGCAGAAATAAATATGGCAGAAATGAACCGATTTTTAAAAAACTACTTTACTATATTTTGTTACTTTTTAAATAATTATTTTCCACATATTGTTGAAGTATATTAAGTTTTATTTTTAAATAGTACCCTACGATGACATCAGTAGTGGCCGTTATATTAATATTGCAAATGTTCATCAACAAACCAAAGAATATTTATTAGATGTTGAATTACAAGAGATCACTAGTAGTGTCAGTCTTCTTACAAAACCTTTACATTGACAGCTGCTCTGTTTTATTACTAATTTATTATTTATTTGTCATAGCAGGAGCAGATGTTATGGTCAAAATAAAATCAATATAACTTCTCCAAAGCAGTCCTTTATGAGGAACCTCTAGAGTAAATTCCATTATGCAGAAATTGAGCTTTCATAGTTTTGCGCTGATGTAGCATCTCATCATTTGAAAAGACGTGAAAGTTACAGTATGGTGAAAAGAGAGGCTTTTCCACATGTCTCCATGTTCTACAGCCTGCTGAAGTGTTTACTGACTGCTGGAGCTCCGTGACTTTCTGTAGCAAAGCAGACTGCTGCTCTACTGTGACACCCAGTGGCTGTTTTCTAGGATTGCGCATTATGCCCTCAGATTTGAAAAAAAAAAATTTTAAAAATCAAAACTAGACCCTGGAAAATTCAACCTAAAGTTATGATAAAAAAAAAAAAAGTACACATCTGAAATTCAAGGTTTTTACTATGTTGACGTATTAAATTGTAGATTAAGTTCAGAAATTTTATTTAAAAAAAACAAAAAAAACAGTTCGAAAAGTCAAAAATATGCGACTTTTGGAAATTTTCTATCAAAAGTTGCAAATGTTTGACTTTTGGATCTTAGAAATTGTTTCTAGAAAATTTCTAGAAAACTGATTCATCTAAAAAATTCTCAGTTTTTGGGCAGAATTTTTCTTTGCTTTTTCTATTTGTAAAGACCCAAAAATGCCATCTTATTTTTTTCACATTTATGAGGGCGTTTTTCACAATCGTTCCCATTTTGACTTCATTTGTTTTTGTTTTGTTTTATGATTACTGATGGAATTATTTATGTATTAAAATATTTAAAACTGGGGTATTGCTACGCTGAATAACATGGTGTATGTTGTTGAGAATTATAACCATCCTTTCATGTTTTATGCAAATCCAACTGCAAGTTCCAAAACATCTCTTAACAACCTGACATAGTTTTTAATATCGGGCTTCTTTACTTGTGCTTCGTGGGTCTAGTCACCAGCTAGAAACTGGAAATATGTTCTACATACATTTTGTGATGAACATATAATGAAAGGTTGGTGATCATCAAGCTTTTTGACGCAAATTGCAAGACTGACAAGGTCATAAGGTAAAAAATAAATAAATAATAATAAAGTAGTAGTTTAGTCAAAACTGGCAACTTCTGCAGCTACATTTCTAAATAATAATAAAAAAAGTTTACATTTTCTGCTTTTTACTGTGGAGACTTTTGGGAGTAGAGTCCTTTTTGTCTGAATGCTTCCTGTCTCTTCCTCTCTTCGTGTCTCTGTACGTGTCGCGGCGTCAAGCTCGCCACGAAGGGCTTTGCTCTTCTGTAAAGAATCTGCGCCACAGGACATTTTTGTCGGTGTCTGAACTTGTGCTACTCTTTCTTTCTATCCTTCTCCTGTCGGTTTGCTCACGATGTCTCTTGGTCCTCTGTCCTGTGTTGACCTCCTCTGCCTTGCTGCTGCTCCCTGTAAAACTCAAAAGCCTTTCTCTGAACTTGTGCCTCTCTCTCTGTCTAGCCCAGCTCTTCTTCCAAACATCTGCTGGACGCTTTGCTGCTCTTTCTTGCTTTTTTTTTTTCCTTTGGTCCCTTATTGATGCGTGTGTGTGTTTACCATTCAAGTGTACTGTACAAAAGGTTTAGTTAACATCCTTTTCCAACAATAAAAGCCATGTCTATGGTGTTAGCTCTCAAAATATTTGCTAATTATTTTTGCTAAACGGTCGTCTGTTTTAGTCTGTTGTGCTAATTTTTTTTAGAGCTCAGCACAATGAGAGCAAATGTTTCAACGGTCTGCGAGTCTCGATCAAGTAAATCATTTTAGAAATGGTTTTTGAAGTTTTAGGAGTTTCCTCTAGATAACCGTAACAACTCAATTTGAAACGCTGCTAATGAACTCTTTCTAGAAAGATACCTCCATTTTTATTGTCTGGAGGGCATTTGAGTAAACTAAAATGATCAACAGCATCGCCTGAACGTAATGCTTGCTGCTATGCTAACAGAGCTTTGATTGTGTAATGGGATTTAAGGATAAACCATCATATCTGAAAATGTCCAGTAACACAATGTATTTCCTAATTTGGTAGTGCTTTCATTTTATATAGTTTATTTATTTATTTGTCATTAATAAATCCTACTACAGCATGTTAGGGTCATGATAGATAGAAAAATTTTTGCATATTTCCATCAAAACAGAAATTTGTGAGGTCCAAAAGTCGAATGTTGCAAAAAAAACAACTCAGAAATGTTTGACTTCTCAAAGTTTTCTCTGAATTTTTTGGCGTAAAAATTTACTCCTCCGTCTATAATGGAGCAGAGGTGCTCAAATCTGAGTCCAGAGTGTTTGGCCTTAGTAAATCGGATGGTTTTTCTGTTTTATCAGATTTAAAGACTTTTCTTTACCGCGTTTAGCGCTTTAACCCTTGCAGCTCCAACTTGTGCTGAACAAACGTCTCACAAAAATCCTGCATGTTTGTTACTAAAGTCTCCATGTTTGTGTGCCCCCTCCCCTCGCTCTCCAGCCATTTTTCTGTATCTTCGTTGTTCCTCTGTGCGGGTTAGGAGACGTGTTTTCCCGGGTTAATGAATGTACCGCTCCTGCGTGTCGTCAGATGTGTTGTGGACGGGTGCTCACGAAGGCGTGAAAGCGCATGCTAGCGCTAAAAATGTACGTCCCGCAAAACTGTTCATCCGGCAGAGGTGCTCAAATCTGAGTCCAGAGTGTTTTTAGTTAGATGAATTATAACATTTGGGAGCCGGAAATGTGTTGCCGGAATTGAGCAACAAAGACGGCACGCGCCAGATTGGAGGACCTTTGCTGTCGAACAATGTGTGGATTTGTGTGTAAAACAATTTACGTGTCCTTGATATGATTTATTTTGATAAGAAAAGAGAATGCGGTGTTGAAGGTGGATTCCACAAACTGAATAAAGAGTTTCATTTGAAGAGTTGAGGCTTTTTATTACATTCTTCAAATAAGCCACCAGGTGGCACCATTTCCTCTTTCTTTGTTTTACCAAGCTTGACTATTATGGGCTCGTACAAGGACGGTGAAGCTTGCTAAGGAAGCTAGCTGGCTGTTCTAGCTGAATGGAAAGAAAACGTGTGGCAGAAAAACAACTGTCCATTTTCTTGTGTTAAGCCTTCTCATGAACAAGATGGAACATCATGTCTAATATGGGTAAGAAGAAAAATGACTGAACTGTTGTTGGTCCAAAGTTTAATTTAAAGATTGAATGTGAATTTTATATATCATTTGCAAATCCAGAGTCTAGAAGAAGAGTATGAGAAGAATGTGTAGCCTATATAGTTGCCTCTTGCCAAATTTAAAAGCCAAATTACAAAATTTGGTCAAAAATTTTGCCTTCTATTATAAACCATTTCTACCATTTTTTCAGTCTCTACATTTTCTTTCCCTTGTGTGACTATGCAAATGCAAATAGAGAAATGTTTTATTCCTGACTGGGCTGACCGACTGCAGGCCCTTAACTAAGTCTTGCCCTGTAATGAACCTTACACATATGTAAAGCTGAAGCACATGCATGCTGTAACAGTGCAAAAACAATTATTTCTTCTTTTGAGTAGTGCTTTTAGTTCCACTTACATAAGAGCCATTCTCCTCAGACTGACCCGTTGATTGGTCAGAAAAGGGGGAGGCGCGAGACAGATGCTCATTCTTTTCCTACAGAGCCAAACTACCGAGGAGACGGGCATTAAAAGAACTTGTTGTGCAAAGTAAAGTGTTTGAACAGCACTGCAGTCTATTTTCATGACATCTTTTGCTCTGCGGCACCAAACTGTCTTACATACAGACTTTGGCTGCTTCGTTTAAAATACTATACAACATTAAGCAACAACAGTTTATCTGCAAATGACGATTTAGTAAAACTAGTATGCAGTACAAATTTCAGGAAATAAAAAAAATTGATGGTAAAGATAATAAAGTACATGTAGATGAAAGGGTTGGATTATTTGAAGGGGTTCTGCAGATCTAAAGCAACTTTCTCATGATTTACTTTATTGTTGCACACTTGGAAAAACATGTTACAGAGATGCAAAGTGGATGTGTCGAGATCAAGAATGTGGATTTCTCAGAGCCAAACTGCATGGATTACTGTCATTTGGGCATTTTGATGGTTTCTTTATAGATTTATAAAGAAACCATCAAGTCCCGGCACGACTTGAATGACCCAGGAATGGATTTTCAGTGTCACTTCCAGAAAATAACCACTGAGCTTCAAGTGGTCAGATAATGATTGGCTTCAAACATTTCAATCTTTCAAGCATCTTGGATCCTGAAGGTAAGTGAATCTTCATCAGCGCAGACAGAGTGCTTGCACAGAGTGCTTGCACAGAGTTGAATAAGATAATTTACTATGACAATTTTTAAGTAGTAGTTGTATAAATGATAAAGAAGTTCAGCACATGCAGAAACACAGAGTGAGGAAGCATGCTGAGGAAGTCCAAAAAAATTGTTTTCTTAGTCAGAGATTAAATGATGCAGAGAATACTACCATGTGAAATGCAAAGAAAGGTCAATATCTGTCAGTATTTCTATTAAAATTAGAGGAAGATATGTGAGAGACTAATAGCAAAAGTTTACAAATATGACATATCAGCCCACAGGCGAGAAAAGAAATGTCTAGTCTGATAGAGCCGAGGAAGAAGCTAGTTTTGAGGAAATAAACACATCACTGTTTACGTTAAGAGTTTGGAGGGGAACTTGAAGAATCATAAACCAAGCAACATTGAAAAGGATGCTGCGTTAAGTATTTTGTTGCGATTTCAAAAATTCTTCCTGCTGTTTTAGGAAACAGGCCTAAGCTACACAAGCATTTACAACTCCTGACCTTTTTCACATCATGTCGCATTACGACTCTAAAACTCCAGAGTATGTTCTCGGGATTTTATGAGACAAACCAAATGGCATGAAAACAAGGTCACAAACGGACATATCCCAAAAGTTCTAGAAAAGTCAGAACACACAGTAAATTCACTTTTTAACACTCTGAAACCACGGCTGCAACTAACAATTGTTTTGGTAATTGATATTTCTATTGATTAATTGATTGATCTGATAAAAAAAACAAAACAAAGGCATATTTAGCCATTTTTTTCATTTAACCACTTAAGGCTTTTTTATGCAATATTTGAAGTACAATAAAATATGCAAATAATGAAATTACTTTTGTGAATAAGAAAACAAATAACACAGCATTCATTTAAAGAACTGTTGATTATTTGTAGTTTTGACTTAATCGCTGCTCTGAATGTGTTGTTCTTTCAGCAAATGGCCGTTTTTTAGAGTCTGTTTAGTCCAGTTAATGATTGCTAAGTTAGTTGACAATTATTTCAATAAATGCTTAATCACGATTATTTGATTAATCGTTTCAGCCCTATCTGGAACATAGATACACCCTCTGACCCAATCAAAAAAGTGGGCTGGACTGCTGACTGTGAACATCCACTGTCTGAGTGAAATGTTACCCAGTATACTTAATAAACCACCAACAACTTCCAGTGAAAACCACACATATTTTAAAACGTATTTATTTAACCATCATCAGTATATGCTATACAATATGTAAGGTGAAATACAGGATAACATATAATAAAAGGGACCAAGGAGAGCTTCACAGTAAAAACAATAAAAAATAAATACATTCATAAAGAGCAAAGCATAAGCAAAATCAGAGCTGGTTTTTACTCTGTATTTCATTCTTGCTCATACGATGGAAGAAAAATTTATACAAGATGCATCTTCACATTAAACTAACACTCTCGTGTCGGGACTTGTCAGAGGAACTTTTGGCCAACCCAGTGTTTTTTTTTTCCTAGTCATCTAAAACTGCAGGCACATAAGCGAATATGCACTGCTGAAGAACAGGATGTATTTTCTCATTGTAATAATTGTTATACTGACCACATAACGGAGAGTGAGACAACAAGGGTGAGTGTCAGTCGTTTCATGTACTCAAAACAAAGATTTGTCTGAGCTGAAGATATTTTGAAAAATCAAGATTTAATTTTGGCTTCTGTCACAAGAAGTTGCAGATTTAAAGTCAGAGCGGTTCCAAGTAAATATCCTTATTTCACAGAGTGGCACCTCCTTTTGTTGCTCTGCTGTGTATAGAGCAGCGTCTGCCAAACTAACAGGGTAATCTGATTTACTAGCTAGCTAGCATTCTGCCACTTTTTGTGCTTACAGCTCTTCAGTCTTGGCATGCTAGCTTTACTTTTAGTAGCAAGGTTGTGCTTCATTTTCAAGATCATGACTTTCCAAACAGAACAGTAGCTACTGGTTGTCCAAGAAGTTGGTGAATGATGGTATTATTTACCGAATAATCCACCTGCAGGAAACCACATTTTATGCCATGCAGAGGATGAAAATAAATACGGGAGCAGAACTTTATGAGAAACTTTCTTGTTTAGAGAGATATAAAACTCGCTGCATAGAGGTTTGTATCTCACTAAAGCCAAACTATGTTCTCGTTTAAACAAGAAAAGTCGTAACAGTAAAACAGCAGCACCATCTGAGATGTTGCAAGTATTATAAACTCATTTATATGATTCTCCTTTAACTCTTCTTTATGTTTGTAACTGCATCTGTCTAATGTCTTTTTTTACTCATCAGCTTGAAAGAAATTACATTTAAGAATGCTTTCAACTGTTTTGTAACATTAACATCAAACTGGTAATAAAGGTACAGGTTTCATTAAACCAATCTGTCATAAACATTTATTGAAAAGAAAAGTGCTACTTTCAAAACAGCCATTGCATCAAGGCTAACGTTCCCTTAAACTGAATTACTTTCTCTTTGGCTTCCAGCCACAGAAAGCATGAAATTCGTCAGTTTTCTTCAAAACATTTAGGGTGCATTCACACCAGGACTGTTTAGTTCGCTTTAATTGAACTCTAGTTCATTTGCTCCAAAAGCCCGATTCGTTTGGGAAGGTGTGCATGCCGTAATCGAACTCTGATGAGGATGTAAGAAGCAAACTCTGGTCCGTCTAAAAAACCTGAGTCTCAGTTCGGTTGAAGAGAACTCTGGCGCGGTTCGAATGCATATGTGAATGCAAGCAGACACGAGACCGCTCCAAAAGCAGGAAATGCACTATAGAGCAGGGCATTCCTGGTCAATCGAGCCAAAATAAACGCGAGAGTGTAGAGGTACCGAAGACAAAAGAGACGTCCTACAATCGCTAAAATATGATCCTACTTCATTTTTGTTTACGTTTTGCAAAGTAGGTTGTTGTGCTCATGTAATTTCCCTCAGTGGTTCTTGGTGCAATGGCGGTTCTTGGTGCAACGCCCCCGCAGGTAAGGAGGTAAACAGGTTTTTCAAAGGGTTTAGATCGTTTGACACAGTACAGTGTGAAAGTAAACCGCACCAGCTGAAAATGAAACAAATGTTACCCCATCGAACCGGGTCTACCGGACTATCAGGTGTGAAAACATCCTTAGTGTCTTTCAGAATGACACACTGAGGTTCTTGCCTTTGAAGGTCAGAAAGTACATTTTGGATCCTGCAGACTTGGACATGAGGATAAAGAAGAAGGGGTCCAGGCAAGCATGGAGGCAGCAGAGACACACCGCCATGTTGAAATATTTGTACAGACTCTCTGCCCCTCCTGCAGACAGCTGCACATAATGGAGAAAGTGCAGGACGCCAGCAGGAAGGAAGCACACCAGAAAGATGGTAAACACCAGAGAGCTGGACTTGATGTACATCGCCCAGTTGTAGTGCGACCGGTTGAGCGCGCTGAGGATTTTGATGAAGCACACTGTGGTGACCACCATGGGCACCAGAAGGCACAGAACTGCCAGAGTCATGGTGCAAAAGAGCAGGAACTTGTGAGAGTCAGATGTCAGGGGCATCACGTCGTGGCAGGTGGTGCGGTTCAGCTGGGAGACCCAAAAAGTCTGCTGGACCAAAAGCTCGGGGACGATGGAGGCAGCGAAGGCCAGCCACAGGGCCAGGACAACCCAGGCCGCGCACTTCTTCTTGGGCAGCGTTTTGTACATGAACGGGTGCACCACCGCCATGTAACGCTTGACGGCGATGCAAGCCAGAGTCAGGGCCGAGCCGTAGAGGTTACCGTAGAAACAAGCGGTGACCACTTTACAGGCGGCTTCCCCAAGCACCCAGTCGTTTCCGAGGAGATGGTAGTGAGCCTTGAAGAAGAGGGAGACAAGGAGCAACAGGTCGAAGGTGGCCAAGCTGCAGTAGAGGATGGCAGACGACACCTTTCTAATTTTGGTGGCGAGCAAACACAGGATGGTGATGTTGGTCGGGATCCCGACGATCACCACCAGCAAGTAGATGACAGGGATGACTCTGGTGCTCAGGCGTCCGTTGAGGTACCCTACGGCGGTGTCACTTAACTGCTGCAGAGACGGAGGATCAGTGGAGTTGGGAGTCTGGGTGCCATGGACAACAGACTCTGTGGCACGGATTCCTAAAAACACTCTGGGCTGAATTATCGCTGTCTTCCTTTTTCCTGCAAGAAATTCAGACATTCTGTCATTTTTCAAAAACTTGTTTTGACATGCATTTGTTCTTAATCTTTGGACTAGAACAAACCAGACGGCATGGCAACCACCTCCTCTACGATCCGATGTTTTAAATGCACAAAGCGCAGTGGGGAACACTGATGTTTTCCAAAAGCAAGCTTTTGGAATTGGCTTTTACTTGACTTCTATGAATTAAGAAATTTTTAGAAACTCATCTTAAGATGACTACGACCGCGTCACATCTGGCGCAGGGACCGGACCAAAATACAGACAGCAAAATGGAAGTTCAAAAAGAGGAACATAAACCGAACGGAAGGAACGGAAAAATAGAAACCAACGTTATCAACCAACGGAGAGAAACATTACGTCTACAAGCGCAATAAATAATAAACCAAAAATCAAACACACAAAGGGAAGACTGAAGAACATTAAGAAATGATCAGAAACTAGTTCTAACTTAGTGGAATCATAACAATCTAACAAACTATTGATTTCAAATATATCTACCATACCTATATTGCTTGACTGCTGTTATTTTTGTACAAGCTGCTTGAGTTAAATCATTTTGCAATTATTGTGTAAATGTATTATTATTTTTTCCAAAATCTTAAGTCTTCTTTTTACTCATTTAAATCTTTGCTTTTTCACCTCAGTTTCCTCAGTCCTTCAAACTACGGTTGTTTCTTTTTAATGAGGCTGCTGTAGTTCCTACATTTTTCTTTATCGTGTCTTTTATTTCACGTGAAGCGCTTCGTGTTGCACTGATTTCACACAACTCCACTGTAAATACAGATTGACTGACTCATTGACAACAACTGAATGATGTCCCTACAGTCAATCCGTGCTCTTTTCAGATTTAGTTTTCTCTGGATTAAAAGACAGTCTAAAACCCCAATGATTAACAGTTTTACTTTAAATCTCTGTGAAATAGAGTTGTTTGACATTAACGTTCATCTGCCATATACATGCCTGAAAACGTATTAAGTTAAGTGATCTTAATCAAAGCTCACTTAAATCTATTTTTTTAAAGCATTTCTTACCATTTTTCTGAAGTGTCCCATGTGTGAAAAGGGCAAACAGCGGAAGGAGAATAAAAAGTTTCCTCATGTTGTTTAGCCTCGCAGTAAAACGGCGCTCTTCTCAGAAGTGAATCTCACAGCTTATTGTTTGCTAAGTTTCCCCTCGCTCTCAGCGCCGTGGGAGTGTTCAAGTGAGAAGTCCCACCTCAAACCCACAGACTGACGGGTGAGAAAAGCATCAGGCGACAAGTGAACTCTGCAGCGTCGCAGCTTGCGCTTGGTTTCACTTCTGCCCATATGAAACACCAGTGGCGCAAAAAGGGGGTATGCAGAGCATGCGACGCATAGGGGCGCTGCACCAGGGGGGGCGTCAAAACCCCGTCTGGAGGGGGCGGCGCGCCGACGATGTCTTCGCTTACACTTCAGCGCCCTTACGCTCCTTCACCTCGCGCACATAACATTACATTACCTTTAACGTGTCTTCGTCTTGGGGGGGCGATTTATGCTTTCGCATCCACCTGAGTTGCGATCCTGTGAAACACCTCTGCCTCAACTCTTTTTTGTTTACTCCTTTTTTGTCTTTACTTTTAATTTTCCTTCACAATGACCAGCAGCATATTTGAATAGCAGGCTGTTGTGCTAAACCCGCACTGCGTGAAACACGTTTGCAAAGGGAAACGCAAATGTTTAAATACTCCTCTGTCACACGGGAAACGATGATTCATGTGTGAGAGGAAACATGACCTGAGGTGGAGCGCAGCAAAGACAGCCGGACGATTATTGAGGAAATGTCTGTCCGGAAATGATAAGCTTGTCTCAAGGCAAGCAGCTTTGTTTAGTCTCAACTCGCAGTGTTGGAGCTTAAACGGTGCACTTCGTTTTCGCAAAAACTTTTATCCCTTGTAGTGTCACTGGCTGCTGCTCCATGAAAAAATATCCAAACACTTCATTGGGTCTAGATAAAACCTTAGCTGCGCTAACCCTAAAGCACTTATCATAAACACAAATTCTGCTGACGCTAAAGCGCTACATTCAACCATATTGACATCCACTGTGTGTCAATGACTTGAACACAGTATCACAGTCAACAAATTCAAATTTGTTAATGTGCCTCTTTTTTTTTTTTGCGCTTCAGGAAGAGATTCTTTGGAACACATATTTCACTCATGGGTTTAGTTTTTTTTTAGCTGTTAAGTTTTGCTAACTCTGTTGCTAATTTTACCAAAATTACCGCAGTTGGTTGTTAGTCAGAAAGCAAGAAGGACATCAGTTGATTTGAAACTGTTTACTGTAGAACTACAATCAGGGTAGAGAATAAAAAGTGTGTGCTCTCCCTGTCGAGCTGGACGTCGATAAGCTCGATGAACATTCCTGATGCAGCGTAGGAATGTTGACCCCCCGGGGCCTGTACTGGTGGCGGCGGTCGGTGGAAGATGAGGCCTGAGAGCCGGGAGCAGAAGGTGGAGATGGGGCGGAGGTGGTTTGATCGCAGCTGCTGAGCAGAGGAGGCCGTGGGTGAAGGTCCTTTTCAACTGGAGCACAAACGATGATTGGCTGGAGAGAGGCTTGGACCGGCGCTGATAGGTCCAGGTTGCAGAGAGGGAGGCGCTGATTGATGAGGCAGGTGCGACTGGAGTCTTCCAGACTGAACTTTTGTCAAAACTCCATTTGTGTCCTCCATCACCAGCACTCAGCATGACACCCTGACCTGTCTGCTGCTTTCCTTGGTGATTTTTCCTTGACGATGCTGTTTGATTGCTAACGTGATCTCTCTCTGACCACAACTGTGTCATTTTAATTTTGTAACCTTTTTATTTTCCTCTTTTAAAGTGTTTTATTAATAACAATGTATGGCCACCATTGGCTTCTCCTCCAGCTTTTTAACTGCAGTCTAATCCGTGTTGGTCCGTCACGTGTTTATTAGTCATTAGTAATGACAAAACGTGAGAACGTTTTGGCTCTGTGAAGACGCAGCGTTTCAGTATTTTCTCCGACCAAAGGGACAGTTTATTATTGGAGCTGTAGCATCCAGCTGATAACAGATGTCTCCGTGTTTTCACTGAATCTGTTTCTCAGATGTTTGTGTGTTCAGTTTGCATTCGACCTCTCTGCAGACTTTTTTTTTTTCTTAAGACATGAGAGCGCTTCGCCTTAGTGACGTCAAGCTATGAAGACCACAGAGATGTTCAAAGCAAAGTCGAGAGGGAAGTCATTTGATCTATTCCACGGCGGTTTCCAAGTGGTTGGAAGTAAAAAACTAATTGTTGCCTCATAAGAGCGGTAGTGACACAGAAACAATGAAAATCCATAAACAGCTCATCTTAGCACGTCGCTTCGCCGTTCCTTCTCTCCACAGTGTTGCATCCGTTGGCAGCCATCTGTTTCCTGTATTTTTTTACGACCACGTCTGTGGTCTGTTTCTGTTTCCCATAAAGTCAAACAGAATTAATAAATCATTTTTTTTTTTTTCAAAATAAGAACCTTAAAGGCATAACCGCTCCCCACGGGTATGGATCTCTTAAGAATTTGGAGTTTTGATTCATTCATTTTCCCAGATAAAATGATGACACAGCAAGCAATTCCAGTTAATTTGAGAAAGCAAAATTGGGCGAACGAGTTAGAATTTATTGTTGGTTATTCATCATAGTAAACAGCCTCAGTTGGATCATTACACACTAGTGTGTAATTTATTTACAGTAGGGTTGAGGCCGTTCCAAAACCAGTTATGAAGTGTTTTCCAAGTTTAGCCCCTCATACCCCAGAAAGAAAAGAATGAATTGGTGAGCATGTTTAGAGAAAACTAAAGAACCACAAATGCTGAAGATGTCATCCAGAGTTAAGTGAGTTCATCACCAAGCGTTAAAACGGTGCTTACCATGAAAAAGCTCTTTCTCCAACTCAGCAACAACTAAAGTGTGCAGGTGCTGACATGAGCAAGCCAAACGCCTACAGGAGGGAAATATTTTGTGCTAAAAGGACAATAAGGCTCAGCTGTGTGGACACAATGATAAGACGTCTGTTGTGATGAAACTTGTACACTACAAAACACTGAACCAAGTGGCAAGCATGGCAGTGGCAGCATGATGCCACCGCCATGGAGAAGATTCAAATTCTTCAACTTCAAGAAAGGTTTTACCCGTCGATCCCCAACAATCAAATCCAAACACACAGGTTTGGATTTAACAAAGTCTGGACTTGCACTGATCTAGATTCAGTCAGTAATTTGTTTTCAATTCTTAAAGAGGCAGTAACATGTTTTTTCCAGACACACTCTGCCATTTTATGACACAATCCAGTAACTATGTTACCTTCAGGTGTTATAAAAATTCTGTACATGTCAAATTTGATGTAAAAGAAATGTGACTTTTGTAATTTAGTGCCTTGAAATTGGGTCTCTGTGTCTTTAAGAAGGTTCTGCTCTTTGTGAAACTCACAACATGGCTCCTCTGTTAACCCGTTAAAATGTCTACAAGCGTTTCACTGAGAAGTAACTTGTTTGATGAGCTCAGCAGATGCGCAGTTCCACCAAGTGTTTGCTAATTGCTGCTGGCTAGTCTGAAGGAGCTGAGTGGGGGAGATCTGCACTCCCAGCTAGAAGCTTGGAAACTGTCGCTCTGAGGAGGAGCTTCATCCTCGAGGGCGGAGCAAAGGAATGGCTGAGAGGATTTCTCAAACATTCTTGACGAGAGAATAACATAACATAATACCGCCCCTTTTATTCAATTCAATTAGGTTCATTTACATGAAGCTAATTCCCAACAAAGGTCGTCTCAAGGTGCTTTATAAACAAGTCAATTCAGGTCAGTCGCACATACATTCAACTGATCCTAGCTACCAAACAGGGCAATAAGTTCAGTTTATTCTCCAAATTAGCTTAAGAAGCTGTGCATCTGAAGAAACCCAGCAGAATGTATAGAGTTATTGATAATCGCTGTGTTGTTCAGTTGAACATCAATCTGTCATACCGAGCACACATGTCATAATAATCTGTCACTATCGCTATGACAGATGGCAACAGTGGAACAGAGGAAACACTCCCCATTAGCAGGAAGGAAAGAAGAAAGTTAACAGTGTAAATAAAACTAGTAGAAGAAAGTTAGCAGTGTGAGGCAAAGTGGTGAGTTTATCTTCCATAAGCTTGTTGGGGTGGCAGCATCACAACCAGGGACTTAAAAAGGCTCAACAACCTGCTGACGAAGAATAGAGACGATGATGCAAAGAAGGATTTTGTATAAAGTGACGGACAATCCTGACCCTCCTCTTCCATAGGAAAGAAAACAAAGTCTTCAGTCAGAGGATTCTTTAAGTTCACTACAGGAAATCCTTCCTGCCCGCAGCCGTCTCCACCTGCAGTAACTGTTTGAAGAATTTTGAAACAATATGAGCTTAATTTCCTTTTTGATTAATAAAGTATTTCTGAATTCAAGTGAAATGAATTTGTCCTCCAGCAGCCGGAGCGTATCCCGTCATAACAACAGAGATATCTCAGGACAACGAGCAGAACCGTCCTTCTGGACTGCCTGCTCCAAAAACACTTCTATCGTTTAAGATAAGATATGTGGTCAAATTTCCAGCAGGAATCATCCTAAGATTCTGTTTACGGCGACGAAAAGTGTGTTACTGCTCTGCACTCTGCTAAGGAGCATGCTGCCATCTTGTAAACGAGGTTTCAATAAACTTTATTTGTACCATTAGGTAGGTTTGGTTACAGCAGTGTTTCTCAATTCCAGTCCTCACCGCCCCCCATGTCCTGCATGTTTTAGGTATTTCCCTTCTGCTACAAACTTGAATTGTGTCTCTCGGTGATTAACAGGCTTCTGCAGAACTTGATGGTCATGCAATCATTTGAATCAGCTGTTCTGGAATAGAGGCACATCTAAAATATGCAGAGCAGAGCAGGGGGGCGGTGAGGACCAGGGTTGAGAAACACTGGGTTACAGTAAGATGAGTCATATATAAACACCAGAGCAATAGAGGCTCAGATCTACCACACCAGACAAGACCCAAGGTGTAGGTTGTGCAAGGAGGCCCCTGAGACAGTCCAGCACATAATAGCAGGGTGCAAGATGCTGGCAGGGAAAGCATACATGGAACGACATAACCAAGTGGCGGGCATAGTGTACAGGAACATCTGTGCAGAATATGGACTGGAAGCCCCGAGATCAAAGTGGGGAACACCCCCAAAAGTGGTGGAGAATGACCGAGCTAAGATCCTGTGGGACTTCCAGATCCAGACAGACAAGATGGTAATGGCGAACCAACCGGACATTGTGGTGGTGGATAAAGAACAGAGGAAAGCCGTTGTGGTGGATGTAGCAATACCAAGTGACTACAACATCAGGAAAAAGGAGCATGAGAAATTAGAGAAGTACCAGGGCCTCAGGGAGGAACTGGAAAAGACCTGGAAGGTGAAGACCACAGTGGTGCCTGTGGTCATCGGGGCCCTCGGGGCAGTCACCCCCAAACTGGAGCAGTGGCTCAAACAGATCCCAGGAACAACATCAGACATCTCAGTCCAGAAATGTGCAGTTCTAGGCACAGCCAAGATACTGCGCAGAACCCTCAAGCTCCCAGGCCTCTGGTAGAGGACCCGAGCTCAGAGGATGAAACAGACCACCTGCGGAGGGTGAGAAGGGAATTTTTATATATATATATATATATATATATATATATATATATATATATATATATATATATATATATATATATATATATATATATATATATAGGATCCATATGTAAATATAACAAAAGAAAAAGTTTTAGATATTAAGCGCCATAAAAACAGCAAAATACAAACACTGACTTAAATACGGCATCCAGATTAAAAATAAAACTATTCAGCTAAGTTGGATTTTGGAAACGTACGGCAACAGGAACATAACTGGTTTAATACTCTGCTGAGGATTCTGTATATACTTGCATTTTCATACACATGCAGGATTCATAAACTTACAGTAATTACAAACATTCATTTATAACGAATTCCAAACTGAATAAACAAACATTTAAGCCTTTTTTTGAACTGTTTAGTTATTTGTATTGTTTATTTCTTTATTGTTTTGTTTTAATATCTGTAGTTGGAGAAGAGCCTTGTAATTTTATTTTCTGGGAAGGTATAATAAGTAAAATGAGTCATTTGTGTAAACCTCTGACTGGTGCTGTATTGAATAATAATAGCAGTGTTCACTTTGTGCCTATATTTTTGAAATGATTAGACTTTTTCAGGCAGGCAGATGCTTCTCTTTTCTGAATTGTACTGAAATCACCAGGAAGTTCCTAATTCTCTCAGAAGATGGCAATATTTCCCTTTTATGATGATAAACTTTTGTTTTATATCATCTTTGCTCTGTCTTTTAATTTCCATAATTGTGGGTTGATGAAAGTGTCTGACAGCGCACATCCACATGCTACTGTAAATAACTCTAACGACATCTTTCACTGGTTTTCCACATAAACTGGCCTAACTTATGGCTTCCTGTACTTTTCCACTTCAAAGCAAAGCCATCGCTGCCGTTTATGTCGTAATCCTGACTCAAATCTGAGAAAGTTCCAGCATGAAAACCACTTGTTTGTTTTTACTTTTCTTAAACTGATCTCATCTTGAAATCCTCACATTTTCCTGTTTGTGTCTCTAATGTTCCACATTCGGAGCTTTAGGAATGTCTTTATTTAGCTTTAAGAATCATTTAAGGTGATCATGTCAAAAGAACAATAGATCACATTTTGAATCGATGTGAAAACCAAACATGTAGCTGATAATTTAGGACTCAAAGGCCGACTTATCGTCATAAAGCAGCTGTAGTGCTTGTTGTCATGTTAGCCACAAAACTCAATGTGTTTTATTCTGATTTTATGCAGACGTGCATAAATGGGATATGTATGGTTTTCTATCTTTTTTCCCCCCCATATAAAACTCTGAAAAGTGTGGTGTGCTTGTGTTTTCAGCATCATGCTGTGGGAAAATGTTTTTCTTTAACAGGATCAGGGAAGGACAATTTAAAAACACCTTAAAAACTCTTTTTATTGTTTCCCTTCCACTTGAGTTATGTGTTACTGTATCACAAAAAAATCTAGATAGCATATGTTTGTTGTTGCTGTGTAAACAACTTAACATGTACGCCTTGCGTTTTGCTTGGTCTCTGTAATGTGTGTGACCGACTGCGAGAAAGGAAAGAAAAAAATGAGTAATTGAGTGAAACACACGCGTGTGTCATCGTGGTTTCATCATTCGTTGTTGTGATCGGTGGAGTTTCTTCCAGCAACTGTTAAAGATACGATTTTTTTTTTTAAAAAAAGAAGAACTTCCAAAAGTATTTACAATAGAGAAATTACTTATCTGTACTCTTTTCCATTGAGTTTTTATTAAATACAGTCCGCCTTTTCTGTCACGAGTTCATGACATAAACAAGACTGACTCTAAGCTAGGAAATGAATCGTGCAAAAGACTGAATGACTTTGCAAAAAGAATCAAGTTTTTTTTTGAGTGCGTCATCTTTCCTGTCTCTTGCTGCTGAAGTTGATGTTCTGCTTTTATAAATTTACTTCCATTGAAAATTGCTCAAGGTGTATGGCTTTCATAACTGGGGGAAGTGAAAAATTTGTTTAAAAATATTGAGAAAGGGAAATGGAAGAAATTTTGAAGTATTTTTACAAAGTCGTGGAAGGCCAAAAGACCTCTTTTATAAACCTGCCTAAAAAAAAAAAAAAGCTGCTATATCAAATTGTTTTGGTTTTCAGAAAATGTTTTTTTTCTGGTTGTAGATTTCCATAACTATAAAAGGACAATCTGTGTGTTTCCATACAGAAGATTTAAGAAAAAAACAAGGCAGTGTTTGTTTGCTTAGCTAAAAGCACCAATTATAGAGATTTGAAAAAAATTCAGTGTTTCCTATAAGTGACTTCCTGTATAGCGCTTTAAATACTTAAACACGAGAAAGAAAACCACACTAGAGTGTTTTAAAAAAAATTCTAATTACATCATGTGGATTTGTGTTAAGTTCTTTTTTGGCTTTTGCTTAGCTTGAGTATTCACATGAGCTTTGGATTATTGTTTCATGTCAGGTATTTATTTTCAGGTTATATTTCTTCATTATCATTTAATAAACTGTTGCTTTGTGTAAAGTAAGTCTGGTTTCGTTGCACCACTAAAGCAGCCTGGTGGACGGAGCAACACAAACCTCACCGCTCTGAGTCAGCTTGTTGAAGGTCCACGTAAAACCTGACTCTAGTACTGACATGATTAATCGATTATCAAAATAATTGTCAGCTAATTCAGTTATTGATTAATCATTAACTGGAGTATGCAGACTTAAAGTAAGACCTTTTGTTGCAACAAACCAACATATATATGAATTTAAGAAAAACACACCTTATTCTGTAAATAGGTTAAACTCAGGTGTCTTTTTTTTTATTCATCTTTTTCATTCATTCATTGCATTTTAGGCAATAAAGATGTTTTAAAACAAACAAGCAAACAATTGATTATCTACATGTTCTACATTTTTAACATTGCATACAGAAAGCTTGGGTGGTTAAGGGAAAAATCTGCAATGTTCCAATTTTTTAAACCAATCAATCAAGTAATCATCAGAATATTTGAAAGAATAACTGATTACTGATTCAACCGTTAGTTGCAGCTGTATGTGACGCTGTGCTCTGGATTCACAAATTATGAGCAAATAATAAAGAAGACATGCAGATATAAATGTATTTGGGTGTTTTAAAAACTGGTGATATGCAAATCAGCAAAGCATTTCTGCTGCTCTCTGGGTTCACCGAGGTGTCAGGTTTGTTGCTTGATGCATTTGTCTGATGTTTGAAATCCATCACTTTACACTGGGAAAAAAACTGCTCAACATTTTAGACATTTGCCATTTTAAACATATTTAAAAGTCTCAAAATAGTTTGGAAGGTTCAGCAGGAGAAAATATGGCCACAGAAATGTTCCACTTTCAAAGTTCCTTTCATATAAATACTACATAGAGGATCTATGTTTTATTTATGCATTTATTTTTGACGGACGAGTCCAAAGACTAGTCTCATAGCAGAGTAAAATAAGAAAAGAGTTTCATTCTCTGGTTGAATACGAGGTCGAAACTCTCAGGAATGCAACAGAGAAGCAGTGAAAAAAAATCTTCCATTTTGTTTAAAGCTACAGACAGAGTGGATGATGGCTCTGCTCAACAGAAACAGATGGTGTCTCTCCCCTTTACCAGACCAGTCCTCCCACTTCACATATTTAGTCTCGAAAAGGCCTCATGTTCCCAGGCTCCAGCTCTGTGATTAAAAATGAACATGCCTAATCTGCATGGAAACTGTTCAGCTACAATCTCAATGTTATATTAGTAGCAAAAACAAATAAACAACAACAAAGTCTGATTGCGTAACTGTGAAGCTCTTTATGGTAAAACTCTGAGGTTTTTTTTTAAAGATACGCGCATCAAAGGAGTTTACATCAAACTCATTTCTGATATCTGCTTCCTTCTAGATCTAGACAATGATCCACATTTACTTTCTCCTATGTTAGAATTTTTTTTCTAATAGAAAACTACAACTCAGAATCAGGATTGGAATTAGAATAACTATGAACTTCGAATCCAGAAATACTTAGACTCCTGTTCTCCCAACCCAGACATGGAATTAGACCAGATGATACTTAGCAACCCTGAACAGGAGCATCTAGTTTACATACTGTAGACCAACATTAGATTATCTCCCTTCTTTTGCTTTTTTTCTCCTTTTTCTTTACTTTGGTTAGTTATTTTGTTTGCATTTCCTTTTAATTCATGTAAAGCACTTTGAATTGCCTTGTTGCTGAAAATGTGCTATATAAATACAATTCCCTTACCTTACCTTCACACAACAGGTTTCTTTTTGTCCTGATTTCACGCTTTCAATAATCTTAGAATGCATGGCATATTGCACTCCTTGAAATACCTGGATATTTTTGAAATAAGTCTATTGGACTCGCACGGTAAACTGAAAGTTAATTTGTAAAGGTTTAGAGTTTACTTTTGCAGGGCCCTGTATAAATCAGCTTATTTTAACCTCCCTGTTGCTCTGAGCTTTGTCAGGAAATGATGTTTCTCTGAAGGCAATGTACCAAAAACACAGTTAATACCGTGAAAACAAGCCATATTTGACAGGGAGCTCAGGGAGTGAGGTCATTTCCTGGACGTATGTGTGACCTCTTTCCTTTGCGTGTTGATCCTCCCCGCTGATATAAAAATGTTCATTCTTCAAAAGACGAGAGAGCGCCACTGGAGTAGAGGTCAGCTGCTTCCATGCCGCGGTGTTCCTGAACTCACTGTTAGCTCAAGGGAGGAGGCAGGATGCAGACAGTGAGAGATAAAGTCACAGGCCCGGTTCCAGTTGAGAGAGAAACCAATAAAGGGTTTGTTGCTTTTCTGTCTGTCGCTGCTGAAAATGTTTCTTTCCTGGTTGTTGTCCGGCCCGATCGGGCCTCGGTTCAACACTGTAGAAGCAAAACATGAAGAACAGAGTAAAGCAAAGGAATTCCCCCATAGGATGAAACATTGGTTTATGAGTGTTGATGCTGATTTGCAGCAGTTGGCAGTTGGTTATATTAATAGCTTTATTAAATAAGATGCAATGCACCTTCGATCGTGAGGCGTCTCGGTTTCATGACGTCATAATGCGATCCGCTTGATGACGACTTTCTAGACGCCAGTTCTGATTGAACCGGGACATTTTTGTCAGTTTATGGATCAAACGCATGTTGGAGAACAGAAAGTTGTGCAAAATCTACTGAAAGATTGAACAAGTGAACATTCAAAAATTTAGAGACGGTCGCCTTCAGCTGACCTGTAAAGGTTACAGACCATCTTAGGTTCATCCTGAAATTTCACCGGAAAGTTGAAGAGTCCTAACTTTTTATGAGCAGCATGTACTTATATTTTCCAGACAAAAAAAAAAAAAAAGTAAACCTCAAAAGTTTCTAGGAGAAAAGTTTCTATACCTTTGTTTCAAAAAAGCATATGAGCACAACTCTTTGTATTTTACGGATACAAAGAATTTATACATACAAATTTTTCAGCAATCAGACTATTTTGTTCATTTTATGAACATGAATACAATAGTTTACTGTAGGTAAAACAAACAAAAGTCACAATTAATTTTCATATGAATTTTTTAAAAATCTCATATTTATGGCCCTCAAATGCTTATGCAACCACAAACTTGCCCAAACAAATCCCATATTTACCACAGATTATCTGTCAATGCACCTTTTAGCATTAAAACAGAAACCATCAACTCCACGATGTGGGACCTTGTTAGAATTATCTCTCTTTCTAAAAACTCTGACCCAAAATTTGACTGGACAGCAGCATACGTCACACTAAAGTCCTTTTAGTTGAAGTGGAGTTAACAAACAAATTCCTTAATATTTTATTGCGTAAATAATTTGCACTGGTTGCCAGAAAGTAATCAGGAAGCAGTCTAAACAAGGCTCGGTTGAAAATGATGCTATCTTTCTAGATGCTTCTGGTAAGTGACAGCTTCTTACAGGAATGAGGCGTGTTTCTATTTTTGTGACTAAACTCCTCAAAATGAACGCACTTTGTTGATAGCAAAAAAATACTTTTTCCAAAAGCTTGCTGGTTGATTATGGTAACATTTACGTTTGTTACTGTATGTTACAACGACTCCTTTTGCCACATTAAGGAACTTTAATAACATTTCTTGCACATTAAGAAACTCTAATAACATTTCTTGCCTCTAGACTGAAGTTTGTGGGCCAACTCATTCTGAATTTTTGGTATGACCTTTCAGTTCCTCAATTTCATTCCGTTCAATTTAGTTCAGTTTATTTCCGCAGTGCCAGTTCACAGTGTCTGCATCTTTCACCTTATGGTGGAATTAATCTTTCAGAAATGCTTTGACTTTTCCTATTCATTAGTTCCAGCAACGCCTCACTACTCATTTGATGTTTTAGCATACATGGCGTGATGACCAGATAAGCCAGAGTGACAAAAATCTTGAAATGTGTCAAAAGAAATGCTGGCTGATGCCCTCACACATTGTGATTACAGCATATGTGCACCACTTCTACAAAATCTTTACAGCTGCACAACCAAATATTGATTTGATGGCCTTGTCTACGTTTTACACAGTGCATGAGCCTCACTCACATCGGAGTGCTGGATGCTTGAAACAAAAAGTGAAGGCCTTCTTTATGAAGAATGTGACCAATAAATTCTTGGTCCCCCATGGGGACACTTACCAACCAAATTCTTGAACATTAATAAATAAGATAAAATAAGACGGCAATGTCACTGGAAAAGAAACATAACCCATCCCGTTAATGCACAATGCTTTAAATTTCACAATGCTCATCCCAGTGCACAGGCACTCATCGCAACAAGAGATTCCGACATTTAAGTTCCAACAAAATCTCCTTCGTCTCCTCATTTTCATACCTGTATAACATGTTTTCAACACAACAGCATGAATAAAAAGTGAGGAAATAAAATTTATTGGCAAACTGGTTGAAATCAGTTTGGGTTGATCTAGATTTTCCATTGTTCTGTTGCACAGGCAACAGAAAGGGAATGTTTGGGTATTTTTCAGGAAATCCCGAGGAAAAGCACAAATCAAAAGAACGGTTCAAGAACAATAAATTCTGTCTCAAAGGAGAGACCCGTCAAGGACCATCTGCGTAATGGATGAACTTGCGATGACTGGAAAATGGAGTGACTAACTGGTGTGGAATATCAGTGGAGCTAACCTCAGCTAGCAGCGCCTGAGAGAGAGAGCATACAAAACAGCGGGACAGAGTCTAAACTAACAGGAGCTCTGAATAATGAGTGGCAGTTTTTTTTTTTTTTTTTTTTTTTACATACAAATCAATTTGACAGCAAGCAAAAGAGAGATAAGTTAATGAAAAACAGAGAACTTTGATAGAGGTGTCTGGGAGGAAACGGATTTGCATGAACGTCAGCGACCTCAGATGCTGAACCCCAAGGGAGTCCAGGCTGTTTGTGTAAATGAGGCCGACTACTCCCAAAACCTCCTCCTGTCATCAGAAACTAACTTTTCCTCTCACACTGAGAGAAAACAATCAGCATTCACATGAGCCAAAAGAAACACTTTCTGCTGCTTGTCGGTTTTATCTAGTGCTGCATAGCTACAAATCTCCTGGTTTTTGATGACTGAGGCTGATTCCCATCTGGGGCTGGAGTGAACTTTCATGCCATGTGATTTACTAAAATTAGAAGTGTTTTACAGTCTGAACAATTAGTTTGCATAAGCCACGAATAAACTCTTCACTTGGACAAAAAAAGGAAGAAGTCCAGGAAGTCAGGTCCTGTGAAAATGCCTTGAAAAAACTTTTTATAAACGGTAAGTGTACTGAACATTTTGTTTTTGATCCTCCATCCTCGTCGTAAATTAGCAATATGTTCCTAGATATAATTCAGACAGAAAACTAGATTAGACGACTCATATAAATAATAATAAAAAAAATAAAAAAGCATCTCAAAGTGGTAATTCTTTTCTGCTGCGTATCTAACGATTCCTCCTGATATGATCAGCTGTCTGCTACAAACAGAGGAAGCCCTGAAACGTCTACAGGGACAAACCACGACTTATCTCGTAAACGACATGGAGATAAAGTTCTGTTTATAGAACAAAGTCTCCCATCTTTCATTCTCTGAAAATCTCCAGCTGGTTTTACTTTTATCAAAAGGAAAATAAACGTACACGTTAGTCAGACTACAATTACACTTTTCGCTCCGAGGCTACATGAACCTCAGATTATATATATTAAATAAAAGTCCTTCTGTTTGGACTGATCTCTACTCTGGTCCAATTTAGTCACCACAAGCAAAAATAAAGATTAAAAAACATTTAACATATTTTCCGGACAATGAGTCACACTTTTTTCATAGTATGTCTGGTAAAGTTCATAACTCTTTCCTTCTTTCACATTCTAATCATACGCCATTAAAGTAAAGCTTTTCTTTAATGCTATCCTTCTGACAAGAGTTACGACTGACTGCTGTAGGACGTCTAAAACTTGCAGGACTCCTATTCAAAGCCTGGAGATTGACGTTCTTGATACAACGGAAGTGACCGGAAGTGAAGGGGTACATTTGCCACCTTTCAGAAATCAAAATAAGGGACGCCCACTAATGCGCGTCGTCCTCTCATAAGCGGGTGGGGGGGGGGCTTCGACTTGGGTTACCAAGGGAACAGTCCCTATATATTTAACAGTCCCTAAATTTAACAGCCAAATACGGGACGGTTCCGTATTTTACGGGATGTGTGGCAACCCTAGGTACATTTCTGTCTCTTACAAATATGTACGATTTTTCTGAAACTATGGGGTCTATGATATGCAGTTTTTATTATGTATTTATTTATTTATTTTGTTAGCCATGAAAATTCATTGAAAGTTGATTTCATATAATTTAAAATAATAAAATTAGTACTGAACTTGATTTGGCAATTTCCTATTTTGAATTTTAGTAACGTGATAGTATACGCTTAAAATTAAAATAAGGCACGTTGGAGTTTGGCTGTAATGCGACGCAATGTGGAACGTCTTCGACAGAATATTAAAGAGAAATGTGGTATTATTTATCTATTTATCTATTTATTTATTTACATGGTTGGTCTTTGTAATGGGGTCCTCATGGTTGGGCTGTTATTATGTGACAGGAAAGGTGACATCAGGAGAAAGGAATTAGAGTGAAGTACCGGACACGGGGGGAGGGACACAGTTGGGACTAAATTTGGGCGGAAGCATTAAGTCTTCGGGAGTCTGATAAACTGCAGAGGAACGTGGGAGAGAGACGCAGAACGTCTGGAGCCGTCTTCGTTGCGATTTGGAGCCAGGATTTCACCAACATGATGTTTTCAGGGGATCTAAGGTCTTTGGTTTTTGTGCTGGTTTGCTTGTTTTCTGCTACCACTGCTGATGGTTCTTCCAAAATAAACGGTGAGAAAACGTTTGAGTTTTATCCGTCTGAAATGAATCATGCGTCAAAATAACTTGCTTTTGTTTTTTTAAAAAACGTAACTGGTGTGGCTTTCGCACACTAATGAGCTGGTCTTAGAAAACAAAGTAGGAAGAAACCAGGGGCTTCTTCGACATTTTTTCGCATCTCCATGTTTGACGGGAAAAAATATGAGTTGACATTAAATAAAGGGGTGGTTAATTTTAAGGTTACAATTTTAAAGTTTGTAGTATTCGTTCTCCCAAAATTGAAGCATGAATGGTAAATTAAAGACTACTTCTGAGTGATTATGTTTTTTTCTGCATTTTTATTTTTTTCTCTCTTGTTTTTTCTTTTTTTTTGTGTGTGTTAGAAAGTTGGTACAGGGCCGGTCCAAGGTTGAATGTAGCCCTAAATCACCTGCAACTTTTACAATCCGAAGTGATCTTTTCATCTTCACGAATAGATTATCTTCTATGTTATGCTATTTGTCAAAAATTCAATGTAAAAAAAAATTAGGTTTTCAAACAAATGACAAGAAAAATTGACATAAAACAATATTACCTGCACTTTTTGGTTCATTCTGTCCTGAAAATTTAATGTGGGCATTCCACGAGAAACTGGATTTTTATTATATGTTGGAAAAATTAGTTGGTTCTTTGTCATTTTTAACCAAATTTATGAAGTGCCAGTGTGAAAGGGCCAAAGAGCCACGTGAGTGAGTCTTGAACCATTTTGTAGATGACTGCTCATGAGGGACCGCCATGTTTATTTGCTTAGAAATTTCACATTTTCTATAGTCCTAGAATGAACACAAGTTCATGGTTTGACAATCAGGCCAATCTGTTAACATTATTTATTCAGTCATTTTGTACCCAGGATTTTATTTGTGCTCCTCTGTACTTCTGCATTAATCATGTCAACCAACCATTCTTGTAACAATATATAAATACTTTTGTTTTATTAAAATAAAATGTAACACTTTATTTGAAGGGGGAGGAGGGGTGAATAAGACTGTCATGACACTTTCATAAACATGACATAACACATGTCATGAACATGAATAAGCCTTCATGAATATTTATACTGTTGTTGTAAAGCGTCATTTGGTAAATTATGACACATTTAATACAAAGTTGACATTCAAAATGTCTTTGTTATGACAACTTGACATTAACCAATAAATCATTACTGTTTAAACTTTACCTTTAATAACATAAAGTTACCTAATTTTTAAAGTGCAATCAGTAATACTTTTATAACAAATTTCTATCATTAATGATTTCTTGGTTAATGTCAAGTTGTCATAACAGACATTTTGAATGTCAACTTTGTATTAAAAGTGTCATAATTTACCAAATGACGCTTTATGACAACAGTCATAAATATTCATGAAGGCTTTTTCATGTTCACGACATGTGTTATGTCATGTTTATGACAGTGTCATGTCAGTCTTATTCACCCCCCTTCAAATAAAGTGTTACCAAATAGGATGTGTTTACTATTTCAGGTTAATGTCTTTAAAAAATAATCAAGATAAATAGTCATATTGAAATGCCTGATTTTAAGGTTTCAATGTTTTCTGAAAATTATATAGAATATATTCTACTTTATTCTGGTTTTTGTCTGTTTGGGACATTTGTTTCCCAATCCAATAACTCTGAACTGATCCCCTACTGATAGATATTACAGATGACTACTCTTAAATCATCAATTGCCAAAGCAGGTACAAAACACAAATTGACAGTTCATATAAAACATCCAGCCTTTTTTATACCATGAAATGATCAGATCTATTTCAGGTGTTGTCAGTTAGTTTTCCTTGTGCCCTTCATAATGACTTTGTATTTCTCTGAATTAATGCTTTGAATAGTAAATATTTCAGTTTATAGCGATCTGGGTCCTGATTTGCTTCTTTTTTTCTTTTTTTTTTCGCCAGGCACTAATCTACGGACCTTTGTCATTGGACAAGCAGGCATAGATGAACCAATAGAGTACTTTGATGAAGATCAACAATGGGTTCCTTCAAACCAAACAGGACGGAATAAAACATTAAACAGATCCCTCTCTGAAGAGGCACGTCAGTTCCTGACGAGCCCCATTTCCACGCTACTCATGCCTTCGTTCTACACCTTTGTGTGCTGCATCAGCGTTCCCATCAACCTCGCTGCCATCGTGGCCTTCTTTAAGGGCATCCAGCCAAAGAAGCCAGCAGCAATCTACATGCTGAACCTGGCCTCCGCTGACCTGCTCTTTGGCCTCTTGCTCCCCTTCAAGATCTCTTACCACTTCATGGGTAACGACTGGATATTCGGCAGGTTCCTGTGCCGAGTGGTCACCGCCAGCTTCTACTGGAACATGTACTGCTCCGTCCTACTCATTACCTGCATCAGCGTGGACCGGTTCCTTGCGGTTGTGTACCCCATTGACTCCCTGGCTTGGAGGAAGACGGAGAACACCGTCAAAGCCTGTGCGACCATGTGGGTCCTGTCCTTCGCCGCCTCCGTTCCTCTTGTCGTCTTCGACCAGACATTTTACCTCAAAGGGCTAAACATCACCACCTGCCACGATGTCCAACTCTATACCGAGACTTCGTGGTTGAAGATATATTTCATTGCCATCTGTTTCTCCCTGTTCGTTTTGCCTTGTCTTGTCACGGTGGGGTCCTACACCAAAGTTATCTGGACGCTGAGCAGTGAAGTACGCGGGCTTCAAGGAAAATCACGCAAAAAAACAAGAGCAGTGGTGATGATCTTGACGGTCCTAGTGATTTTTGTGCTGTGCTTCATGCCCACCAACTGCTTACTGCTGGTACACTACTTGCTGTTTGGGGTATCCAACATTGCCAGCAAGGCCACCGACAGCTCCTACGAGCTCTACTTGATGTTTTTGTGTTTGGGCAGTCTGAACTGCCTCCTGGATCCCCTCCTCTACTACTTCGGCTCTTCCCAGTGCCAGAGACAGCTGTCCGACATGCTGTGTATATCGTCGAAGAAGGGTAGTCTCACCAATTCGTCGTCTGACTCGTACAGATCCAGCACCAGACCCATTCTGAAGTCCAGCCGCACCGAATGCTCCACAATGTCTTCATCAGTGAGCAAAACGGACTCATTAGAAGCAAACCTGAACAGCCAGTACAAGAAACTGTTGGTCTGATCACTGTGGCACTGGGCATTGGTTAGTATTTTTAAGTGCAGAAACACAAAGCTGTAAAGTTAAGGCTACTACATAAACTGAGCACTTACTTTGGATGTTTCTGTTGAGATTTACATAAAAATGGAAGGTTACCAAACATCTTGCTCTAGTAGAAACACTAGAAATCGTTCTTTTTTTTTTGTCAGGAGGACAAACCTACGCGCACAGATGTGAAGTTAGATCTGGCATAAAACTGAGTGTAAAACAGTATGCTTCACCTTTTGCTCTATATTTACATTTGCACACTGAATGTTATTAGCTATTCCTTCAGCTTTTGAAAAGGTTTTTACATTTAGTGCTTTGTTTTTTGTATATGTAAGCTTTTAGCTATATCTTTTCAAAATGTACAATATTTTTGTATTTTTTAAATATGTTTGTCTCTTAATAAATATTTGAGACTCAACTTTGATGTTTTGACTTCTATTAATCAAATTGTGAATTAACCAGAGGTTCCACTTACTAGGAAAGTAGTTTAATGCTGCCACCTGCTGGACAAATAAATAAGTTGCAGAGAACTTTACATATTTTGTTTTTTTTAACAAAATGGGTCACGTTATATTTAACAAAAGTTTGGTTGATACTGAAAAGGGAATTATTGTAGTAACTTTGTTCATGAAATGAAAATTATTTCCACAAAGTAATTTGTTGCATTTATTTCTGTACGTCTTAATTGAATATGGATTACAACTAATGAAAACGTGACATTCGGTGTGCGAGAACATTTTACATGATATTGGTAAAATTAAAATATAAGGCCTGTGGGCGCAATTAGCCCTGTTGAATTGTAAGAATGTCCTTTTAAAATAAATTTAATTTCTCTAATGATACTCTACACATTAATTGCGTCATCAAAAAGACATTCAAATAAAATAAAATTTGAGTATTATGATGAACATCAACAGAATTGGCTACAAATAAAAGCCAGTAAGTGTAAAACATGTCGCTAAAGGTGACGCATGCGTACCTCAAAACTGCTCGACTGAAAGTGTCAAAATTGTTCTTACTCATCTACACCGATAGGTGGTGCTGTTTTACCGTTTATTAAGAAAAATATCATCCTCAACGTTATATAGCAATGCCAAAGAAGAGACACTTTAGCTACAGGTAGTTATTGCTTAAATGTCTCAAGACAGTAATGAACTTTTCCTGAAATTCTTTGTCAGAAATCTTATTAAAATGTCCTTTATGCAGAGTCAAAGATAGCCTAGCTGAAATAGTCGAAAGGAGGGGAAAAAAACTCAGAATCTTATAAGCATTTTTAATTCGGCTGATATACTATTCTCCTTTGGTGAAGCAAAGTCGCTTTCTTCTAGCTTTTTTCCTCCCTAAGAAGTACATAACTAAAACATTGAGTTTGTCCATGAGATGTTCGCATACAGGCCAATAATTTAAAAAGAGAAATTATGGCTGATAGTCGCTGATTGCATCAATCAGTCAGATTAAAAGAGTCATTGTACTGACTTGTATACCCTGACAACCTCTATGTGTGAACACAGTAAGCCAGTTCAAGGAACTCCTTGTGTTAGATATCGCCCACACCACAACCCCGCGTTCCTGGGAAGCAGGCGACACGTTTTTACAAGAAATCTTCTCATAATCACCAGGTCAGTTACCGTCTTGGAGTGGTTGGGGGAAGGTTGGTGGCTTTGCATAGTCACGTGACCTATAGTGACATCATCCAGGTGTTGCGGAAGTTTGGTCTTGCAACCTGTAGAGACGAAACAAACGGTGTCGACGCAGACCGCGCCCGCTCTCTCATTTTTAACCTGCGCGTTTGTCACCTGAACTTACGGTCATGGAGACGTGTGCGTTGACACAAGGTAAAGTTTAATCTTTTTTTGTGCCTTTTCTTACTGTTATTACCTCAATAACATGTCTGTGTGGAACCCCAGTACATAAACAGGTGTCTCATACCGTTAGGTTACTCAGTACGTGCTTACACCCAACAGACCGTCTCCGCAACCACGAAATTTATTGTATTGTATTGTATTTCATGTGGAGTTTTAGTGTTTGACTACACAAAAGTAGTGGATAGTTGTAAAGTGTAAGGTTAATACTAGGTGTTTGTTTTTGTATTCAGCCATTAGGTTGTGTACATTTGCGGTGTCTCTTGGCCAGATTTGCATATAGAGGGAGACATTTTGTCCCATACTTCTGTCCAAAATGTCTCAATTGCAGTCGAATTGGATGTAGGAGTTTTATTTCCCCTTACTTCTCAATAGATTAAAGGTCTGGTCTTTGACTAGGCCTTTTTAGCATATTGATGTGTTTCAAAGTCAACTATTTTTGCTGAAGCTTAGTCTGTCCTCCTGGAAGGTTGACCTCTGTACAAACCGCAAGTCTCTTTTCTTCACTTTCAGAGATGGAATGTTTTTGGAAGCCGGTCAGGATGTTCAGTTTTTCCAGTCTTTTAGTCAGATCTCTAAAAGCATCACATAATCTAAAAGCAATTGGAAAAACAGTGTTGTATGGTACCAATACCATAAGACACCAATCAACCATAGTTAAAAAAAACATGCAGTACTGGTGAGCCTTTCCAAGAGTCCCTGATCGATCATATCGACTATAACCAGGAGGTCACAAGAGCCCAGAACAACAGTTACAGCTCTACAGACATCGACTCCTTAATGTCAGTGTTTAACAGAGAGACTTGGCAGTAATGAGAAATTTCATAAACCAGAACCAAGCGCTGACCAAGAAGACCACAAAGGTTCACCTCAAATTTGCTACTAAACATCTTGATGACCCCTTTTGAGAAAAAGTCCCGTGGACTAATGAGACAAAAATGGAAATGTTTGGGAAGTGTGTGCCATGGCACTTCTGACCTAAAACTAACCAACAGACCATCACTCTGACAGTAAAACAGGGTGGTAGTGATGTGATGGTCTGGGTCTGCTTTGCTTCCTTAACACCTGAACCTGCAGTGAGCTATCAATACAGAACCCTTAGAACAATCCTGCTTTGATTTTTACACCAACCGGATAATGATCCAAAGGTTTTGAAGGTGTCTAACAAAGCGTGGATTTAATTTCAACTCAGAAACTTTGGTATAACCTTTTATGCTTGAAAATCCACCAGCATGGCTGAATTATAGACATTTCTGCAAAGGACCATGGGCCACAATTTCTCAATGAAGATATTGTCAATGCAGGCACAACCAAAATATAAACACATTTATTCAATTGTGCCCTAAATTTCCCACCAATTTAGGGCACAATTATTTTTCCCCAGATGTCCAGGTTGTTTTGGATACAGTTTCTCCCTTAGTGGATGAGGTCATTATTTACTCAAGCTATTTTTATCCAATCTTAAAACTTGGTTCATGATCTGAAAAAATATAGTGTAAATAAATTAATTAAAAAATGAGAAAACAAATACTTTTTAGAGCACTGTATCTTTTTCAGGTCATGGTTATGCACTACTTTATGTTGGGTTTATCTCATGAAATCCCATTGAAGTACACTGACATTTATGGTTATTATTATGCGTTGAATACCAAAAAGTTAATGTTTTACAAGTACTTTTAGAAAGTTCTAAAAAGAAAGCCTGTTGTTCATTTGCTTATCCTTTCATGCTTTGAATTCACAGGAAGTACCAAGGGCTTGACTGGGGGAGAAACAGCTAATGGCGTATTTCTTGGCTCTGAAGCCCAAGCAGTCCTGGAAAGTCCTCTCACAACTGCCTTCCTCCCAGCCGTCTATATCTTCGTGTTTCTCGTTGGGTTTCCCACCAACGCCTTAGCTCTATGGGTTTTCCTCTTCAGGACCAAGAAAAGGCACCCGTCATCCATTTACATGGCCAACCTGGCTCTTGCTGATCTGCTTTTTGTCATTTGGATCCCTTTAAAAATAGACTACCACCTCAACGGCAACGACTGGAAGTATGGAGACGGGCTGTGCAAAGTTCTGGTGGGGTTCTTCTATGGCAACATGTACTGCTCCATGGCCTTCATCGCCTGCATTAGTGTCCAACGTTACTGGGCTATAGTCTACCCAATGTCCCAGCATCAAAGGAGCAACGTTTTAGCAGTTTCTGTTTCTGTAGCGATCTGGGTGCTGGTGTGGCTCATCACCATTCCTCTCTACCTCTACGATCAAGAAGTAAACATACCAAACATGTGCATCCGGACCTGCCATGACGTCACCAAGCCAAGCCAAAAGAAGACTGCGGCTGGATACTTCTTGACAATGGGAACGGTGGGATATGTCGTCCCCACAGTTGTGTGCATAATGTCGTACGTCTTCATGCTCAGGGCTCTCCAGGACAGCATGGGGGACCCTACCATTGCCAAGAAGCGCCGCAAGGCCGTGGTCTTGATTATCACCGTCCTGGTCATGTTTATCGTCTGCTTCACCCCCAGTAACATCATGCTGCTGGCGCACTACATCCTCCTGCTGGGAGAGGTTGTGAACAACGGGTACGGGTTTTACATCACCACCCTATGCCTAGCGAGCCTGAACAGCTGCGTGGACCCTTTTATTTACTACTTCATCTCTGAGGACTTCAGGGAGCACGTGAAGAACACGTTTCTGTGCAGGAGT
Source organism: Poecilia reticulata (assembly GCF_904066995.2). Taxonomy (NCBI): domain Eukaryota; kingdom Metazoa; phylum Chordata; class Actinopteri; order Cyprinodontiformes; family Poeciliidae; genus Poecilia; species Poecilia reticulata. The sequence continues at coordinate 5,405,891 of NC_088841.1, forward strand.
CAGAGGTCAGTTGAGAGGAAAAAGGTCTCCTTCAGCGCGCTGAAGTTCTCCAAGAAGAGCGGCTCGTACACCACCAGTAGTACGCGAAACACACAGAGCAGCGATTGCTAATGGCGGTGTCGTTACTAACCCTCCTGTGGTCTTAGCACGACGCTCTGAAGGAGCTTGTAGGACATCAAGGTTGGGAAGCGGGAGGGGTGTAAAGACGCAGGTTGGGTCAGTGCGACCCCCATCAGATCGCTCACAGGGTGAAGAGTGTGCGGGGTCAACTGGACCCTTTCCCTTAAGACTACGGGAGGGTTAAACTCAGGTTTGAGAAAAAATAGATCTTGAGATGGAGCATTTGGAAATGCTCCATCTCTAGAAATGCTCCATCTCTATGGTCTATGAGAAAATGGTCTATGATTTTCTAGAGCTTTTTTTGCATGGTCAATATTTGTTTTTGAAAAAATAATTTGTACAGTTATTTTATTTAATTTTGTTTTACATATTTTATATATATGCCTCATTTTATTGCCATTTTTGACCAGTTACATTGATCACATAGAATATACTTGTTGTGGTTTTAGATACGTGAATGTAGCCTTTTTTGTGTGCCACAGGACTGTAAATCAATTTGTTAATGATGCCTATTAAATTATGTAAAACTACCTTAATAGTTGACTTTTTTATATATATATATTTGTATAACCATGCATATTAGCCTTTGTCAAACCAAAAGGGGAAAAAAAATTTAGAATCACAATGTTCAAGCAAATCCTTTTCAGTTTACAGAATTTAGTCAAAAGAAAATGATAAACACAATAGTTTAAGCTACATCTCTGCTAAACCTCCCAAGATAGTTTGCAACCTTTCATGTTTTCATGTTGCAAGGAGAAAAGTTGAGTCATTGGCCCAACTATTAGTTCAGCTCTTCCTGCTTCCTGCATGGAAAAACCTGTTTCATTTACATTGTAAATTTTTACCTGAATCAACTGATTTGAATTCGGATCAAAGAACATGGTTACACGCTGAGTATGTAGATGGTTTAAATTGGGGATTTGCCAGTCATTTAATCAATCACTGATCAAAATCAGCCAGTTCTGTCTTAGTTGGCTCTGACTGAAGACGAGCACTGAGAAATCTTTGTAAATCAAATGAATTCAAAAGCTGAAACTCCCATTTTGTTTGGTCTGTACATGCATCAGTTTAGTAAAACTCAGGTTAGAGATAAATGGGGAAAACTTTGTATTTTTCAGTTGAATTCAAAAATACTAGTACTTTTATCAAGAAGCTTCCCTCAGAGTTAGAATGCTATTTTTTTTGTTTAGCAATTAAAAAAAAGTTTATATTTGCTGGATGCATCTTCAACCTACATTGAACACTCCTGATACCTCCAACACCTTTATTTACCCTTGCTTTGTTTGTCACTTGTACAATACACATTATACATTTTAATCATTTTAAACCTAGTCCTTTTTTAAGGCCAATTTTGGTCAAGGAAAAATTATGATCTATGTGTTCAATTTTTACTCTTTTTAAGGGTTTCTGGTTTTTGTCTTGTAATGCAATCCAGTTAATATTCAAGCGTTGGGTGAAACAAACACCCAAAAACATTTCTCACATGAAAAGAATGTCATTTAAAAGCTTTTAAAAATGTTACCAAGAAGAATGCAGTAAGATTAATCAAATATTAAGCTGCTGCATGTGGAACTAAAAAAGACCTTTAAAAATGCATGTGTAGCTGAGAGTGTATTGTATGGCAGACTGTTGGAAAGGTCAAACTGTAGTTGTTCCTTATTTTCATAACACACATGTTTACCATTTGTTCTCAGTTCAGGGTTGGTCCTACACCACTTCAGTACTGTGTCAGAACTTTGAGTGTTATACTGTATCCAGAGGTGAAAGTAGTTTTAAATTTTTGGGGGTACTATGACTAAAAAAAAAAATATATATATATATATATATATATCCACTATCGTGCGCAGAAAGGTAGCAAGCAGTTTACTTGCGCTCACACACACGCTTTTGTTTCTTATGTTTGGTAAAATAGTCACAGCATTAAATTGTCTGCGAAAATTAATAAAAATAAATATAATAAGTCACAGACTGTTCCTAGCACTGTGCAATGATTAATACATGAATAATCCTAATGGATTAATAGTAATTAAAAATAATAGTGGATCAAAGGCTTCAGAACATTTATACCACAGCAGGTATGGAAAACCACAAAAGCAAAAATTAAATCATATACAAATCTATTCATCTCTTCATGTTAAATAAATAAAACGTATAATGTTTTATTTAAGTATTTATGTCAGCTTGAGTCATGCAGATCTGATCTGATCATTTCCATAGCAACGATCAGAAGCAAGGCGTTGCACCAGAAGTCTAGTGAGCTCACTGATGAGGTCATAGATGACATTATTCACATCACAGTAGATCAAAGAAGTTCTAATGCTTGAATATTGGAATCTCTAAGCATCAGTCAGGATCCAGACAGGAGTTTCAGATTTGTTTATAGCAACAATGTTCAGTTTTGCGACGGCGCTTGTTCCCCTGATATTCCCGGTTGGTTGGGGCATCGGATATGCCGTGACGACTGGGATGAAGAAAGTGTGCGATCGTTTCTTCCCAGGGAAGGATTCCAATGAAGGATACGATCAGGATGAAGAGGACGATCTGTTTTGGAAAGGATTTCCATCCACTTCCAAAGAACAAACCGACCCGGCTGGGGAGGATTGTTCTGAAAAGGCGTTGGATGTTGGGACCTCGGACTCCATCTCGTCCTCTGTACGAGACAGTACAGAGGATGATGGTACTGTCTCTGGACAAACTGACCCGGCTGGGGAGGTTTGTTCTGAGATGATGGTACAGTGTGAGGGTGAGACTGCAGTCGCAGAAAAATCTAACCCATCTGGTGAAGATTTGTCAGGAGCTGACCTTGCAGCCGAAGCTGTGGCTGAAATGACAGCCAAAGCTTTGGTTTCACTGGTCCCATCCTTGCAGGAGAGTCCTCTGAAGGCCACTTTCACAGGATCCTTTGACAGTGTTGAACATTTGTCTGTAAAACCATCTCTGAATGTAAAGATTTCCGTTGATGTCGAGGTTTCCTGTTCTCCTGGAGCTAACTCAGAAGATAGCGTTGGCTTGGATCTGCTAGATGTAGGGAGGACATCTGCAGGACCAAGACAAGCAGAGGAGAACTTCTTCAAGTTCTCCGATGAGCTCCAGAACAGCTGGGTGAACGCTGCGTTCCAGAGCATCCTAAACCAAGCGGTGTCTCGCTAAGGAAAGGATTTTTCTGGAGGCATCGTCCATCCCCTGCTTTGGGAGTCTCCTCCTCTCAGCTGTCCGTCAGCCCGGCAAGCATTTTAGTCAACAAGACCTTTCCCCAGTTCTGATGGAGCTGAGGGAGAAGAAGCTGCCGTCGGACGTGGGAAAGGACTATGACATCAAAAGTTTGCTGGAGTCTGTGCTGGTCTGGTTGGATTCGTTTGGCGGTGACACAGATAGAGAGTTGTATGACAACGACTTGTGCTCTAACTGTGGAGCCACTTCCCTCAGGCTCCTGAACGACGGCGTCATGATTGCCCTTCCACCAGTGTTATTTTCAACCAGTATATCTATACTGCTTGAATACTGGTTGGATTTGGCGTGCAAACGCCGTTGTTCAGGCTGCGGGTCACCCTGGCAGAAAACTCATTGCCTGACCGATAACAAGGTCCTGGTATTTTTTCTGCACAGGTTGACCAGGAAGCACCAAACCAAAGCCACTCAGACCATCGATGTGCCTGCAGAATGTGGGACGGAGACGTACCACCTGTCCTCCGTCATCTGTGTGGATCCAAAGCTGACATACGTCTACTGTTATTTAATGAAGGGAGAAGGAACAGTGAAGGCAGACAATGAGTATGTCTTCACTGCAGACAGCGACTGCAGTGAAGACATGTCCAACAACGGTTTCATTTACATTTACGAGAAGAATTGATCAGACACCAGAGGACAAAAGGTAAAAAGATTTGACAGGTTTCCTGTTTGCAGGTTTCTCTCCGGGCGCTCCGGCTTCCTGCCACAGTCTGAAATCTCCATTGGCAGAGGTGGACGCTGGAGGCGGGTCCAGGGGACGGCGCCGGTGCAGGGGTCAAAGAGCACTGAGGTTAGTACTGGGAAGCAGAGGGAGACTCTCTCTCTTTATGTATGTATGTATGTATGTATGTATGTATGTATGTATGTATGTATGTATGTATGTATGTATGTATGTATGTATGTATGTATGTATGCATGCACGCACGCACGCACGCACGCACGCACGCACGCACGCACGTACGTACGTACGGACGGACGGACGGATGGATGGATTGATTCTACAATTAGACACATATGGAGGACCAAAACCGACATAAGAAATAAAAAATAAATATGTAAACAAAAGATTAAATATATATCCAACATCTATAAAAAAATGACAAATATATAAATATAAATATAATATAAAAACAAAACAAAAAAACACATAAAACCCTATATATAATCCTAACCCTATATAAACTGGGTATCTCTTGATTTGCTACAAAATAAAGCTGTATTTCCCCCTCAGCCCACTGGCTGTAATGTTAACACCTTGAGATGCCATAAGACCTAAATCTTGAACATCATGGCATGGAGTGCATCCCAGTTTTCCATGTCTGGCATATAATAATTCATTTTACATTTTAATCTGTTTCTATTGATCGTGTGTCCACACAGAGGGATAATCAGTAGCCCAGCATCATGACCTGTTTGTTCTGAAGATCCTGCAGCTTCCACTTCATCTTCCTAACATGGCGCCTCCTCACCCCGACTCTCATACTGACAGGAGGAACCACAGAGCTCTGTTAGGTTAAAGCTCATCTTCTGAAGTTGGGATATTTTTCCTCCAACGGGTTCCAGAGGAATCACCTCAAACCAGATGTTGGACTTTTCAACAGTGGAGCTATAAAGGTTGAAAAATTTTATTATTTTGTAGAAAATCTCATCAACATCAATATTTCCACTAAGAGGCAAAAAACAAAATTGTTTGATAAAGGAAAAGCCTCTCAGACTCTGAACCCGACAGCAGCAAACTAATTTTTATATTAGACAATTAATTTAATTTCACATAATTATCGTGGTAGAAGCCATTTGTTTGTTAAATACTGAATGAAACGTATTTTCCGTGTTTGATGTTTGTTGTAAAAGACATATTGTCACAAAGAATGAGGTAATTAGTAAAAGTTTGTTTTTTGTTGAATGCTCAGAAATCACAACGGCTGTGACAAAGACAAACAAAGGTAAAACAACCTGAACAGGTGATCAACTCTAAACCACTCGCACCTTTTTACTCTCCGTCTCTCTCTATCATTTAAGCACACCCGTTGCCATGGCAACCTCCTGCGCTCCACAAGCCGACCAGAGGTTATGTTAAAAACGTTCAGTCCGTTACGATATCAGGTTTTCAGGTTTGATATTTATTTTGCGATTTTTAATAAGCCTCTCATGAACACAGCGGTGGTTGATTAGTTCATTTTAAACTCCTGCTCTGCTCGTTATGGAACCGAAACGCCTTGTTGAAACAATAATCACTGAGATTATTATTGTTGATGAATCATTAATTTGAACACGTTGATTTTTGTTGTTGTTGTTGTTGTTGTTCTTTAATAAAGTTATGAACATTTTGATAAGGACCCAGAGGAGGACGTGCTGCTCTCAGCGTCCTGGCGCCGTTCAGTTTGTCACCTCATGCTGAGATCGATTCAAAACCCTCAGCGATCGACGTGTTAAAATAAAATAAAAAAGTCAATTTCATACGATGCTTCGCCTGTACAAAACAAAACTTAAAATATGGTCAAAATACCAGAGAATAAAATCTGTGTTGCAGCCTGTCCATGTGGGTTTTCAAAGTCAGGACACTTTCAATAGTTCATCAGCCCAATCTGAACAATAACTTCACAGGGAGCCTGTTGTGTTCTCATGAAAGAGGAGCTGGTCTTTTTGTCATTTGTAGCTTTTTGTTAAATAGACGTTTTTTCAGAAACATAAAACTTGCTGGTTTCACTGTTTCCACATAATGACTAATGTGTAACTGCATCAGGACACACCTAGATTTCCTAAAAAACAATGTCCGAGAATGTCATCCCTTAGAAAAACCACCATGTGGTTCCAGCTCCCGGTAATGTGGATGTGTCACTACATATTTAATTGTAGTTGCAAACTTTTGCAACCACAACAATTTTTTTGAGGATCTAATCAGAACTGTTGTGGGAGTGAGAACATTTCTCAGGTATATTTCATAAACATTAGCTGCATAACTTTAATAAAACACAGCTGAGTATACTGTAAATAATTAAACATTTTCTATGCAGACCGTAAAGCTTTAAAGGCCAAGAAAAATTATTTCGTATTTATTCTTGACATTCAGTCTAGTATGTGGACAAAATGTTGCCTACAAATGAATTGTACTAATTTACGTTGTAAACGTTATTGAAAGTTAAGTTAAAATTCATCAAGTGCCGTCCTTCATTTTGGGGCGTGCTACAACTTATATGGCTTGACTTGATAACAACACCACTTTTTTCCCCTTTTTTTTAAATAAACATACAATCTCTGGTAGATGTATAGGAAAATAAAAAGAAACAGAAACATGAGATGAAGACGACAACAAATGGAAGACCAACAAACAATTTGATAGAGGGGCTGTGGCAGCAAGCTGAGGGAAAAAAGGGTGAGGAGTAAGCGCATGGGCAGAGCAAGCGACGGAGAGCAAGTTTGTCTGCATGTGAACCAGTAGAAAATCTCACCATACCAACTTTATTTATAAAGCACTTTATACACCAACAGAACCAAAGTGCTGCACACAATCTTAAAATATAAAAAGCTTGTTGGTTTGGATAGATTTTCCCCCACCAGAGAACAAAATCATAATTTAAACATTTTGCTTTATGTTTATTGTGATTATTTCTGTGTATTAAAACATTTTTATATATGTATCTGAAACAGACCATTTGGATTTTTTTTTTTTTTTGAAAGACAAGGTAAATATTGCTGAGTCAACATCATGGTTGACTCCTACCAAAGAAGAAATAACACCGGAACTAAACTAAAAGTTGCTTAAAATGTTAACACGTTTCCAACCAGCTGGTTATTGCTTCTTCTTGATTGCTTTACATAATGCTTTGTTTCTCAGTTTAGTATTGGGCAGGATGAACAACACATGAAAGATGGAAAGAGTTTGGAAATGTAAATCAACTAACAATTGCGTACACTTTATGTGTATTTATCAATTATTAACATGATCATGTTCATGTGAAATTTAGAACTTCGGCAATTAATTTATTATTATTATTACTACTATTATTAGTATTATACATATATCCCATTTTTTAACCAAGGTTAATCTATACCAAGATATTTATTTTTCCACGCTTAAAAATAAATGTTTCATACTGCAGTGTCAAAGTATTTCCGCATTCGTAAGCTTTTATCTAAATTGTCTGTTTCTTATTGTTCAAGTTGAGTGCCATGGAAACCAAAGGGGGAAACCAAACTACCGCGTGCATTAGTCAACTGACGTATGCGCATGCACGGACTGCGGGCAGGTAGTCTCGGGGTGTGTCCTCCAGCCGCCCAGAGCTTATCAGACATTTTTTAAAGAGGAAAAATCAAGTGAGAGACGACCAGAAGAAGAATTTCGAGTCTTGAGCGCACAGACATGGATTCAAAGTGGATATTGTCGCTTCTGTCGGTTATCGGCTGTGCTTTTGCTGTTGATGCACAAGGTAAGTCAAACACAGTTTTCTTTGTGATAAGTCGACGTTTTATGGCCATGGAGGGTCGGGAGGCACGGCTTTTACTGATCAAAGAGCAAAGAGGCTGCAGTAATAATGTTAATGTTTAAATGTTAGGACATCATGTTCAGAGGTTTAGACCTCATATAGATTCTCTTAGTAGGATTTTATTTTTCACATTTTTGATTTGGTAAATTACAAAGAAACTACAATCTGCCTAAGCAAGGAAATAACCATAGTAACTACTATTTATTAATAATTTTTTTTTGTCGTTTTAGAGTTTTACAGTTTTAAGTAAAAGAACATACAGCTTTCAATTGATATATATGGATATGTGTGAATATATAAGAAAAATGTATGTAGAAAAGCAAATGATATACTCCCTGCCATCAGCTGCTCTGCGTGACCTAATAAGTGTCTCACGTAATTGTTGAGAAATTTTGGTGATTTATTTCAACATCATTACTGGTAGTTTGTTGGAAATTTACAGCATTTGCTCAAAAGACTGTCCTACGACCTTTCCATTGATTCGATTTAGGGGTGCACTGATTGCAGTTTTCTGATTGCCGATATTTAAAAAGCCTAACCTGCCGATTCCAGAGTTGGCCAATACTATTTTTTTGTCTGAAATGTGACTATTGTTAACTGTAAATGTGCAGGAATGACCTGGTGAGCCGCTCTGTCAGTCAAACTTCTCTCATGGCAGAGCAAAACAGACAGTGGTTGAGTTTTAGACGTTTGTTGGTCTAGAAAAGATCGGTAGATAAGATCGGCTTCAAATGTAAGTATCGGCCAATCACCAATCTCCCAAAATTCAGAAAATCGGTGCTGATAAACTGGTGACCCTTAATTCTGTTCTTTATTTTGTGGTGTGTTTGGGTCTGACGTCCCTCTGCATGACCCAGTTTCTCTCAAGCTTCAGCTGAGAGTCTGATTGCCTTACATATGATTGCAGAAAACCTCGCCTCCTTGTTTTTACAGTCACTGAAATGTGCATAGTGTCCTATGTCTGGAATACCAGCCCTTATCACGCCTCTATCACCACCATTCTTTTTCGATGGTACAAGGTATTTGTGCGGTAGAAGCCAGTCATACTTGTTTGATGCTTTTATGAAATACCGTCTTAGACTGTAACCTAACGCTATAATGGACTGTATTGTCTGAGACGGAGCTTAATTTCCCTCTCAAACTGTTTATGGGTTTCATATTTCCTAATTAAACACAATGAAGTATATTATGTTTAAACATGCTACAGAGCTGCAACTACAGTCATGTGTTAAACATTAATGGAAAGTCATTTATATGTAATCTTTTAAAAGTATTCTTGTCATTTTGGCTGAGAACTTCATACAAGTCCTGTTTGAAGGAAGACATTCAGCCTTCCCCTACCACCACTAAAATAATTCTGTTCCTAAAGTTACTTTATTGTCATGTTTTTAGGGATTAACATCAAAACCTTCTCGCCTGCCTATGAAAAAATATAAGTATTAATTGAAGTCAAGAGATTGGAACTGAACAGACATAAGCAAACCACTAACCAGTGAGGGTAACCAGAGGAATGTAGTATACCATAAATGATTCGTCTTTTACTCTAACATGTCTTTTATCTTTGTCTATTTCAGGCCGAAGTTTTATTGGAATAAACACTGAGGATGGAGCAACTATTGACGATGTAGCATTAGCTACACTGCAGAGCGGGCTTACCACCGTGTTCTTCCCAATCATCTACACCGTTGTGTTCGTGGTGGGGCTAACTGCAAATGGGATGGCCATATGGGTGTTCCTCTTCAGGACCAAGAAGAAGCACCCTTCCTCCATCTACATGGCCAACCTTGCCTTAGCTGACCTGCTGTTCGTTGTCTGGATGCCTCTGAAAATTTCCTACCACGTAAACGGAAACAACTGGCTCTACGGGGAGCCCCTGTGCAAAGTCCTGGTGAGCTTCTTCTATGGGAACATGTACTGTTCGGTGCTCTTCATCACCTGCCTCAGCGTGCAGCGGTACTGGGTCGTGGCAAACCCGCTGAGTTCGCAGAGGAAGAACAACAAAGTCGCTATCAGTGTCTGTGTGGCTGTCTGGGTTTTCATTTGGATCACCTCCACTCCTCTGTACCTGTACGATCACACAACTAAGATCAAGGGCATAAACATGACAACCTGCCATGATGTGATCATCATAGGTCGAGATGGCAAAGATCTATATGAATCTATCAAGTACCCTTTCTTCTACTTCATGTTCATGGCAACAGTCTCATTCTTCATTCCTTGCATCGTAATAATTGTGGCGTACGCGTTGCTGCTCAAAACTCTGGGGAGCAACACGGTCGACAACAATGCAACAAAGACACGGAGAAAAGCCGTCGTGTTGATTTTGGTTGTCCTGGTGACCTTCCTCATTTGCTTCGTCCCCAGCAACATAATGCTGGTGGTGCACTATGTCCTGGTGAAAACCGAAATGGAAGACAGAGGCTACGGCTTTTACATCACGTCGCTGTGTCTGGCGAGCCTCAACAGCTGCCTGGACCCTTTCATCTACTACTTTGTGTCGGACGAGTTCAGGGAGCACGTGAAGAACACGCTGCTGTGCCGCAGCAGCAGAACCGTGGAACAGGAGAAGGCCGCGTACAGCTCCATGAGGTACTCCAAGAAGAACCAGTCGTTCATGTCAGGGAGGACCAACACGGAGAGCAGCACCTGCTAGCGACAGAGCACAGACTGTTCCATGCTGCGGGTGCTTCCACTCTTCTGCACTGATGTTGTCGTCCATCATGAACCCGACCAAAGATGAACTCTGAACCTTGATAGGACTGCAGCTTGGGATGTGTGACTTTATCAGGAGCTGCTCAGCGTTAAACTGTGAATCATTAAATGTTTAATGTTATATTAAATAAATAGATGCAAACATGTGCAGGTCAACTGTTAAAAGACTGATGTTTGTGGCATGAGATGCATTAAGTGGGATTTTCCTGGACAACAAAGATTTCCAATGTTTGAGGTCGGATCTGCCGATTCTAATGTGTGTGTGTGTGTGTGTTTTTTTTTACTGTCGGTTTTGAATCAAGCATGAAATGAAAAGATTACAAGATTATTAACACTTATTTGTTGAATCTGTTATTTATATCCATTCTCTGAAAAAGTCCTGCTGTTGGTTGATGAGTTTATAGATTGGAAAAGGTGGACATTTCTATTTTCAAAAGATCTCATGGATATATACATACAAAAAAAAATTCTGTATTTATCAATTTTATAGCCGGTTGGTGCATCTTTTTATTTATACCACACTGGAAATAAATGTATGTTGTATGTATTAAATGGCTACAATTATTCAGTCTTATTACTAGAAAATATACAAAAAAATACATATATTTTTTTTACACATTTTTCATTACAATTTTCTTGTTGCTTTTTTTAAACTCATTTTAAACCTTTTGTGGTTAACCTTTTGATTGTTACATATTTTCTTAAATAAACAGCAAAAACAGGGTTTCTGTGAAACTCCATCATCCCGTTGCGTCATTGTGTTGTCCTGCGTGAGTCACGGGGCTCGTCGTCATCCGGACGTCCTTTTCTTAGTTCACTTAATCTTTCAAAACCCTTGGAATTTCTGGAATGTGCTGTGTTGAAACGTAGAGCACCGCAGCACACCTAAACGCTGGTCAAAGATCAAGGGATGGTGAGCTCGGGGTTGAGGAATGTCAGAAGGCATGATGAGACACATTTTGTAGACGATCTTAGGAAGTCGTCATCTTTCTGGTTTCAATTTCTTCTGCATTTAGAAACTTGTGTCTAGTTTCATTGTAGGATCTCTGGAGGAGATCTGGGATTCTTTGCAGCTTTTCTTCCTGCTGCTTGTTTTTAATGTTACAATTGGAACATTTTACGGCTTCAGCGTTCTCTTCTTTCCCAAAACAACAACAAAAAAGGCCTTTGTACTCCATTTATGGTCATTCATGTCAAGAGAATCGGCAAGTGAACTGCGCTCGCCACACCTTTTGCAGGGCTCCACCGTCCCACAGAGCGCTGCCAGGTTCCTGTTTTAACAACCGGTCAGGGCAGAGCTGTGGGTAAATCATTGGCTGTAGAGTGTCACCTTACCCTTTGTCAACGCTGCGGGGCAGAAGGCCTTCCTTTCAGAGCGGAGCCACGCCCTGTTCACGTTTGACGCAGCTCCTTTTCCAAGCACAGTTGTGGCGTAATGGAACAGAAGTGCTGGAGGTTATTTAAAAATTAGGGTAGCACTTTGTCACACATAGCACGTCTGCAGAGGTTTTTGTGAAGCAAACCAATGTAAACCGACCTACTTTGTTGTAGCTGGATAATGTGTTATTTCTATGCATCGCCATTTACCTTCTGTCATTAGTCATGGTCAGCATATGTTTTTGTATGGACTGATTGCTTCTGTTTTGTTGTATTTTAAAATGTTCAACCAAGGACTGGGATCACAAACGAGCCTTTGACTAGATAGTTTTTGTCCAAAACGATGGCTGCATTGTTTTGTCATGCAACATTGACTTATCTGCTATCCTTGACTGAAAACATTTAACTGTGTTTCTATAAAAAAGCTCCACTAGGAGCCTGTGAACATCTGAATGTAGGAGAATGAGACATGGAATCAGAAGCGATGACCAACTTTTCCATTTTATCCTCCAAAGCACTGACTTAATATGTCGGTTGTCTTTAGGATTTGATTTTGACACGTGCATGTTGACAGAACTGGGTAACACTTTATTTGAAGGGGTGTGCATAAGACTGACATGACACTGTCATAAACATGACATAACATCTGTCATGAACATGAATAAGTCTTTATGAATGTTTATGACAGTTGTCATGAAATGTCATTCGGTAAATAATGACACTTTTAATGTAAAGTTGCTCTAAAAGTTGCATTAAAAGTCCATTAAAAGTGCCAACTTTACATGATTTTAACTTTGCATGATTTTGTAAATTATGATAATTTAATTCAAATTATCATAATTAACCAAGCAAAAATCCATATTTATAAAACTAATTCCAACATCTGCGTTTATAAAATAATCTAGAGTTGGTGATTTGAACTTTAGATATTTGATGGTTTTACTTCTGTGATGTTTTCACTGAACCAGTTCTAATCATTTCTCTGCACCTGCAGCCTTCAGCCAGACTGAAGGAGGTTTTTGTACGACTATAAATCACTGTGTGAACACGTAGTCATCATTTATTAAATACACTCCCATACAGTAATAATCTCCAGCATCATCAGCCTGAACTCCACTGATTGTCAGAGTGAACTGAGGCTCTGATCCACTGCTGCTGAAATGACTGGGAGTATCAGATTGATGGCTGGCGATTTTATAAAATAACAGTTTGGGAGGCTGTCCAGGTTTCTGCAGGCACCAACTCAGATCACCATCAACTCTCAACTCCTGGACTGGCTGAGCAGCTCAGAGAGACCGTCTCCCCCAACGCAGCTGACTTCACTGCTGGAGACTGAGTCACAGAGGGATTACCATCTGATCCTGCAGGATGGAAACAGTAGCAAACATGTGAGTGTCTTTCATCTGAGAACAAGTGAAAACAGAAGCTGGTCGTTCCTCACCTGGCAGCTGGAGCAGCAGCGTGATCAACTCAGTGACATCATAGCTGAGAAAAATCTGAGCGTCAGACAGCAGAGGAGCTTCTCTGAGTTTCACCTTAAACTGATCCAGGAGCAGCGAAGCACAGCGATCATTCAAAGCAGCAAACAGTCAAACAGACACCTGGTGTGAGAGGAGATGAAAGGTGAATCGGATGCAAAATAGGAGAATTAAATATTTATTTATTTATTTATTTATTATTTCAGTACATTTTGTAGTTTTACAAAATCTTTTCCCTTATTGCATCAAAAAATAAATTATGTTCATCCTCAACTAAAGGAAAAAGTTTTGGATCGCTGTTTCTTTGAAAAGGTTTGCAGATTTATTCAAGTTTGACGATTTAATTGAGATTAGGGTGTGACACAGTCCGCTTTGGAGGCAAAGTCACTGGATAAATGTGGTTCAGTTCAATAAGAAATGAAAAAAAAAAAATCCAACAACCTTGTTTATTAAGAGATTAAAACATGTTCCTAACATGTAAGAAGAAGTTTTTGGTAATAATTTTGCAGTAAGGAATCATTCAAGGGTCCACTAAAGGCCCCCGAACCTCCCTTTGGACACCCTGTCTTACCTTGTCAGTGATTTTTTGTATTTCATGAAACATTTGAATCAATGCTGACGCTGTTTCTTTTACCAGAATACAAGAAAATAGTAATTTTCCTGATTAAACCTGAGAGGAAACCAATAAATTGTCCAGCTAAATTCAACCTCATTTAGTTTTTGAACTTGATGCTGCAAACATAATGGGAATATTAATGTTTCATTTGATTCATCTTCCAAATTATAATCATGCTGGTAATAGAAAACTGAAAAAGAGCTATATTGAGTTTTCTGACAAATGGACACAGATACATATCTGTTCACAATGGACTTTTCTTTTATTGTAAGAAACATTTCATATCAAACAGAAAATATTCATTGTAGTTAATGGTAAAGAGTTACTGCAGAGCTTCAGGCCCTGCTGAGGTTTCATCTCTGTGTTCAGTGGTCTGTATCCGTCTCTTCAGTTTCTGCTCTAACAGCTCAGAGTGTCTGCAGTCTGACTGAGGGAGGTTCACACAGCTACTTATCACTGTGTGAACACGTCAGCACTATTTATGCAATGGATACTTTGACTGTAATAAACTGCTGCGTCTTTGACCTGAACTCCACTGATGGTCAAAGTGAAGTCAGACCTGCTTCCACTGCCACTAAACCGAGTTGGAGTTCCTGATTGAAGCTTTGTGACATGATATATTAGATTGTTTGGAGGCTGTCCTGGTTTGTGATGATACCAGGACATACAGTCAATGCTAGGAGATGTTGCAACACGTTGGTTTGTTGGCCCCCCAGCCTCTGTAATTTCCTCCTAAACCTAATAGCTGGTCAATACTTTGCGGCAACAATTGTCATCAAGTTTTTTTAATAATCGATATTTATCCGTTTACCCCATGCAGAGGAATTTTGACCCAGTCTTTGCTGTGGAACAAGTTTTATTCAGTTTTTTTATTGGAGTTTTTTGGATAAGTCAGGCTTTTTTTTAAGCACCACAATTGGGCTTTGATTAGGTAGCTCTAAAACCTTTTGTTTTATTTTTTTCTTTTGTGTTTTGAGCTACTCGAAAATGTACAGAAATCTTGTTTTCACACTGAGTCTTTCTTTTCACTGACTCTGTTTTTGAATTGTTGCTGTTTTTTTATTTCAGTTCTCTGCACTGTTTTGGCATGTGTGGGAAAAGATGACGACGTTACAGACATGCAGTTGAAAGGGTTCACCTTAATTCAAAGCCGCCAAAGCAGACCTTTTAGCAGAAAAAGATGTTTGCACAGTCAGCATAGTGTCTGCTTGTATAATCTACCCAAATGATATGCGGTGCTGAAGCCCCGCCCCTCAAACATGTCCACACAAGCTAAAAAGCAGTGCAGATAACTCAAACTGAAAAACTGTAACACTAAACAAACTGTCAGAGAGGAAACACTGTCTTTGAAAATTGGTCAAGAGTTATTTGCTTTATTGTACATATCTGGAGTTTTATTATCAAATTTTGTTTCACTTTTAGCACTTTTCAGTGCTTTCACAGTTAATGTTAATAATTTCAGCAATGATCAAATTTTAAAATGTCAATCTTTCTGTTTAGTGTTATTTTTCAATTTTGGCATCGTTTTAGCCCCATACAAAAGTAGCCCCTGACAATAACACACTACTATTGTGAAGTTTGACAGTGAATATCATGTTCTTTTTCTGAAATGCTTCTAGTTTTACACTCAATGTAAAAGGGGGCACACCTTTGAAAAAGTTCTTTCTTGATCCCATGATCATTTGTCATGTGTTTCCAATGCATTGTTTCACCTCCATGACTTCTCATAGACATATTTGTACACATACTACTGCTAACATTACATCATATAACGGAAGCTCGCCTGACACACACTCAGGGATACAGCCTTTTCCTTACTCTTCAGATGTAGCTTCACTCAGGTACGCAGACGATGGGTTAGTCTTTCACACACTCTGGCGTGTCTTAACAGCTTCCCACAACTCCAGAAACCTGTTCAACCAGTTCTGACCCAGTCACCATTGCATGGTGGTAAACAACAGGTGGCACAAGGTGTTTCGATTGCCCGTGAGTCATTTTTATGTTCCATGAGTCACTTAGTTTTTGTGCAACCAAATATGGTCTAAAATTAGAGATGTGTTTTTGTTATTCAGGTTAATTTGACAGTCTAATTTAGGGACTGGAGTCATTTTTTTTATGTGGATGTTTGTATATGTGCGTGCAGAGAGGGTGACTTCTGCTGGCTTCAGAAAATAATGCAGGTTTATGGAAAAGTGTAGAAACTAATCAGTGTAAAAGTGGAGTTCATAGAATACCCCTAAATTTTACTCAAGTAAGAGTAGCAATACTTCATAATAAAATTACCCAAGTAAAACTGAAAAGTACAATGTAGTAAAAAATACTCTTAATAGTAGATTTTTTTCCAAAAAGTTACAGAAGTATATGTACTCTGTGTTATGACCTGTGTTTTTCTGTGTAGTTATTTTGAGGTTTTCTGTGTTTAGTCCTGTTTCTCTGTGAGTCTCTGTTCTGTCTTCCCTGTTCATTGTTTCCCAGCTGTGTCTCGTTCCCTGATTACCATCCTCGTGTATTTAAGTCCATCTGTTGTCTCTTGTCGGGTCCTCGTCTAACGTCATTCGTTCTTCGTGTCTCTCCGTCGTGTCTAACCAGTCTGTTTCCCTGTGCCGCCCCTGTGGATTCCGTCATTTAATTTTTCATTTTCAACCTCAACCTGGATCTGCCTGCGTCTTCCTTCACCTCACCTAACCTCTGTAACTCTGTCTTTGAGTGAGAAATGAACATTTCAATAATTGCAGCCACGTGGTTTAATTGTATGATGGAAAAAGAGCAACTAATGTGAATATTGTCAAATGAATCCTAGAGATTTCTGCAGTTTTAAGATTCCAAAACATTCCAAACTATTTTTATTTCCACTTGCAGACTTCACATTCCTAATACGCCTCCCTGTGAGGAGCCCCTCATTAAGAGCGCTTCCAGCTAGAGCATTTTGTCTGGAAGGCAGATTGATGGATTAACATTGCGACCACGCTTGATTCGGCTAAAAGACGACCATTCATGTGTTCAAGCGAGAGGAGAGAGAGGACGAGCGTCCGTGCCACCGAATTCTCAAGAGGAGCCACTCAGAAAGGTTTGACAACACGGATCTGATTTGAATATCTTTATCTTTCCTTTCATTTACATGTAATTTTTTGCAGATGCACAAAAACAGGCTGAGAAGGAGATTAAGAGAAGCGGCAATACGTCAAGATATTCGGATGAACGAGAAATGTATTTTTTTTAGCACATTTCAGAAACAAGGCAGTTCAAAGTGCTTTCCGTCATAAAAACATCAAATAGTCACCAACTCTGAAACAGGAAACAAACATTACATTTTGTCAAATCCATCATCAAAATTATTAATGCACATCTAACATGTTGATCAATGTTCCACTTACTACTAATGAATAAGACAATCAGGGTTAATATATACCATCACTTTCCATTAATGCAGAAAGAAACAATCTTTGTACATTTTTAGCAGACAGTTTAGGTATAACAGATTTCCAACAAATTCAGTTAGAAAAGAAATATGGAAGATCAAAGAAAAAGACAAAAAAACTGGGCGAAGCTGCAAGAGTGGAGATAGAAAAAACAAAAGTGTTGGAATGTGAGAAGGTACAAAAGTGTTTGAGTCCTTTAGTCCTTTATCTCTTTCATGTCTTCTGGCTCTTCTGAGGCAGATTGGCCGGACATGGTTGGCACCGTGTTGGTTCCACCGAGCCAGTCCCAATGGGAGAAGAATGGGGCAAAGTTGGTCCCCGGTCGCTGGTGATGAGCGTCATGTTTGGGGGCCCCGCCCCAAAGGCCAAAAGGCACCAGGTTGTGCATGGCCCAGGGGAAGTCGTAGCCACAGTGGTCCTCGGTGGAGACGTAAACGTTAAAGACCATGAAGCCCCAAGTTGTGAGGCAGTGGCACCTCAGCAGGATGGGGTCCACCGTCGCCCAGAATCCCACACTGAACAGCTCCCAGCCAGAGAGGTACTGGGTGACCAGGCTGAAGGGCTGGTTGTACTGGTGGTGGATGGCGTGGAAGGTGCGGTAAAGCCAGGGAACCCGGTGGTGCAGGAGGTGCCACAGGTAGTACTGGAAATCAAAGACAACCATGCAGCCCAGGATGCCGAGAAGGAAGCTCCAGAGAGAGGGGGCCTCCGGAGGCAACGGGGTCGGCGGCCTCCACAGCCACTGCGCAACCGCCGCGGGGAAAATGAAGAACAGGTGGTTGTAGATGGTGACGCCCAGGGTGATCCAAATGTTAGGCCAGGTGACGGGTTTGTCCGGATGCAGCCGGTAGCGGTTGATGGAGGGCCAGGTGGAAGCCAGCAGGTCCAACGCGGTGTAAATACCAACCAGGACGAAGTAGGTGGTGACCGAGAGGACCACGGGGAAGAGCGGGCTCCTGAGAAGGTCGTGGTGGTTCTGGTGGAGGTAGTCCCAGAGAGGCTGCAGGACCAAGGCGTGGGACTCGTCCCCGGACAAGTTTCCTACAGCCGTCAGCCAAGACAAAGCCTCAGTCCTCAGCAACCTGCTTGCGCTCATCACTGATGTGTCGTTTCTCATCCAGAAATGACCAAGCCAGGGGGTATTTTTAATTTTCTTACAAGCCCCGAAAGAGGGTAAAAACAGGTCCTGAACGACTGAAAAGATCCAATTGAAAAGGTTCAGCAATAGCAAATTGTCTGGTGATGCCGTGCCAAATTGAACTGGCGGACTGTCTTCGCCTCTTATGTATGTTCAAGTCCCACCTCCCTCCATCCCCACCACCCTCTGCATTCTAAGAGAAGGCTGTCTGTGAAGGCCCTTTTTCATGGGTGCCAGGACCGCAGCCAGGACTCAGGAGCCGGGTCACAGCAGCTCTCATTTTTGTCCCAAATCATAGAGCGAAAGCTTCCGCTTTTCTTGTGAATCTGACTTTGTCGCAAACAAAACCAGTGCAGGTCAGGAATTCGATTTCTGCTTACACGAACAATGACTAACGATTAAACACAACTCGTCGGGTTGTATTTACTCCCCTAATCTTTCACGTATTAATCTTGTCAATGGATCTGTCACCAACACCCTCAAATGATGAAACAAATACAGAATCCACACATGCACACACACGCACACACATGCTCATATACAACATCATGAACCCAAAGAGTCATTAATCATGGAGGAAGTTGTCATGTACTGAAAAGAAGCAGACAGAAGTGGAGCAGCGACTGCAGCTCTCGTCTCTATGGTGTCACAAAATGATCCTGCAGAATTTTGACGTTTTGATGAATATCATGTGATCCAATGTGCTTCACTGTTCTCCACTTGTTCATGTTAAAATCAATACTCGTCACTTTGGACTATTTCTTATTCAGACAAAAATGGATATAGCACATTTTTATGCAGTGAAAGACTGTCTGCAATCTGCTGTACCAAAATGATGCCTCATCTGTAGACTATGTGTTATGTCTGCCTGTGGATTAATTCTCCACTCTTTCTGCACAGGAGATTTGAAAAATGTACTCACTTCTTATGAAGGTTGCTGATTAAAATTGTTGTCAAAGCCCACCATAAACAACAACTGTTTAACATCCTTATTTCTTTTTGTAAGGAATTTTATAAATCCTTTATCAAACAGTGACATTGGCAGCTGATCACAGATCAGTCACCATGTCATTTGACACTCTGAGCAGAATGTTTTTCATGTCGACCAGCAGAGGGCAGCAAAAACCCACTCCTGAACAAATGTAGGCACTGAAAAGTTTTCATTTGTGAAACAAATACAGAAGAGTTCATCATACTGTGGCTTTTTTTTACATGTTTGTTAAAATTGTCACCATATCATGACTGTATGCTATGAAACTGATAATCCAACCAAAAACAACCAATCGGAGCCAGGAGGAGAGGGTCTTGGTGCTCATTTACACCTGCTAAATGTGCTAATGGCGGGAAAAAACGACAGGAAAACCATTTAAAAACCATCATCGGTGACCAAGCTAACTATCCATGCTAGCTGCTAGCGAGAGGGGGGAGGAGCAGCCTATATGCCTGGTTAGTGTTTTTGATATTGAAACAATAAAATAGCATAACATCATCATGACTGTATATTCAAAACTCAGCTTTATTTTAAATTAACGGTGTAGAAAAGTATTTGGAGTGGCGTATGTTTTGTTTTCTTTGCAAGCTTTAAAGTCTAATCCTTGCACATGCAAGAATCATGCACTCAACACTGCAGTGAATCCTAAACATCAAGCAAATAGTTCAAAGTTTAATGAATGTAGTAGTATTTTTTCTACTAAGTCTACTAGTTAAACAGGGATAAACTTATTGGTGTTATTTTTCATGCAGGAATAAATTGATCAATATCTTTGTTGTTGAATTTGATTGTGTTTTTTTTTGCATGCATACCTCAACGGATGCAAAAAACCCAATTGCATGCTGAAATCTGAAATCGCTCAGAGTTGACTGAGTTTTGCTGTATCCATTTGAAAACATGTCAGTACCAGTGTTTGGGGTTTAACAGGTCGCTTACTGCTCATTTACCATCTGCAGCTCTGAAGGGGAAACAGTTTCATCACCCTTTAACAAATGGAAAATGATTGCCTTCATGGCAGTGGAAAAAACAAAACAAAAAAGAAAAAAGTTGAAGGTGCACCTGACAACTTCCATCCCTGCGGTGCAGACGGAGGTGGTTGAAGGCTGAAGAGGGTGTTACTCTCCGCTGTCAGCCGTGACAGAGGAGGAGCCAGAGTGTCGGAGAAGGACCGTCGGACACAAGATGACAAAAGGAAGCGAGCTGGAGACGCTAAAAATAAACCCAGCAATGAGAGCATGACAACTCGGAAACACAAGGTGAAACTGAGAAAGTGGCGACGAGACGAGGACAACAGCAAGGCAGGTTTCGATAATCCTAATGTCGCGTCCTTCTGGTTTTTATGGGATACATGAGGAACGGTTGGACAGGATTCATAAAAGCACTGAATGAGGAGGAATAAGTATTGGACATGTTGTGATGAAGATGTTGGGTTCAAGAAAAAATAAATCAAAACATAAAATCAAATTATGTGTACTGAGTGGAATAACTAAAATAATAAGTATGGACTCAGATCAAATGGGTAGAGAAGTTTGAAAAGGTACTAAAGTTACAATCCATGAAACTTTTAGGAGGTGAATCCACCAAGAAGCAGCTGTTTGTTGTTATGTTAGCGACATAAAAGACTCACAACCAGTAACTACTAACATGGTTAAGACCAAAGAGCTGCCCAAAGACACCAGAGACAAACTGACAAAAAATAAATCATGTTGTGATTTCTAAAAAAAAATGTTTCTAAAAAAACATTTTTAGATTATGTCTCTCTCAGTTTACACTCACCTAAGATGAAAACTTCAGACCCCTCCTTGAGTTCTATGTGGGAGAACTTGCAAAGTCGCAAGGTGTTCAAATACTTATTTTCCTCACCGTATGTTGTTACCAGACAAGTTCTGTTTAATCCTTTTAAAAGATTTTTGTATTTGTGTGTTTAATGTGAAAAATTTACTTGCATTTGTTGTCTGTAGGTTTTTACTTCTATTTACAGTTACATTTGTTGTTGTTGTTTTTTGGTTTTTTTTTGCTTGCGTCATTTGGTGTTTGCATCATTCACATGTTTGTAACACGTTTCGCCATTCGTTGCAAGTTTGGAACCTGTCGGGCCACCGTAGGGAAAACATAATAAAAATAGCATCACAATCTTTCCTCAGTGGCATAATCAAAGTCCAGGATTAAACTGAGATGTGTAAGGCTACAACAAATACCACATAAGTTCAACTAACAACGTAATCAGACTGTTGAAAAAGACATGAAACATGAATCAAGATGAGTGGAACATTCGTAATGAACCTCATCACTGACAGCAGGAACAGGTCTCAACCCATCCTCCCGTTGAAGAAGAAGTGTAGGAGTCGCTTCTGGGATGTAGCAAGTGATGCAGACGCGTGTATGTGTGTGTGTGAAGGGCCCTGTGTGACTAAGGCCCTGATCAACTCCCACTGGGTCTCCTGGGTTGCGCCGGTGATGTTTTGTTTTTCACTTAAGCGCACTGATTAAATCTGGAAAGATAGACAGTTACCATGCACTCCTCACCTGTGGAATTAATTATCTCTGCGAAGATAGAGGATCGCCCGCCCGGCTCCTTCTCATTTCCGAGCAAGCCAGCTGCAGCACGACATTTGAGCAGGATTCTGACGAGGTTGGCGGAACGTTTTCTCATTCGCGAGCGATCGAGTTATCTTTCTTACTTTGATCGTTTGTCCCTTTTTGTTTGTTTAGTTTCCAGGGGCCCACAGGAGTTATCTTCCAGCAGAATGCCGAGCCAGCTTGAGGGTGCCATGGGCGCGCTGATAACGGTTTTCTACAACTACTCTGGGAACGATGGAGATAAACACAAGCTCAACAAAGGCGAGCTGAAGGAGCTGCTGCACAGCGAACTCACAGACTTCCTCATGGTAAAGTAGACCCACGCTGTGCACATGGATGTGGTTCCCCCCGATTTTTATGCAATACATCAAATTTCTTGCTTCAGGTTGTAGACTTGCATTAACAACTCCCCTAAGTTTCTTGTTTCTACCCAGTTAAGTGCAGTAACTTGCTTAAGGATATTTGGCTCTTCGGAGGAAGCGACGTTTAATTAAGCAACGCTGTTTTTCAGATAATTTACCATTCTGACCTTGCGAGAGGAAATTGATTTTCACCGATTGCTATCCTGCAGTCACGGAGTGGACCCGCTGCTCTTACATCATCGCATGTTGACAGAGTAAAAGGGCGGGGAGGGGGAGACAAATAGGGTCATTTGAGATAAGTCCAGACTCTGGGTTCGTGCGATAGCGCCGCGGAAAGCCTGCAATTGCCAATGATTGAAGCCAGAAACGACCGAGCGCCTCAAACCTCAGACACCTTCAGACGTCTTTCTCTCCGCCGCTCATTCTCCTTCCATCCAGGCGGGCGGGAAGCCTCAGGTGCATATAAATCACAATCAGCGTCACCGTCGTCATGAGTGGCCCCCATATCGACTCCAAATATAGACGTGATGTCACCACGGCCCTGTGAGCCACACTCACCCTTGAGAAAAAGACGCAACCGGGACAGGACGTCCACCGTCAGCTCATGCCGAGAGAGACGTTTGACCCCCAGTCGAGACGCAGGGCTTGATAGATTATTGTGTGTTCAGTACAGCTGCTGATTAAAATGCTTTTGGGGTTTTTAGTTTTCTGTTTGCTGTTAGGTTTTCCTCCAACTTCCCCAACGCTGACGGAGCTCGGTACAGATTTGTTAGAGTTCGGGAGACGCGGCCAAATTAGATTGGTTGAGCTTAAGGGCAATCACAAATGATTGTTATTTTCTAAGATGGAGTTTCTGAACAAACTGAGCTCAAACAGGAAGGAACAGTTAAATTAGAAACATCTGACTGGAGCTATATTAGCACAACCATTAGAAAATGATGATTCTTTACTGCAGTTTCTCGATGCAAGCTTGCCAATTTACTTAAATTGTTTAATCGAAATATTAAACTATTTAAAATCTTGCTGAAACCTTGAAATCAAGTGTAGTGATATTCTCATTCCCAATAAACAAATTAAAAAACGACAGATTTATGGACTGCATGATAAGAGGACCCTGATGGTTTTGGGGTCCGGCAGCTTAGTTTTCCGGACCTAGTAAAAGACACTGACGAAATTTATTGCTTAAAATTTTTCATACCTCTGAACATATTTACAAATTATTTTCATTCAGTCAAGAAATGTTAAAGATGACTGGTACAAAATGAGACAAACACTCGTTTTGACATGAATGTCAAAATGATTCATAGTTTTCTCAATAATCAGAGGAGAAAATCTGTCGATCAACCTCTTCCATTTTTGCTGATCGAGCTCCGAGTCTTTGAGGTTGGAAGGCCTCTGTGCCATCGCCCTAATCTTTAGCTCCCTCCACAAATCAGATTCTAATCAGACCTCCAGTTCCAAAACGTTAATATTCCATTTGATTTTTAAAACTAAATGTTGGTATGAAAAAGTTTGCGCTGGACTGCATGAGCTCGGCAAAAAAATAGCCAAATTCTAACTCAACTTCAAGACAATTTTAATTACTCAAATTAAACCAGTTGGGTTCTCCGCGTTTGTTTTTATATTCACACAAAGGAATAGTTTCCATTTATAGTTTTCTAATTGTAATTTCACAATATCTGCTCGATGCACACTTCATAAACAACAGCATGACAGAAATTAGTTTAGGATTCTCATTCTACAATCCTCATCCTCATTTAAATCCAACCTGTTCACAGTTTCAGTCGTGGTTTATGGGTTTTTCCCCCATGTTGAAAAGAAACAAAGAATTAAATATGCGACTGAGGCGTAAAACATGACTGAAATGCTTATGAAGCTTTCTGAAAAAGGTGGAATGTAAAGGTTTATCCTCATAACCACAGATAAGATTTGTTTTTCAGTAGCAGAAATGGCTTCAAGGTTAAGAAGCTTAGAGTTAGCGCTGTGGCTAAACTAGCTAAAGCTGGATAAAAACTCTAAGTCTTGCTACAACACATAAGCTTTCTAGACTATACGTCATTATAGTTCACCAAACCGTATTAATTAGTATTAATAAGTGATGTGCTACACATCCTGTGTTAGCCTTACTGTTCTTTGCTAACCAACACAGTAAAGTTCTAGTGAAAATCATTCCTGATGTCTCCTCATAAAAATACAGTTACAGTTGTTAGAATTTCTTTCTAATAAAAATTACATTTACAAACTAATATACTCCAAAATGAATTAGTTTAGAGCAGACTGACTTTATCAACTCAAACCGTCTCGATCAAACATGACTTACAGCAAAGTCACATTCCACACTTCTATTACATCAGCAATGTTCTTCCCTCATGGTTTGTGTTTTTTGACACACTTTGTATGAAAAAAAGGAGAGTAAGGCACAATTTGACATTTCCCCAACGTTAAAGAATCGCCTTTAGTGTCAGTTTGGACCTTTGATGAAATGTTGAGGCTGCCTCCGAGGTCAGGAGGCTAAAAAAGGAAACGCGTGTGTCTGGGGTCATTCGACAGCATTTTCACTCTGCTCCCTCATGGACAGAGATGACAAATTTGTACCAAGTCCTTAACTCCAGTAATTAAACCAAAGCGGCAAGATGGCGAGATGAGAGAACCCTGCAGAAGATAGAGAGACTCTTCAGACCATCAGGCAACCAAAATGGCAACAGCAACATAAGGACCATCAGAGTAGGGAGGCACTGATGCCACTTTTTTTATAAACAAAGTACCTACATTTGAGTACTATTATTCCTTTTTAAAGCCATTACATTACGTCCACTTCATTTGGAACAGTTTTATTTTCAGTCAAATTTTAGTGGAACTGAATTCTTAGTACACTTTACATGTAAAGAATAAAATTTTTAATGCAACCAAAGGTTGTTCCATAATAACATTTCTACATTCCTTCTTAAACAACCTGTCACTGAAATACAGCTCTTAAATTCACTGTCAAATCGACGAGGGACACTGGGCTAACACTGCTTATTCAAATATGGCATAGCGACGTCGTGTAGCTTAGCCAATACCTTATGGGTTAAATGTTATTGTACTTAGCTTCAGTGCACTCAGAAGATATCAAACGCACTCTTATGGACAGCGTTGTACAGGGTAAACACCTTTATTATTTCCGCGGTGTGCAGGTTGTCCATTGACCTCTTCGTCTCCTTCAGAGTTGGCCACAGAGCTAGCTGTTGCAGTTTCCTGCTGCTGTTGGCCAACTCCTTGAAGTCTCCGTTTAGATGAAGCAGCTCTTCAGTAACCTATTTGTTGCGTTCAAGTAGCTGCTTGTTTACATGACACCAAAGTGACCAAAATCTCTCATCCCAGCACCTTTTGAAGCTAGGTCTCAGAGTGAAACTTTTCTATAACACTGCCTCTGTGTGAAGTACTCCACTGGTGTGAAGCATACATGACGCACGGTTGTAGGGTTTATACTGAGCACCCACTGGCAGATGACAAAAACAATGGCGGATAGAGCTGTGCTGTGTTTTGCTGCTCAGCCTGCTCAGTTTAACACAATTTTTGATTATGAATCAAACATTGATTCATCCATTATTACGATGACATGCTAAAATCACAGTCCCATATAGTGGCCTGGCATGACAACTATAGCTGACTCAAGGTGTCTTGGCAGTGGCGTCTATACGTGGAATAAACAACATCTGAAAATACTAGCAGTTTGCAGACAGTGACTGTAAGCAGGCAGGTTGTAGAGTGAAATGCTTCCCAGCTGATTCTGGATGAGGTTTTGCGGCTCTGTCTTTGGCCAGAGCCTTGAGTAGTTTTAGCATTGAAGGAGAACGCAGGAGAAGAGACATCCGTAGCCCCACTGAAGCAGCACAGAGGGGCTCAAGATGGTTGTGGCTTAAGAGAGGAGAACCATGGAGTCAATGTAGCTAATCAGTCATCTGGACGCAAGCTGGGGATGGATCACCCAGACAGGGGTATATGATGTAAAAACACATGATGTTGAAAAACCCAGAACACCCAATGATTCCAGGAACATCTCTGGTGTGTCCAGATGCACAATGCATTAGAACAAACAGCGGTAGACTGGTAGCAGATGCTGGAATCGGTATCAGTGAATCCCTACACTAGACTGCTAAACAGCTTCCTGCCTCAAGCCATTAAAAAGCTGAACTCTTGTTAAGATTAAATACTAAACATAAGTGCTGTTGACATGATTTTGGTTTGAATTTATGAAGTCTAACTCATAAATTCAAATGGTTTTCTTTCTCCGGTACCAATTGTTAAGTAGCATGAGAGAAATTTAATCAGGCTTTTTTTTTTTTTTTTTTTGTCTTACTTTTTTGTCCTAATGTGTTTGTTCACAGTCTCAGAAAGATCCCATGCTGGTGGAGAAAATCATGAACGACCTGGACTCCAACAAAGACAACGAGGTGGATTTCAACGAGTTCGTCGTGTTGGTGGCGGCCCTGACTGTGGCCTGCAACGACTTCTTCCAAGAGCAGAATAAGAATGCCAAATAGACACCTGGAAGCAAATGTAAACCTCAAATCTGCAGTTTAATCACTCATATCTCATATGTGATGCATGTACGACGAAGCCCGCACTCTTTGAAGACTCCTTTATCTGCTTGAAATAAGAGTAGTTGCTACTGCTAATTAGCTCTGTGACATTACCCTTGAAAAACATTGTCGTCATCTGAAACCGTGTCTGTATCCCCTGATTGTGTCCCAACAGATGCCCCAGTCGACACTCTCTCCTTCTTCCTCAACTTTAAATGTCAAATGTATAATATCTGATATTTTCCCTGATGGTTCATTAGGCAGGAAACATTTTTCTCCCCTGTCAGTTTAGCTCTCAGTTCCCAGGAGAAATATTCTCCATCCCCTCTGTGCAGCGAGGCTAGAGTCATGGAAAAAGTGTACGTGTTTAGCAGTGTTCCCTTCTACTGGATGTTCCGGCTCTTGTTTAGATGCTCATTTCTTTCCAGATGCTATTTGAATGTTTGTTTTTTTCTAATAAAACTCTATGCATTTGACTTCAGTTCCAATTTATTCTTGAAAGCTGCTGTGTTCATGTTGAGCCTAAGTCTAGTCAGTAAGTTTACTGCATCATCTGTACTGAACAAACAGAATGAAACTCCCACTAAAAAAAGTTATGTTGAGTTGTTACATGTAATCAAATTAAGTTTGTCAGACTGACTTGTTTAATATGACAGCATAAAAAAATTTAATATATTTACTTGGATAAACAAATCATGTAACAAATCAACTCATTTTTTAAAAAGTTGGATCATCTGTTTCTTTTTCCAGCGTAGAACCTCTTCTAGGATAACTATTTATTAATATACTGAAGGTTTATAAAAAAACAATAACTGAATAAAAGACAGAAATTGGTTAATAAGATCAAGTAGAAAATGAGAGGTCAAGCTAGCCATATTTAGTCATAAAGCACTAAACAAGAATTTAAAAAGAAGCTACATGAAGAATTAGTAGCATTTTTTAAGCAAAATTTAAGAAAACAAAACAAAAACTCTGTTTTAGATTTTAGTTGTATGTTTCTGGTACCAGAGTGTGGTTCTGCCTGTTGAGGACCTGAAGTTAAAAGACATGGAAAAAGTAATGCCAGACTTTCAAAAGTCAAAAATGTATGACTTTTGGAAATTTTCTAAATTTCCAAGCTTTTCTGTAAATGTTTTTAACTTTTGAAACTCAACAATGTTCAAACCAAACCATGACATTTTTTTTAGATTAATCTAAAAATGTCTGAGTTTTTTGGCAGAAATTTTTCTTTTAATCTACCAGGGCCCTAATCTGCCATCATGCTTATTCAGGTACGTATGCCTAGAGGTAGCAATTTGAATCCAATATTTCCTAAGCAACCCAACCAGTTTAATCCCTATCAACTTTGGTTTGACATGAAGCTAAATATTTAAATCTTTAACACATGTCTTTCAGAAGGACCACAATCCTAAACACTGATTAAAACTTGCTTAAATAATGTCAAAAAATTTTCACTCCTATTAAGAAATAGAATTTTACAAGGGAATTCTAGTGGCCTGGTAGACAACAAAGAAAGAGTACATTTCTTTAAAAAAAAAAACAAGAAACCAAGTTTAAAATTTTAGACATTTTAAACAGAAAATTTCCAAGTCAACATTTTTTGATGTTTGAAACTTTTTTCCTACAAAAACTTTCAAAATTGAGGGTTTTTTTTTCCTTAGCTAATTTTCTATCATTTCAACCTCAGAAACGTCCACGTTTTTTTCTAGGAATTGATATCTAAAAAACTACATTTGGAGGATTTTGTTTTTAATCTACGATAACCCTAATACTCCGTCGAAGAATCGTATTATTGAAATGCAATAATACGATTCATGCTAGTGTTAGCATGAATGTAACACTAATGTTACTGTAGTGGCGATTGTTTGTTAAACCAAACATCCAACAAAGTTCCATTAAGCCACTGAGGCACTGGATTCAGTTGTCTTTAACGCAGGCAAAAGAAAGTTCAATATCCAAACGTGTAAGTTGTTCTTCATTATTTATTTCTTGACATCTTTGCAAAAGAAAACAATTACAGAGATAACTTTTCCTTCTACCTCTCTTGCACTGGTAAAAACCATAGGCCCCAAACCCAAATGCCTGTTGGTCCTTTACCAGGCTCCTACACTTATAGAAAGTGGACCAACCCACCTCACTTCCTGTTTGCTTAGAAAAACAATAATAATAAAACAAAAGATAAATAAAATCAACAATTATTAACCTACAAATAAGTTCTGTAAATAATACAAAAAATATAAATTTAAGGATAAGCTAACAAAATTCAAATGGATAAAGAAAATAAAGAATAAATAGCTCCAACACTCCGGCCCCTAATTGTGGATAATATCACAATTATTTTAACAAGGAAAAGGAGCTATTCTCTCAAACATGCTCTTGATTCCTCAGGGTGATGCTTCCAGTAGCAAAATTAGTTTGGTCACAGGTCTTTCCAGGACAGTGGTCTTTGTTTGTAATTTCACAGAACGCACCAAGCCTTTGGCATCCTGGTTTACACTCAAGACTTTGGCCATCATCCATGAACTTCTTGGAGCTGTAGAGTCTGCCATTAAGACAACATCTCCAGGAATGAGACATCTTTTAGTTCTTGTCCATTTCTGTCTTTCCTGCATCAGAGGCAAGTACTCAGAAAGCCATCTTTTCCAGAACAGCTCTGCCATGTATTGCACCTGCTTCCACCTTTTCCTGACATAAAGATCCTTTTTGTGGAACAGTCCTGGTGGCAAAACTGGTTTGGTTTTCAGCAGCAACAAATGGTTGGGTGTGAGTGCCTCAAGATCATTTGAGTCATCTGAAACTTTGGTAATAGGTCTGTCATTTAATATGGCTTCAACTTCACAAAATATTGTTTGAAGTCCTTCATCATCTAAAACAGAGATTAAGATGCTTCTTATGGAACGAATTAAACGCTCCCAAACTCCACCTTGGTGAGAGGCTGCTGGGATGTTAAAGTTCCATTTGATGCCATCCTGCACAAAAGCATTTTGAATTTTGGCATGGTTCAGCTCAGCCAAACTCTCCTTCAGCTCTCGATTTGCACCAACAAAATTTGTGGCATTATCGGATCTGATGGTGGAAACTGGGCCTCTTCTACAGATAAACCTGCGGACTGCGTTTATACAGGAATCTGTATCGAGGGTGTATGCAATTTCCAGATGTACTGCACGGCTGGTGAAACAAGTGAACAGAACTCCATACCTTTTCAGGAGACTTCTTCCTCTTTTAACACTTACAGGACCAAAGTAATCCACTCCAACATTTGTGAAAGGAGCGGTGTCAGGCAGAACTCTTTCTTCTGGCAGATCTGCCATCTTTTGTTCAACAAATTTTCCTCTGTTACGTCTGCAAACAACACAGTGAGAGATTATTTTTCTGGCAGCTGAATTAGCATTTATGATCCAGTAATTTTGTCTTAATCTGGACAACATATGTGCTCTTCCTGCATGTCCCAACTGTTGATGAATATGGCGTAAAATCAGTGTAGACACATACATATCCTTCGTTAAAATTGCAGGATGCTTTGCTTCAACAGGCATGGCTGTTTTATTCAACCTGCCACCCACTCTGAGGACCCCAGCATCTAATACTGGGTCGAGTTTGTATAGAGAACTTCTCTTGGAGACTGCTTTAAGGCCACTGGTGATTAAAGCCATTTCAGTTGTAAATTTCTGTTGTTGTGCAAACTTAATAATAGATAGCTCTGCCATGGCTAAGTCTTCAGGAGTCAGATTTTCTTTCTTCAGAGTTGTCTTGAATCTGTCCATCCGCTTTTCTAGTTCTTTCTTTTGATTTTCTGGATCATTTTTATTCAGGTCTGCAGCAGCAAACTCTTTCCTTTTCTGTTGCAGCAACATCAGAATGTTTTTCAGCTTTAGAAACCAGGCAACAGAGGTTTTAAGTTTTGTCCAAGATGAAAAATAATGAATCAGATGGTTCGTAGCATTTTGTGATTCCTTCACAACAACACTTACTGTTAGGTCCTTTTTGACCTCTGGGTCATCTGCAGGAATTGCATGGTGATCCACATCCAGTTTAGGCCATTCCTCTTCTGATCTGTGGAGAAATTCTGGCCCATTTATCCATCTCTTGCATCTGAGGAACTCCTCAGCTCTCAGGCCTCTGGATGCATCGTCTGCAGGATTCTCCTTGGAGGAAATGTATCTCCACTGATTAACATCTGTTGCTTCTCGGATGACAGAGATTCTGTTTGCAACAAAGGTGTGAAATCTTCTGGTTTCACTGGAGATGTATTTCAGTACCGTTGTACTATCAGTCCAGAAAACAGGTTTTTCCAACTGTATCTGCAGCTCTTTTTGCAGCAGTTTATTCACTCGGACAGCAAGAACAGCAGCTGTCAGTTCCAACCTGGGGATTGTTGTTTGCTTCATAGGTGCAACTCTTGCTTTTCCTAGAATGAAAGCAACATGTGAGATGTTATTCTTTTCCAGTTTTAGATACGACACTGTTCCATAGCCATCTTGACTTGCGTCAGAGAAATGATGGAGTTGTGCTTTGTCTGGTTTTCTGATGCAGCTTGGTTTGATACAACGCTCCACTTTAAAACTGGATATCAGCTGGAGATCCTCCAGCCAATCAAGCCACTTTCTAGACAGAGAATGGGGAATAACTTCATCCCATTTCAGATTTTGTCGACAAAGTTCTTGAAGCAACAGTTTAGCTGGCATACTGAAGGGAGCCAGGATTCCCAAGGGATCATACAGTGAGCTAACCACAGACAAAATGCCCCTTCTGGTCTGTGGGCGGTCCTGCACAGACGTTCTGAACCTGAACTCGTCCGTTTCAATGCTCCACTGTAAACCCAGTACCCTCTCAACTGGAAGTTGGTCTTTGTCCAAATCCAGATTCTTGATTTCTTTTGCTCTCCTCTCCTCTGAGATTGACATGAGCACTGTGCGACTGTTGCTGACCCATTTTGAAAGCTTGAATCCTCCTTTAGAGCAGAGGTCTGTCAGCCTCTTCACCGTGTGCACTGCATCTTCTTCTGTGGGAACGGATTTTAAACAGTCATCCACATAAAAGTTATTTCTGATTATATCAATCACTTCAGCTGGAAACTGTTGTGAGTTGTCAACGGCAGTTCTTTGCAGAGCATAATTTGCACAGCTGGGAGAAGACACTGCTCCAAACAAATGAACCAACATCCGGAACTCCTGTGCAGGTTTTGATGTGTCGCCATGACGCCACCACAGGAAACGGAGAAAGTTGACATGTTTTTCGGAGACATAAACTTGGTGAAACATGGCATCGATGTCGGCCGTTAGTGCAACAGACTCTTTTCTAAATCTGATGAGGACTCCAACCAGAGAGTTTGTGAGGTCGGGTCCCGGTAGAAGCTGACTGTTCAGTGATGTTCCTTTATAAGTTGATCCACAGTCAAATACAACTCTCAACTTGCCTTTTGTGGGATGATGCACTCCATGATGCGGGATGTACCACAATTGTCCATCATCTTTCTGTAACTCCTCTACTGGTACGGCCTCAGCATGTCCTTGTTGCAGCATGTTGTTCACACATGCAGTGTATTCCTCCTTGTACTGAGCATCCTTTTCAAATCTCCTCCTGAGGGTCTGGAGGCGCTGCTCTGCAACACAGATGTTATTCGGCAAGCTGGGACTTTCACTCCTGAAAGGTAAGTCAATGTGATAATGACCTCCAACAAGTTTTGTTGAGTTATTAACAATGTTCATGAAATGCAGATCCTCTCTGGACATTTCAGTTTTCTCCTCTGATGATCTTTCATTAAAATCATGATTGTACTGTTTGACCAGCATTTCTTTAAGATGCTCAACAGATATCCTGTTGGCTGTTACAGCAGTGCAGACATTTTTATTTTTGCTGTTGCTTCTAGTGTGCAGGGGACCATTTATGACCCAGCCAACTTTAGTTTTTACAGCATAAGGTCCACCATCCACACTGTTTATCACCTCCCAGGGCTCTAAAACGTTAGAAGCATCTGTTCCTATCAGTAGCTCCACATCTGCATTGATGTTATGAAGCTTAACGGGTTTAAGATGAGGCCACTGATCAATGTCTTTCTGCTGGGGAATATTCAATGTAGAAACTGGCATTGTACTTTGAGTCAAAACATCTGGTAGCTCTATAAAGTCATTTGTTTTCAGACCAGAGACTTCCAACCCAGACAAAACTTGTACATTAACAATCTTATTTTGACTCATTGTTCTCAGCAGAATATTTGTCCTTTTGCCCTTTAAGTTCAAACTTTTTGCCAGAGTTTCTGTACAGAACGTACCTGAACTTCCTGGATCAAGAAACGCATAAGTTTGTACAACTTTGTTGCTCTTTTGACTTTTAACTTTAACTGCAACAATAGAAAAAACAGCATCGTCGTCATGACCGGCCCCAATATGCCCACATGTCTGAGTGGTTGCAGTTGAGAAGTTGACATGAGACCTTGTTGTCTGTGGGGTTTGTTCTGTAGAGGCTCCTGGCTCCTTTAGCTCTATGTGAAGAACCCCTGGATGCTTTTGGTGACACACGTTGCAATCCAAACGACTCCTGCAGTCTTTGCTTGTGTGACCAACTTTCAGACAACCGAAACAAATCCCTTTTTGTTTAATGAAGGTCAACTTGTCCCGATGCATTTTAGCTTTAAACTGCATACAGTTTTCCAACAGATGATTTCTTTGTGAACAAAACAAGCAGCTGTAAAGAGCAGTAGACTTGGTCTTGTTTTCAGCTGAGTGAGTTCTGGCTTCTGGAATTGTGCTGACATTAGTGGCAAAACTGCTTCCTTTCTTCCTTTGCTTGCTGGAACTTGAAACTTTAGAGTTGCTCCCAGTTGGTGGGTCTTGGATGTTGCCAAACACTGGATCTGATGCTACTTTTACTTCTTTTATTATAAAAGCAACCAGATCAGTGAACAATGCTCTGTGGCCATTTTGCTCCTGCAGCTCATAAGCAGTAACTCTCCATTTTTCCCTCAGTTTATATGGGAGTTTCATTACAATTGTTCTCATATTTGAAGGTAAGTCCAACTCTCTCATGTAAACAACTTGTTGTGTTAGATTTGAACATCCTTGAAGGAAAAGAGAGAATGATTGAAGACTTTTCACATCATCTCCTTTAATTGGTGTCCAACTCATAATCTTCTCCATATATGCAGAAGCAATTTTATTTTCATTTCCAAAATGTTCTTCGAGGAGATCTTTGGCCTTGGAATAACCTTGATCAGGAGGTAAGTGCTGACAACTATGGACCAGATCTTTAGGCTGCCCCCTAGTGAACTGCTCCAAGAAGTGCAAACAGTCGCTCGAGTTGTCAGTTTTAGCTTCCACTCCGTTTTCAAAAGCGTTCATAAATGATCTGTACTGCAGGGGGTCCCCATCAAACACAGGGATGTTTCTGGATGGGAGAACAGACGATAAGTTTTGTTTTACAAGTAAGGCAGTGATGTCATTTTGTCTCTGCATGATGTTCACAATATCATTCTGACAGTTCTCAGAGATAGAGGGAGATTGACATTGTGTTTGCTGTGTTGCTTGA
This sequence comes from Poecilia reticulata, assembly GCF_904066995.2. Taxonomy (NCBI): domain Eukaryota; kingdom Metazoa; phylum Chordata; class Actinopteri; order Cyprinodontiformes; family Poeciliidae; genus Poecilia; species Poecilia reticulata. The sequence goes on from NC_088841.1 coordinate 5,440,485, forward strand.
GTTGAAGAATCAACTTTTATTCTCAGACGATCCATTTGAAGTTGTTTCTGCCTTTGTTTAGGTCTTACGACAGGACAGTCGGATGAAGAAGTTGCCCTTTCTTTCGGAACAAACTCATCAGCGCGAGGATTTAGCAGGGGCGTGTCCCTTGTTTGGGCTCTTTCAAAATAAGAGTTCATTCCATCGGATTGTTTAGAGCCAGCAACTGAATTTATTTTTAAAACATTAAGCTTTGCATTGGTTGCTGCCAACTCTGTTTCCAAGTCTAATTTTTCCTTTTCTTGTCTCAGTTTTTCCTTTTCTTGTCTCAGTTTTTCCTCTTGAGCTTCAATCAGATGTTTTTTGTTCAACGCAGCGAATCTCTCCATGAGCGCTGCCTTTTCAGCCGCAGCTTTAATGCGAGCAGAAGAGGTGGATGAAGTCCGAGACTGCTGTGAAGATGTTTTTGAACGTGGTTTTACACTTGAAATATTAGATGCACTGTCTTCAGGATTTATTTCATCCAGATCTGCAACAACCTGATCATCAACATTAATTTTATGTTCAGTATATGAATCTCCTGCTTCATGCAACCAGTCCTTTACATTGTCCATAAATTCAGAGAATGCCGTCACCTTGGACCGAAAATATACAGTTTGCCTTTTCACTTCTTCTTCTGGTAATGGCAAACTTAAGAAGGATTCATGTAAATCAGTTGCATCTTGATAGCACTTAATAAACTTGACAAAGTTAGAAGATACTTCCAGAACATTTTCTTGTGACGTCATTAATGCGGAGATTTTCTCAATAAACTTTGAAGCTTGTTTACACTTTAAACTTCGTTTTTCTTGACATGTTTTTATATAAAACTCCAAACCCTTTTGTGTGAATTTAATGGTTCTTTTCTCTTGTGACATCTCAGTGTCATCCTCTTTACTCTTTACATCAGACATTTTAGCGATTCTTTGAAATATTTCACACATTCAAAAGCGGCATAATCCAAGAATCCACAGATGAAGCACAAACGTGTCTCTTTGTTTAAAGAGGTTGATTCTTGTGAACAAACATTTCCAGGATGGGCGTCGGCACACGTCTGGATCCAATTAGGCGTCAACTTGTCACATCAAACACATCTCATCAGTCTTTGCAGTGAAATAATGTCTTTAAACTCCAGTAGTTTCACCGTTTTCCTATACGGCTTGAACAATATTACCACGAACCAGTTTGATGAATGAGTGACGTGTCAATCCAGGCTTGACGCAGCAGTCGCTTGATTTCATCAAAGACGATCCAAAACCTTTTGTTTGATGATTATTCTTGAAATCCATAAATCCAGGATGTCAATTGATGTCGGAATTTAGTCCTTTTAGTCCACGGGCTGGTTCCTTACTTGATCCATGGGGAGGTTTTTACGGATGCATGGGGAGGTTTTTACTGATCCATGGGGAGGTTTTTACTGATGTAGTGGCGATTGTTTGTTAAACCAAACATCCAACAAAGTTCCATTAAGCCACTGAGGCACTGGATTCAGTTGTCTTTAACGCAGGCAAAAGAAAGTTCAATATCCAAACGTGTAAGTTGTTCTTCATTATTTATTTCTTGACATCTTTGCAAAAGAAAACAATTACAGAGATAACTTTTCCTTCTACCTCTCTTGCACTGGTAAAAACCATAGGCCCCAAACCCAAATGCCTGTTGGTCCTTTACCAGGCTCCTACACTTATAGAAAGTGGACCAACCCACCTCACTTCCTGTTTGCTTAGAAAAACAATAATAATAAAACAAAAGATAAATAAAATCAACAATTATTAACCTACAAATAAGTTCTGTAAATAATACAAAAAATATAAATTTAAGGATAAGCTAACAAAATTCAAATGGATAAAGAAAATAAAGAATAAATAGCTCCAACAGTTACATTCATGCTAACAAGTAGTGAACGTAAATCTCTAACCAGAGCTAACTACGGAGGCTTCCTCCCGCTCTCCTTCCGTGGATAATCTCTCGGGGCGAGAAGTCTTCTCGTGTTTGTCGGGAAATAACTTGGCAGCTTGTGTACCAGTGAAGCGTGGCAGTCGCAGTCCTCACGGACCACCTGGGTCCTGCTTCATCAGCCAAACGAGCTGACACGTCTTCCCCCCTCAAGCAGAGCTCCTAATGTTCCCGGCTCAGCGAGGACAAAAGTGACTCGGGCTGTAAGGGTTTTCCTCTGTAGGTCCACTTCCCAAAATACCAAAAGCAGACGGCTCATTTGCTCTTGACATTCTCCGAGGTGACGTAGGAGAAAACTATTGAAATTAAAGCGTGAGTGTGGCGCTTTTATCCAAGCAGATGGCGCCTGCAAAAAAAAATCAAAAAAATCAAAAATTCCTCTCCATTACAATGCAATTTGTCTGTGATTGGCAGCAATCAAACGGAGGATAATCATCCGTGGGAAGATGCCATGAAGTAATTATGTTTTTGTTTTTATAAAAAAAAGTTGTAATCAATGCTGTGAGTGTCAATTCATGATTTTCAGATGTGGATATTTATATTCTCAGTCTTTTGATTGCTATCCTCTTCCAGTGGACGTCACGTGCCAGGAAAAAAAAAAGAGAAAAACTTCTACAGTTTCGTCATTCCTGGAGATCATTAAGTTTCAGTCATGGACGTCTCATTGCTTCCTGGGTCACTATAATTATTTTGTTTGTGTGGGAGGAAAATTACTCCAATTATACAGAAAAAGATCCCAAAACAGTTCAGGCGACAATGTTTGCACCTGAATTTGCGAGAGTTTCTAACCACTAGACGGTAATTTAAGAATCTAGAAGTAGAAAGGATGGAGTCTATTTTTTTTTTATTCAACAGATGTGGGATGCTGATGCAGATTAAAGATGACTTGAGAGGCAAACAAGCTCAAGAATATTCTAAATAAGTTGAACAAATGTTTGCAGCCACAATTTACAGAACCACAAATCTGAAAGTGTGCCGCTCCAGAACACCCTCCTGGTTGTCTTCAAACCATTTCTGTGTAGCTGTAGCTGGATGCTTCAGGCTGTTCGTTTACCACCGTACAGTGTGAAAGCAAACTGCACCAGCTGAAATTGTAACAAATGTTGCAGCTTTGGTCGAACCAAGTCTACCAAACTATCAGGTGTGAAAACATCCTTAATCTCATTTGGTTCCACAAAACCCTGGGTGTATTTTGAAAGCTCACATGTGCAGGACACTGATTGCTCTAATGGTGACTCATAAAGTACTAGGCATAGCTTTGAGAGGGGTAGTCTTTCAGACTTTCTTATGAAAAAGTTTTGACATTCTCCCACCAAAAATGGCAAATTGGGTTGAGTTGGGCTGTTTAAGCTGATTTTTGCCTCTGGCTTGTTGTACAAGCAGAAATATTTCCCTTAATCCCTTCAGAGTCCTGCTGACATGCCTGAAGCTCTGTGTGTCTTTGTTGGTGTTAACCTTTTTACTGTCTTCACTTTGAGCTTTCTTCTTTGTACCAACTCCTGGAAATATTTTGCTTTTAAAGGCAAAATGCTTCCAGGAGTTGGTGGAATTTGCTGATGATGGACTGGTACTTTTGTTTGACTCCGGATTTTCTTCCTCGACACTCAACCTTGATCCCTGAAGTTTGTGCAGTGAGTTGATCGAGTGAGATTCATTTATTAACGATCGAGAATTGCTCTCGCTTTCATTCGTTCGGACAGCAGCTCAGATGTTGAGCTGTGGTTGCAGTGTCTTAATGGAGAGATGGCGTTCATTTCCATCGGGTGTCGGGCCCCCTTTCAAAGGATGGACAGACATCCATCCAAACGAAACTGTGACAAATGTCTTTCAAAAAGGCCTCCAGCCTTTATCTCCCCCATGCTGTCCGTTCTTCTGTTTCGTCACTTTGTGCGTCACCGCTTGTTTCGTAACTCATTAGGAGTGACCTGTATGTTTCTCCTTCTTTGTGTGCGTGCAAAGCGCTTTCATTTTCTTGGCTCATATGTAGGACTGCTTGATTAGTTTATAAAGTGGGAAGACAGATAGAATAAAGCGAACTACTGTAGGGGAAGTGAAGCGCTCAGGGCTGGTCAAGCATTGGTAGATGTCAGAATAACAGCGTCTTCCTTTGCATACTTTAAGCATGTTGTTTCTTCAATACCCACATTTTCCCAATCGGCTACTATTTCACCACTAAATATTGTAGCAACGTTTTACATTTTGTAATTTCATAACCGCGAATGTCTATGAACTTTACTGGGATTTGAATAGACCAACACAAACTACCCCTCTGTCACCCGTAAATTAAATCAAATGCAACCAGTTTGTTTGAAAAGTTGCTCTGTGTAATCTAATCTCAGATGCAAAAAGTGAAATTAATCAACTAAAGTGCTGCATGTCGATAAAAACATAAAAACATTGAATTTGACCACCCTAAAGCATTCTGGGATAAATGTTACCAGTCCACAAACTAAGAAAACGAAACACATTCTTTCACAACCACATTTATTATTAATTATTCAAGGACGTTTGCAAAGAATTAAACTAACTAAATACAATTAGCATTCCTTCTAGGTTTGGGATGAAACTCAAACATCGACTAAGAAAGAAGGATGTTCAGTTAAATTTAGGAGGTCAGGACGCTGAGCTCCTGAAAACAGCCTGAATGCAGCCGGAGGCGACTGATTGGTTGCCAGGTAATTTAAGACCTCACAGATGAATTGCACAGTAATAATTATGCAGAGGATGTCTGCGCTGAGGAAAACCGTTGACTGCATTCAGAGACATATTGTCTTCCTGCAGTTCAGAAAGAAAATCAGAAGAACATAAAACTGAAAAGAATGACTTTATTCTTTATTACTATTTTCTTTGTGAGTGGTTTTATGGACAATAAGTGTAACCGTTCTATAGTTAAGTGTCGTATACAAAACATGTATGTACATGTATGCAGTGCCCTGAAAATTAAAAGCCATAAAAAGTAACAAGAATTAAGAAACACAGTACAACAGTATGTATGTTGTAACAGGGAGCAGGCGAAATCAGTAAAAAAAAAAAAGTATGGAAAAAAAATGTATTTGTGGGAAAACAATATTCTAAGATGGAAGTAAACCCTAACTAGTTGCACCTCAATGATGAGCTTTTTTACTTAGTTAACTAAGTTTTATTTCACCAAACAAAACATTAAGAACAAGTTTTTATTAACATTGAAGACATCAATAAGCAGTCATAGTTTTGATAACTTTTGACCCCCCAGTTCCTGGTTAATCCAACCTTAACTCAACCAAACATACCTCAGTTTCGCTGTAACACACTAAAACCTTCTTCCAGCACAATAAATCCCAACTTATTTTTGTATTTTATATTTTTCTCAAACAGAAACATGTCTAAAAGTGACTCTTTGTCTATTAACTGTAGAATTTAAAAAAACGGGGGTTTATCTATTCCAATATTGCCTGATTAAAACCCTAAAGAGTTTAAAAAATATATATCAGCATCCCACTAGAAATGCTCTAAATCCTGATTGACCAGGGTTATATTTAAAATTTTCCAAAAGTTATTTTTTACATATAAATGTATACATAGTGATAAAAACAGTGAAAGGTTTGTTTTTAGAGTATAAAAGTTCCTGTTAATGAATGAATATGTATTTAGTGGTATTTCGAGAGGCACAGCGCTGAGCGTCTGTATCTGTTCGGAGCTCACGCTGAGAGACAAATTGTTGATAATCTTCCCATCAGAGATGCTGGATTCAGATGTCAAGCCTAATTTCCTCAATCTGCAGCGCAGCAGCCGAGCTCGGAGTCACTACCATCACTGACAGCAACCTGTCAGTCTAAAACACGGCTCTGTCAGCACTAATTAAAACATTTCAGTAAACCAGATGTGACTGATGTACAGCTTCAGGCCACAATTTAAATAACTAAATTACTTTTATATATAACGGCCAGACCGCAGGGTGCAACCAGTGAATTCCATTGTCTGACGGCGGGAATGGACAATTGAACGCCTCACTGGGCATAAAGTATCAGAAATTAGCTTTATTTCATTCATTTCAGCTTTTTACACAACACACATCAACTCAAACCACTTTATATGTGGTTTGGCTAAATTGCATTGGATTCAGTCTGTGTTCATTTCATTCAGTACAATTTTCTGAAATCCAACCCAGTGGAATCAAATCTAGTCGCAGTTTATTTTGGGAAAAAATGACAAGCTATGGCAATCAGAGCCTATTCATTCATACGTATTCATAAAATGATAGTTGCTTAAAAGTTATCTCCTAAAAGAAACCAGCAGATTGCACAGAAACGTCACTGACACTCCAGTTAGTGAGCATGAGGGGACAGTGGGAAGAAACTTTAAAAAAAAAAATTTTTTTTACTTTTTACTTTCTGAAAAAAACAGCCTTGCTATGAAACAACATTTTATAGGAATGCAGATGTGTTTGTATTTTTTTAAGTGTTACAAGTAAACAAGTTTTTAAGTTTTCAAGGCCTTTTACTGAACTTTATTTTCTCCCAAAATACAGACCCACTCGATAAATTTGAATATTAGTGAAACCATTATGAATATTTCTACTAATATCAGGAAGCATACTAATATTAGTAAGATATTAGTATTCCACTACTAATATTAGTAATACTGCACTAATATTAGTAAAATACAAATATTTTACAGCAACTTGTAGTTTTTGTATCGTTATTGTTGTTGTAAAATAACAAGCCATTAAAAAACATATTTAATATAGATTACTCTGATTAATGATCCCAGTCACTAAATGACTTGCAGCAAAAATGTTGAATTTGTTTTTTAGTTTGTTTGTTTTACTTCACTTAAAAAATATATATATTTCTATTTCTTCATGAAATTCAAATCAATTTATTTACATAGCGCCTATTCATAACAAACGTCATATTTCAAAGCACTTAACTCAAATCTGAAATATGAACAAAATATGTAAACCGAAACCAAAATAATGTGCATAAAATGCAGTTTATGATGTTTTTATTGATCTAAAACTAATACTTTCAATGTGGCCTATAATCAGGTGTTAATCTTTTTTTTAATTTATGAATATTTGATATGTTTTGTATATGAGGAGCCATAGAGGTGAGCAGGTGGTAGTTTGGGGTCAAATATGGAATAATTCCAGTCGCATTCAGTCTGTTATTCGGCTTAAATTCAATTTATCGTCAGACCAGCAGAGGGGAGTTTTACAGCATCAAAACGCTATTTGTTTGGTGCCGTTCATCCCAAACCGCGGCTGCAGGTGTCTATCAAAGATAATGTTCCTGCAGGACTGCGCCGTGTCAGCCTCCTCCGGTCGGAGATCACCTCCCGCTTTCACCTGCTGTCACAGTGGGAGGAAATGATTTAGCAGAAACGGTCAACGGCAACATTGTCCGTCGTAGGAGGAAATGTTGCAGGAGAAACTCCCTGGAAACCTTGGGAGAACTGGAGCGCCAACACAAAGGCTGGTGCTTGAAACGCGTCTGTCCGTTTCATTGATTATTCATGTTTTACTGTCAAAGAACACAAATAATTAGACGTCTGCTGGAAATTCTGAACAATCAAAACATGATAATCCGCTGTTTTTCTAAGAACTGCATTGTCTCGGAGGTCAGTGACCATTAAATTGCATTCGTTTCTATGCTTTTGTCAAAAAACAGTTTGAGCAAATGCAATGTAAGTGCCTCCAGGTGTTCCAGATAAGGGATGTATAAAATAATACAATTACGCAGGAGGACCTTTGACCATGAACAATGAATGCCACTCACCATCCATTCATCCTAACAGAAGGTTTTTCTTTTTCTATTTCCAAATTTAGAATACTTTTCTTTGAGCACTCTGGAAATGTTTTGCTCTCAAAAACCCCATGAGGTCAAGGCGAACCTTGGTTTGTAGCTTTAAGTACTAACGTGTTGAAGGTGAAGGTGAAATTTGCAAGGAAAATGAGGAAATTCCAAAGATGTGACACTGAACAGATTGGAAACGCTACTGGACCAGAAGCACGGAGAGCCGTGAAACAAAACACCTTCATTCACAACCACTAACTTTGTAGAAATTAAAAAAGAAAAATGTTGAAAAAACTTTAAGAAAATACATCATTTTTGTTGTAATTTTTATGGTGTATCACTTTATTAGTTGTGAGCCTGAATTATATCTGAGGATTTAAAAAATAATTATCTATATGTTACTATCCATCACTCATTATGCTGATGATATTGTCCTTGCATCACATAGTTTCCTTTGAGCTATGTTCAATAACTTTTAGTAAGGAATGCTGTGCTGATTTATTTCTGATCTTTACAAAAGTTGATACTGAAATAATATTTTTTTTTTTGCAATTGAACTCAAATTTTTGATTGCTATATTGCTGTTCTTATTAAGCCTAATATTTTGTCAACTGAAATAAGACAGCCACCACTGAATGCTTTGCCATGCAGTATAAATTTATTACAAAAGTGTGTTTTGTTTCTTTGTTTTAAACCAAATTTAACTGCATAATGGCACCAGATACTCACATTTTTTTTATTTGCTTTCTGCTTCACATGAATTGACTCGGCACGCTCGCACAAACAGAACAGACACAACGCTCATTTTAGCACCATTCGTCTTCAAGAACCACAAACTCATAAGTAACTTTATCACAATAATCCCATGTCAATAATAAATACACGTCATAAACAAAGCATTAAATACAAACGACAGCTGAGATGCTACAACAATGAGCCATCAAAAACAATACAATTAAATTAAAACAAGAACATGGGGGAATTCATTCAAAATGCCAGTAAATGTCGTAGCCTTAGGATATTTATTAGTTTTCATTTTTACTTCAGTCGCCTCGGATTTTAGTCTGGGTGTGGAAAAAAAAAAAGGTGACTTTAGAAATGTTTGGCAGTCAAATGTGTCACATCATGACCCTACTGGGATCAGTTGTTGAAACAAAAATCTTCCACGTTGTTGAGTTTGATGGTCTGTAGCTCCTGGCTGTCCAGCAGCCTGTAGCTGAAAGACACGCGGCTGACGAACCGCCCGCTGGACACCATCCTCACCACCGTGTTGTCGCAGCCGATCTTCATGTGGGCTGCGTGGGCGGGGAGAGGAAGAAACGACGATGTGCGTTAGGTCTGAGCGAGGTCAGTGACGACATCACATCAGCTGCGTTTCCATTACAAATGCAAGGCGTTAACGTCAGAACCCCCCCCCACCACCACCACCAATTTTGTATTTGTGGTGTCTCCATGCAGTTAAAATCACATGTGAATAAACTTGTTCGCATGACAAGTCGTTAAAAAAAATCCGGTTGTTGATCATGTGACACGTGTGATGCAAAGAAAATTTTGGTACGGCCGAAACACCACCTCATGCTCGCACCAAGACTTTTTAGCGAATTTGTTTCAAAATTGGCATGTTTCCATTGAGGGGATTTATTTTCAGAATGTCAAACTGCACAATTATATGGCCAACGGAAACGCAGATAATGTCAATTTATTCAGGATGGAAAGAAGAGTGTGCTTACTGGGTCCAGTGAAGGAGATGCAGAGGTCTGTGATGGGAAGCAGTTTAGACGTGTCGATGCCACTTCCTCCCAGCAGCTGCACGTAATCCCCAGACTCTGCACAGCCAGGTACGGATCTCTGTGGAAATCAGCACATAAAAATGTGACAAGTTCAGCTTAATTCAAGTCAGTTCAGCTTAGGGACGCGCCGATCCAATATTAATATCTGTATCGAATCAGGTTTTGGCGATTTGTGGCCGATCCATCAGGGCGATTCAACCAAGTCGAAGTCCATCACCAATCTCTCAGTGCAATTATGAAATAAAGTCAGAGAAAAAGGTGTCATTGCTTTAGTTTCAGCATGTTTCTAATTAGATCTACGGTTTGTTAGCCTGTGGCATTCACAACACAATTCACAGCCAACTTTAAAATTGTCTTTAGAAAAAAAAAAACTAAGTTAAAAAGAGAGATGAAAAGCCTCACAGATATGTGACGATTTAACATTTAAAATGATTTGAACTTTTGACTTAGAAATATTACTGCTATAAGTGAATATTAGTGAATTTATGAATGATTCTACTTTGAAAAGTTTTGCACAGATACCAAAGCAGAGTGGAAATATCAGTCTAAAAAATGTTCCAGTTGGTTATGCGAATGCTACTTTCTGAATTTTGTGCTGCTTACATTGGGTGAAAATTTACAAAGCGGATTAGTCACATGGGAAACGGAGGCTGGAGGCAGTGCGCCATCAGTGGTCTTCTTGTGTGAAACGGAGAACTGCTTGATAGAAAAGTAAGGCAGCAGTCAAAGAAGTCACTACAGTTTTAAATGCCTTTAGTATAAAATCAGACGGCTACATGTCTGATACATCACCTACGTTCCATTCACAGAACAAGTTTCACACAGGAAGATGAATGGTGACGCACTGCCTCCAATCGCCATTTTAGTTCCTCTGTTGAAACCCGTTCACTGTCTCTGTCACTGCATCTAATGCTTGCATTAAAAGTTTTAGATTGGATTTGTTTTTAGAATACAAGCTTGTCCCTCCCTGACTAGCTTTTGCTTTAGACTCTGTGAATGTTTATAGATTTAAGCTAAATTCAGATGCAAAGAGAGTTATGTAATTCAGGGGAAAATATTAGTTGCTTTTTAACCCATAGAACAAGCTAAAAAAAATTTTTAACACTACCATAACAAGCTAATATAACTAACAAGAAAGAGTCCAGACAAATACATTTTTGTGCACTTTGGTCTTCCATACACATGAAAACTCTATTTAATATCACAAAAAATTCATGAAAACTATGACCAATGTGGAGATTTGAGAAAACTCTTAAAAGTTCCAACTTTTTTTTGAAGGATTCTGATTGGCTGACATAGATGTATAGCTTTGTGCAATACATCTAAACCCACAGGGGGCTAAACAGGCCCCCTGTGGGTTTGGCATGTTTAAAACAACACTCAGTTGCGAATTTGTGAGTTCCTTTTCTGAATCCGACCCTGTGTGTACGATAGTTTTTTAAAGTGATGTGATGGAGATATTAATTTTTATAAAGACCCAGCTAAGTGTGGACAAGACATGACTTCACAGTGGGGGTTTTTTAAAGGACACGTGGTGAGAAATAGACCACTCTCAGATTTAAAGGAACAGTAACATTTTGCTGCAAAGTTAACAACCCGCTGTGGCCGCATGCTGTGGAACATAATAAACTGTTCAATTATGTTAAAGTCTGAACTAGGCTTTTAAACTTCCAGAGTCAGGAGTTCTAATCCAACCCTTCTGCATCTTTAATGTATTTTATCTTGTTTTATTTCACTTACCTTAGGGAAGTTGCTGTGGTGTCCCAGGCTGAACTCTGAGATGTCGATAGCCACTGGATAAATGATGGAGAAGCTGCAGTTTCTGTGCTGCTGCGGAGTCACCATTGTGTAGCTGCCCTCTGGTGACTGTGAGATGACATTGCAGGCTGCAGGGAGACGGGGACGGATCCAAACATTAGATACATGCTGGATGGATGCACTGAACAAACGATTTGTTTGCACCTCATGACAAAGGAGGGTCTTGTTTTACTCTTTACTTCTCACACTGTAGATCAAACGGGCCTTTAGCAGTCGTGCCGATTTGTTCACGTGCGTTCTTTTGCTTTAGGAGATTCTTTCTGAATGCTACTCACGAAAGGGGTTGACGTGCTTCCTGACAGTCAGCGCAAAGCTGCTGCCGGCGCCGTGAATGCGGAAGAAGATCATGGCCACGTTCTGGGAGGAGCGCACGCTTTTCCTCGCGGCTCCCGAGTCGCAGTAATTCACGTAGCGTTCGTACAGAGGCAGCGGGTGATCCTGGGAGCTGGGGAACTTCTCGCCCTTCATCACCCAGCCGTCAAACATCTTTGCAGGACAGTTAAGCACACAAAAAGAGATGATTTTTACTTAAAGCAGCGCATAAGCAGAGCTTTACATAAAATGGACAAAATGTAAAAAAAATAGCTCCGGGCTAAATAACCTAGAGTAAAAATTAGGGATGCACGATATATCGGCACCAACATTGGCATGGGGTGATATGTCATTTTTTAACATATCGGTATCGGCCCGATAAATAAAACTGGGTTGATATTAACAACCGATATTTGTTTCCGTCTTGATTCCGTTCGTTTCTGGAAATGAACAATATTTGTTTGGTCATGTGACAGTTATAGTGATGCAGCACAGGATTGTGGGAAATTTAACTGAAGCAAAGCAGTCATTTTTTTTCGAGGTGTCAAAAAGATAGTATAAGAGAGGTAACAATATCGGATGATAAATATTGGATATTGATATCGACCCAAATTTTCACATTGGTGAATTGCTACTGTAATATCAACATAAATATTTAAAAACAAAATCTGTAACAGCTTTTTTCATTTGAAGAGGAAAGCAACAACTACTCTACTATATTTATCATTAATTTGTTTTTAAATAAGTGATACAAATAAAAGCTATTTTTTTTTATTCTCATATGTAGACTTAAGCAAAAATACTTGTTAAATTGTGTAGTAGTATCACACTCAACTAACGGCAACAAAAAATGTTTTACCTATGAACTCCGAGAAGCTAATATTAGCTGTCTAATTAGTCAAGCTATCTGCTCCGGTGGCTAGTGCGAGGGCAGCTGCTTAGGTGACCTGCTGCTTTAGGCAACGTTACCTCGGTAACAGTGATGGGTGGAGCTCCTTTAGGAACTGACATGTTTCTGAACAGTCATGTGCGCAAGAGAAAAGTGTTTTTAAAGTTTGTTTTTTTTTTCAGCTAGAGCCCAGGAGTCTGTTTTTGAGTAGGTTATTTGACATGAAGGTTTAACTCAATGCTTCTAAAGAGCTTTTCAGAAAGTGTTGCAAATCTTAGCAAATAATCCAGTGATTGGTTGCAGAAAACCAAGAACAGCCTGCAAAATATAAACTAAACCCTCATCCCCCCCCATATAAATATCTAAAATAACTTAAAAAGATGTTTAAGGGGTATTAAATTTGATCTTTATGCGTTGGATGCTGCCTTCTTACCGTAATGAAGTCTCCTCCACTGCAGTCGATGTCCACGCTGTCAAACTCCACAGTGATCAGCTCGTAGGGCTCCGCCATGAAGAAAGCTGCGCAGCTGAGCTGCGGGGTCTCAGCCGTGAAGGTGAACTGACCCTCCACGGCCACCATGTCCAGGCAACCTGACGGCCAATCAGAGAGAGGGAACGCGAGTTGTTACTGGACTATTCAAGATTACAATTTATTATGCAATTTTTTTTTTTAATTCTTATTTGATTTTTTTTTTTTTTTTCTTAGTTTGATTCTTAATCCTCTGCTTTGGTTCTGCACAAAACGAATAGTCCTTGTACCGGCATGTAAAAATATTTGGTCAATAAATTTTAATCAGATTATTATTATTATTATTATTATTATTATTATTATTATTATTATTATTATTGCAATATGGTAATATTTATATGATGCAAAAATGTTTTGTTTCTTTTTTTTCCCCCAAAAAAACTTACGCAAAGGTCTGCGATACATCAACAGCTCGGGTATTTCCCTCCTCAGATCCGAGCTTAAAATCGAGAAGAGTTCATCTTTGGAGATGTCGTTGTTCTGCAGGATTTTAAAAACAAAACAAAAGTCAATTTGTACCACGCATCTTTGCATCGTTTTAAACAGATAGCTTAATTTGCAAGTTTTACAACAGCAAAGAATGTCTCTCTCTCTCTCTCTCTGTTTCTCTCTCTCTCTCACCTCGATGTACCTGCTGTCTCCCTTGAGGACGGACAGACACAACAGCAGAAAGAAGAGCTGCTCCCGGAAAGTGCGCTCCATAACACGCATGTGAGATTCACCTGGAGTAAAGTTGGGAGAGGTCTGAGCTGCTTTGCTGTCAGCGCGCTGCCTTTTTCTTTTTTTTGGTTTTATATACTCATCCAATCCGCCACGGAGGGAGTCACGGGGGTGGAGGGGGGAGGGGGCCGTCACCCACCGCCTCCTTTCTTGACCAATTGCGTGGATGTGACGAGGGAAAGATCAAGGCGAGCGTGAAGAGAGATAAGAAGCGGAGGAGATGATGGGCAGCTGATGCCAAGAGGCAGCCAGCAGATACATCACATCTTATCTCCCCTCAGTCTGCCTCGCCGTCCTTGCTCTCTGTTGAGTTTAGCACTTGATGTGCTTGAATGGTATTTCATCCTAAGTATTGCAATCCTTCTTTCAGTGAAGCTGTATGTTGAAGTTTTGTTTTTGTTTTTTTGTTTTTTTTTTTACTTTTTCCGCATTTTAAAAACACAGTCCTCAAAAAATATTTTCAGATTTTGAATGTTGGACCAAAATAAAGTACCAGTAATGTTTGTGAAGTGGAAGAAAATGGCAATATGGTTTTTAACGGTTTTTAGATTTTTTTGTTTTTTTTTTCACAAATGAAATTCCAAAAAGTGTGGCATGCATTTTAAAAGGACAGTATGCAAAAGAGGTGTTTTTTTTATTTAGCTTTATACCATAAAGCTATATTATTATTACCTCATCAAAAACATACATTGAGTGTTGCCTTGATTCCTTTCCTGCTTGTTTGAGAAATCCTTCAATATCTTCTGATAGTGATGTTTGATATGTACACCGTTTTTAGAACAATTGAATGTAATGTGATTGTGCAATAAAATGGCACTATGTTCCTGGAAAAAAAAAATAGAGCCTTAAGAAGTCCAGGATACATCAGCAAGATGCTCTGGACCAATTAGAGGAAACTTATTGCGTCTTCATGAAAAATAAACGGAAAACACAGCGGTGTTATCATGTCGTGGAGCCGTGGAGAACGTTTTAATCAACATTCATTTTGATGTTCAAGACATGAAATGTCTAGTCCTAACAAACTCTCATTTTCACACAGAAGACTCCACATCACTCACCTCTAATTTAATTTAATAACAATTTTATAATTTAAGCATTCAATTAGTGAAAATGATTTTCCCACGTCAGCAGAGTCAACTCTTCTTTCAAAGTACCTTTTCGGCATCCGTGAGACAGAATTTGGCCATTTTGCTGAGCATGAAAAACAACAACAAATTAAACAGGCAAATTTGATGATATGTGTGACTGTTGAAAAGTTGCTGCTTGCATTCAGGTAATTTTGTTGAAAGTCAAGGACGCAGAAAGCTCGACTTCTGCCTCACCAAGTCCCCGACCGTCTGCAGGCGCCTCAGGCGGTCCGATAGGTCAGTCCGTTCAAACGCAGAAACTGGGCCTTAGTGTAATCCGTACTGAGAAAAAACCTTGTTTGTTTCTGCAAGATAAGCCGTCTAACCCAGGAGATAATTAGGAATGGCATGTCTGAATGAGAAAAATCCATTTATTATTAACACCTTGAGGGCAAATAGAGTGTGAGGCTACATGCTGTATATTTATTAGATTCTACCATTAAGTAACACGTTTTAGTTCTATGTATACTAATGTGTCAAAAATAAGAGTAATGATATAAGCATAAACTCATACTTTGTGATACTGGAACAGCAATTTACACCTCGGTAAATTCTCATATGGTAAAATTAATTCTGTTTTTGTTTTCTTTTTTGACACCAAAAGTTACAAAAAGTCCGACTTTGTAACTGTCTTTATGTGACCCAGAAGGTTCAGGTCAGAGTCCATCACTACCCCCAGATTTCGGACCTGATCGCTGGTTTCCAGCTGTAATAACTGAAGCTGTTCCCTGACAATAGATTGTTCAGAAATAATTACTTAATTTGAAGAAATTTATAGCACATCTATGCATCGATTTGTTCTATGTATCTGTTCAGCGCTTGAATGGGTTCAGAGTCACCTGGTGACATTGCAATGTAGAGCTGTGTACCATCTGCATAGCTATGGTAGCTAATCTTAATTGTTATCAGAGCTAGCGACAGAATGTTGATATTAAAGAAGGGGCCCCAAGATGGAGCCTTGGGGTACCTCAAATGGGATTTTGTCCACTCCGATGAAAAGTTGTCAATGGAAACACAGAGATCCCAGTTTTTTAGATAAGACTCAAACCTGTCATGTACAAAGAGTCTGAGCCAGCTCTTAACTTGCTTCAATTGAACATTGTCGAATGCTGCGCTGAGGTCCAACAGTAGATTAGGGTAAAATCCTGGCTAAACACTTTCAATTTCAACGCTTTTATTTTTCATCGTATTCCTATACAAAAAAATGTATAAAACTTTTTACAGTGTGCTTTTAGCTTCTGTGAGCTTTTCAATCTGTCAGAGTTTCCACCTGAATCCTCCATGTTGACCGGTCAAAAGTTCAATCTCAGATTCTGAGACAGAAAGCCGATTTACACTTTCAACTTGTTTGCAGCAGTTGCTTGTGTCTTTATGGCTAAAGGGTTACTGCTAACACCCAGCGGGACAAATCCCAATCAGATTTACCGAAAAGACCGCTGAAGGTCTGTAAAAGTCTGCACAGCGTCTAGTTATGGTATTGCTGCTGAATGTGTTTACTTCATACATAACAACACGCTCTTTGCAGCTATAGTAAATGTAACCGTTTAGTGCATACTTTGAATCATTATCATGTTTTTTCATAACTAAGAACATTCCTTTCAGCTTTTCAAAACCACTTAGTTATAGGGATTTTTTTTGTTTGTGAAAGAAGTATAGATATTTCTTTCATTTTTTCTGTCTGTCTGCCTGCCTGCCTGCCTGCCTGCCTGCCTGCCTGCCTGCCTGCCTGCCTGCCTGCCTGCCTGCCTGCCTGCCTGCCTGCCTGCCTGCCTGCCTGCCTACCTACCTACCTACCTACCTACCTACCTACCTACCTACCTACCTACCTACCTACCTACCTACCTACCTACCTACCTACATCTATCTATCTATCTATCTATCTATCTATCTATCTATCTATCTATCTATCTATCTATCTATCTATCTATCTATCTATCTATCTATCTATCTATCTATCTATCTATCTATCTATCTATCTATCTATCTATCTATCTATCTATCTATAACTCTAAAGATGTCAGCGTTGCTGCATTTTTTTTTTTTTTTTGAGTGGTTGAGTCACAGAAGCTGCTATTAAAGTGCTTTCAGCCACTTTATTGAGCTCCTAATGAAGTGGCATCACTAAATTCTCCCTCTTGCGTCATTACATCAGGAATAATTGCCTTACATGTGTACACCTTCAACCTTTTTGCATTGTGTCTTGAGACAACCGCACCGCACAATTTTCTATATTTTCTTGACATGTTTTTGTGACAAGTTCAGCAAAAAAAGTAACGAGAAACTGTGAAGTGGATGCAAAATTAAGCGCAGTTTTTAATTTCCGTTTTTCAAAGAACAATCTTCAGCCTCTTACCCCTAAATGAAAACATTTTGTACCTGACTGCTTTCAAAAAGATTCCCTGATTGGTGAAATTACTAAAGTGCTGAAATAATTACTCACATAGAGGCCGATGAAGATTGAGGACTCTTTTAGTTTTGTTTAGTTAGACCACTCTAAAGCAGCCTGTGTGTTTTTCTAACATACTTAATGAGAAATTTGATTAAATTGAATAGAATTAACAACTGGGGAACTGCGGGAAAGCTATTTTGAGATTTTAAGTAAGGTTTATTTTGGACATTAAATGTCCAAATTAAACGTAAAGACATATCATGATTTGGACATCATTACTCAGCGTTGTAAAAGAGATTTTACTAGTTTGAATGCTTTCAGTTCAGTTTATTTTGTTAATGCAGGTAAGCTAATTTCAAGTAAATTCAAAATCAAATTGATCTTTATTTAAATAGCATGACTTGACAACCAATGTACTAAATGCAGGGCCTGGATTTGTTCAAAATACAGTACAGTCATAAGAAATTACATGATGTCAGTTTGGAAAAAAATATTTCAAAGGTTCAAGATTCAATTCTCCGAGCAATACCAGAACGATGTTGTCATTATGGTCTATAGTTTTGAAACTTAATTACACCTGTTTTTTAAATAAGACGTGACACAGAATTTAAGTCTTGGATAAAATTTAAACTGTGGTGAAAAAAATGACAGATTTGATCTTAGAATTCTGACTTTTTTTCATCAGAATTTTGAGAAAAAAGTCAGAATTCTGCTTGTTTTTTTTCAGCGACCCTAATCCTTTTTTTTCTATGTATACAGCAGCTATACTCCTTTTAACTATAATGAGATCCAAAGAAAGACATGAACCAGAACCCATTCAGCGTCTTCTTTTACCTCCTCCATCTTTTTTTTTTCCCATCCTGGGCATCCATGGATCACCGGGACAGCATCGATAAGGAGAGACAGCTCATGCTGTGATTTAGAAACATCGATGTGCCTTCAGCAGTAATACATGAAATCTCTTTTCCTTAGCAAAACACTTGAAGCTTTGCGCTGAGATGTAATTTGAGCTGAGTTGTTTATCAGTGTCAGGAGGGGAGCAGATACAGACACACTGGTTGGCCCCGGCGCTGTGAATCTGCTGCTATCTGCTCCATGAGCTTGTTTCCATGAGTAGATCGTTTCATCAAACAGAAAAAAAAAAGAAAAAAACTCCCAACAAATAACAACTTAATATACCTTTTTGCTTTTTTTTTTAGCTGCTGTGACGACAGGAAACAAATGTCGTTTATAAAATATTGGCTTTTTCTGACGTTCTATTTATTAAATATCTAATATATAAATAAATAAAATCTTTCTCTTATTCTCAACTGTTCATGAATTAAACACTTGTTTCTCATAACTGCACTCTTTTATTATTTATCCCTAATTGTTTTGATTCCTCATTCCATCTTCTTTCAGAGAAAACAGGAGGAACAATGTGTGTTGGGTGAAATTGTGAAACTTGGTGGTGGTGGCAGCATCATTCTGTGGGGATTCTTTTCCTGAAACTGAGACAGAATGAATGGGACATTGGATGGAGATAAATCCTGAAAGAGAAACTTTAATGGAACGGTTTGGATCAAAGCTTGTTCACAAAGGCCTAATCAAAGTTCAGCACTAAGCCTCAATGAGGGGCAAGAGCTCAAATTTGTTGTTCCTATGCTTTCCAGTCAATATGACTGAACTTGTGTTTCTTTGTTTGCTTTGCATATGAAAATGGGTGGAAATTTCATTCATACATAACTATAATTCATAATTAGATTTTATTTTTTGAAAGATTCTAAGAAAAAAGAAAGAAAGGTCAACATGAACCATAAACCACAGATGTTTAAAAAAAAAAGCCTCGTTCATGCATCAATTTCATAAACCTCTGATTTGATTTGTGTGTGTGTGTGTGTGTGTGTGTGTGTGTGTGTGTGTGTGTGTGTGTGTGTGTGTGTGTGTGTGTGTGTGTGTGTGTGTGTGTGTGTGTGTGTGCGTGTGTGTGTGTGTTTGTGGATTCAGCTCAGGCATGGACAATGCAGATTTAGACAAACAAAGGCCTGCTTATGTCATAGCGGCGTTAAGCTAGCAATTCTTGCAGGTGAAGCAGTAGAGACTGAAATCCAGCTTCCGGATAAACGGAACGGCGGCACATTCAGCATCTTCTGCTTCCTTCTGTCTCCCAGGAAAGGTCCCCCTTCCTGTCTGTCTACACTTCACTTTGAAATGTTTGAATGATGTGTGAAGTCCAGAAGTGAAGCATCTGTTTTCGTTATTTGACATTAGATGGCAAAAACCGAGCGAATGTTGTTTATTAGTTTAGCATTATATTTAAAGATGTCCCTCTTTCAGGATGTGTTCACCCGTCAAGTTACAATAATGTTGTTTTCAAGGGTTGAAGGGAGACCAACTAACCTCGGCTGCCATCTGCTGGACTTCTCATGAAACTGCAACAAACCAACTTTTACCATTTTTTTCCAAACGTCTTTTTTTTAATCTGTTCTAATATGAAAGGTTTACTTTATTCAGTTTTATCTATACAATATAGATTTGTATCGAAAACACACACTATATATATATATATATATATATATATATATATATATATATATATATATATATATATATATATATATATATATATATATAAAGAATAATAAATCATTCTTTATATATATATATTATATATATAAATACAACTACCTTTTTTAATGTTAAAGAATGAGGAAAAACAGAACGTGTTATTCTATATGCATGATAAAATGTTTTCAAAATGTAAAGGTCAGTTTAAAAAGCTTCACACTACACTTTACACTTTATAGTAAAGTGTAAAGTGTACACCTTTAGCTAGTATTCGCTTTGCTAGCTTGGAAATTTGTCTAATTCTTTAACTGACGCAGTAAAGTTTCACATCGTTTCTTTTCTCAACTTGTTCCACAACATATGTATTAAAAAAACAATTTGAGTTTTTTTTTTTTTTTTTTACACAATCATATCTCTTAAGTCATCCACCCATTCGTGGTCACAGGGCAGGTAATGCCTCGCATAGGTAAAAGAGACTTTTGCTCAAATTTAAAACAAAAGTCTCCGTCTGCGTCGATCACCTATTTCCTCCTGGGTTTTTGTAAAAAAAAAAAAAAAAAACTGCAACCAGCATAAATTTTTAAAAGGTATTTTAGAAACAGTTGAATAAAATCACTGCAAAGACATTTTCCCAGCTGTTTTTCCATTCCCGTGGAATTACGCAATTTGATATTCAAAAAAAAAATGTGCTGACTGGAAACTCGCCTATTTCAATTCAAACTCTCGTTTTTGGCTAAAAAAAAAAAAAAAAAAAAAAAAGTTTTGCCGCTTTGACTAGGTGATTTTTGTTTTCGGGGGGCGCGCATTGAAATAGGTTTATTTTTGGAACATTGTAATGGAAACACTCTATCGCGTCACACGAGTCACATGATCAACAACGGGATGTTGCCGCCGGCGTAAACCACGAAGAAGAAAACAACAGGAAGTAGAGGATCATAGCTCAGCATGTTTTTTAATGACTTAAAACGTGAACAGAATGAGAAGGACCTCGCTGCAGCAAACAGAAAGGGGCGGGGACGGACCACTGTCAGTCTCAGACCTTATTTGGAAATGGGACCATTGCACTCCGGAAGTGAAGGGGGCGCTATTTCCTATATTATCCGCGGTCTGCCGTTTTAATTTTCTTTTGAAATCTGTGATATAGCTTTGTCTTTAGGAAGGAGTTTCTCTCTCAGCATGTATTTGAACTTCTCTCTTTTATTTACTTCAGCGCAGCTCCTTTTTCGCATCTTTTCGGGCCTGCTACTGCCTCTAGTGGCGTGGTGGTGGTAGCACAACTAATATAAATACATTACTAAATCAGAATACCAAAGTCTTTATTATTTATTATTAATTCTCGCATAACTGGAACCGCGAAAGATAAAGTCCCTCACAAAACACCATACCTTTTAATTTTCTTAAGGAAGTAGAGCTAATTAAATGACATAAACAAAACCTGAAAAGTGGTTCCAGTTTCACTCATTGGCCAACCTGTTGAAACTATGGCAAATTTTAAATACTTTGGATCATTCCAGGACAGTCAGCTCAATTTTCCTGAAAACACTGGCTACATTTTTAAGAAACGTCACTCTATCTTTAAAGAAGACCCAATGATCTTGGGGTTACCTAACAAGTGCAACTCGTGCAAAACCTCTAGTTAGTTAGAGGTAACATTAGCTAACATTACCTCTAGTTAAGTAATGTTAACATTTTAACAATGAGTTAAAATGTTAACAATGAGTTAAAATGTTAACATAAAATATTTCAGCAGAGAGCATCCATCCTCTTTTTTTTCGTCAGTTTGAGCTCATGAAGGCGTTACTGTGTTCCTCTGGTAAATATAGAACATTTATTAGACGTCATTCACTGACAGTGCAATAATTATTCTTAGCCAAATTAAATGATAACATTTACCTGCAGCATGCTAAGTGTTTACTTGATGCACAAATTGTTGATATTGTGATTCTACTAATGAGTTTTATTTTATTGTTTTAGAGTCAAAGAAAAATTTCCACCTTGGAAGACTAAATAGTTTAATCATATTTTTTTCTATTTATAGGACTCTACCAACAAAACAAAAATGTGGCATATTGCTTGTTTAACAATCCTGGTTATTCGTCTGTGAACCTAATTAATATGTTCGTTATTGACTTTTGCTCAATTACATTTCTTATGTATACATTGTATATGGTATTTTTTATTGTTGTTGATAATGTTGTTTTTCATGTCTTATTTCTTTTCTTCCTCCTATAAGTGATGGGGATATATAGATATTATTTATAATGTATAAAGGTGTTGTTTATGTCACCTAATTAGCTCTACATCCTGAAGAAAAATATGGTATTTTAGAAGATAATTTATCTTTCACGTTGCCGGTAATGGCAAAATTAATAGTAAATAATAAAGATTTTGTGGTATTCTCGTTTAGTGACATATTTATATTAGTTGTGTCAGGGCCGTGCAGAGACCACTAAAGGGGCAGGTGCTCAATAACAAAAAAAGGGCTCATCTAACCGCATTATAGGACAGAATATCAACAGCCTCTCAGCTTTCAGAGTTTAATAAACAATGATAAATTACAAAATTGTGACATATACAATCAAAGCTAACAAACATCTCCATATAGAGCATAACACTATGCAAATGTAAGATATTTTATTAGTAATTTCTTTCTGCAGGTCTATTTTGTTATAGGAAAGTTTTGCAATATTCAAACCCGCAATTTAGCAAGATATGTAAATCAGAGCTGGACCACCAGACATATTTTGTCTTTACAGAATTACACTATTAAAAATATAAACAAGGGCACAATGCAACCTTTTAGTGGACTGTAATCTATAAAACAAAGAGCTGCCTGTTTGCTGCAGTGGAGATGAAGATGGTCCATTCAGGAAAGCAGAGCTGCATCAAACTTTAACCTAGAACTGCAGAAAAATGAAAAAAAAAAAACAAAAGCAAAAATTGAATTGTTAATGCCACCATGAGAAAAGCCTACTGAGTTATGCTTAGTTATGCTGAGTTTTTTTCCCTTCATTAATGACACTTTTATTACATTCATTATATCTATCATGGTAATTCAGAGTGAGTTATTTTTAATTCTAAATATCCTTGTTGGACTATTATTAATGTGTTATTCTCCTTCAAGATACATTTACGTAACGCTAGATTAAATGAAATGTACATTATGCAGCAAAGGAAATTAGAAGATCGGACATATATCCATTATGGAGATGATCGGTTTTGTGCCCCTATTGCATAAGCGATACTGAAGAATGACTGTTATAATTAAAGATACAGGGGAGCAGCTTTGTAGTATAGCTTTGCTAGCAAAGCTAGCTAATAGCACAATAACAACAACAGCCTAATGTCTGCATGATAGAAATACTGAATCGATAGATAAGAACAGTTTCTCCTCACCTGTCTGTCTCCTCCCATTCAGTAGTTCTTCAGAGAAAGGCAGACGCAGAGGCCTGTCAGTGTCTGTTGTATTTCATTACCTCTCTGTTTAAACCGCGACTCTGAGCTGAAGCAGAAACGATACGTTAACGTTTTCCGTTATCTGATAAGCAACAAGTCTCCACTTTATTCACCAAAAACGTTTTTTTAATTCACCAAAAACTGTTCTGTAATCTGGAACGTTCGCTACGTTGAGCTCCGCAGTTAGCTGCTTTATCTCACTGCGCAAGAGGCAACTGTGTCATGCGTCACGGGCAAAAGGTCAAAGGTAACAAGGTGACCAGTTTATGTTATACAAAAAAGAAACAAAAAAGCAAAGAATTTTAGCACATGTTTTTATGTGTCAGAAGAGAGCTTAGGAAATAATAATATAAAAATGTAAAAAAATGACCAAAAGGGCACTTTGGGGCAAGAAGCAAAAAGGGCAGGTGCTCAAGCACCCCCAGCTACCCCCCTCTGCACGTGCCTGAGTTGTGTTACCACCCCCACGCCACTAGAATCAGTAGCAGGCCCGAAAAGATGCGAAAAAGGAGCAGATCTAGAAGTACACAGAAAGCTACGGAATTTGTTAAAAGCTGTGAGCTGCGCTGAAGTAAATAAAAGAGAGAAGTAGTTCAAATACATGCTGAGAGTGAAACTCCTTCCCACAAGTTGAAGCTATTATATCACAGATTTCAAAAGAAAATTAAAACGGGAGAATGCGGATAATATAGGAAATAGCGCCCCCGTCACTTCCGGAGTGCAATGGTCCCATTCCCAAATAAGGTGAGAGTCTGACAGTGGTCCGTCCCCGCCCCTTTCTGATTGCTGTAGCGAGGTGTACTTGAACAGACTTGCTCACGTGTGATTTTAATTGCGTTTCTTACTTAATGGAAACATTTGCACAACATTGGCAACATTTGGCGCACATGTGTTATAGAAACTCAGACACTGAGTGAATGTTCAGAGTGAACTTTCAGACAACCCACAAGCTTTCGACTTTCAGCGGACGTCCTTTCAAAATTTGTTTGCTAGTTGGACAATTTGTCTTATTCTTAAACTGCAGTTGGAGGGCTGAAACAAAATCAGTCCAGAGGTCAGAAATGGTTCCCCTGGGACTTTGGGACACCCCTCACCTGAGTTACGGATCCCAGCAGTTCCTCCAGAGACACCTCTAGCCTGTTGTGAGATGTTGTACATTTTCCACTCGGACAAAAACGCTGAACTGGTCACTGAGCATCTATCCAAAGTGGCGCGTGCATGCGGCTGAGTGTTCCCACGCTGCGGTGCACTGAGGACACTAGGGCCGCACGGACACCGAGTCCGCCCGAATCCGTCCGAACCAAGAGGGACGGCGAAGTTCGACATACTTAAGGGACTTGTTAAAGACTTCAGCAGCACTTCGCTTTTCTATGACAGAAAGAGCTGCGGGATTATTTGTTTCCGTTTGATTTCTAGCTGAGCCGCAGAGACATGAGTGGACTGTCCACAGAGGAGCTGTCCCTCAATGGACCCCTGAAGGTAGGAAGGAGCTCACAAACTCACATTTTTCTAATATTGGTGTTTAACTTACCTACTTTTGCTTATGGCTATATCTGCCATTCACCAACAACATTTACTTAAAAAAACGATAAAAAGTGAAATATTTCTACTATTTTCTTAGATTAATAAGTATTAGGAGAAACAGTAAAATATGTTTTACTCGAATTAATTTAGAAGAACAACTGCTTTGTTCTTCTAAATACCCGTGATATTAAAATTTAAATGTGTTGCATCTTCGTTTTTAAACACTGGTTGCTCTTAACAGGTCGACCAGCAGGGGGCGACCTTAACAGAATAAACTGTGATACTATTGACCAATACACAGGGAGTTTAGTTTTAAATAAGTAGGTAAGTTAGACTGGCAGACGTTGTTGAGACAAACATTTTGATTGTTTGAAGGTACAACTTGTCATAATTGATTTTGGGACTGGCGAATTGTTATTAAAAAAAGTCGTTTACATTTGTTTAGGAAATTACTGGATTTATTAAATATTTGTTATGTGTCTACGTGTATATATAACGGGATGACAGCAAATAACTTTAACTATCATTTAGACAACGGAAAATAAATTTTTATGTCCAAGCAACAAACCGTCCTTACATCTCCCATGACTTTGATTAAACCCTGCTATACAGCGTATATCCATTTCTTTCACATGTCCAGGTTTTGAGATGTTTGCTCACAGCGTCGCCTCTGAATTAAATCTGAGTTCTTGTATAACTTTGCGGCTAAAGCAACCAATCTGAATGAAGTCGTGGGATTTAGGAGTTTTGCTGACACCATCCAGAGCCACTATGACACGAAACGTTCCGGTTTTATTTTTTTTTTCTTCAGATTTTTATTTATTTATTTAAAATATATAATTCATTTTCTGACAGATCACACTGAGGGATTACATAACATTCCATGCAATATTTATATAAGAATCTGAAAAGTGTGGCATGCATTTGTATTCAGACTCCTCTGAGTGTACAGTTTTTACAGAACCATCTTTTGCTGCGTTTAAACTTTAAAGTAATTGTTGCATGTTGAACATTTTGATGTGACCCAGTTGGAGCTGCAACTCTAAGCAGCTTCTCTGGCCCTGTTGCGGAAAACCACCCCACAGCATGATGCTGCCACCACCATATCTCACAATGAGGATACGGCGTTCGGAGTGACGTGAGGTGCCAGTTTATACTGTGTACACACGACGTTCCGCATGTGAACCAGAGCGATTTCTTCCCTTTGGTTGCTGAGTTTCCCGGAATGTTACGGACCCATGTTGCAGAATCATACACAGGACGCAAAAAAGAAAGGATTTATTTACAATAAATACTGAATATGGACAGTGATAAGTGCTGGTCTCACGATTCTGCAGCATCTGGGGAAAAGAGAGGCTGTTGGCACCGTTCGGACTGGTGTAGATAGGTCTGAAACGATTACTCCGATTAATCGTGACGAATCGATTATTGAGATCAGCTAATTTAGTTATCGATTCATTGTTAACTGGAGTACACAGACTCCAAAAGAAACCATTTGATGAAAGAAAAACATACAGACAGCAGTAATAAAGCCAAAACTGAACAAAAAAAGACATACTTTTTGCATTTACGATAAATAAAAGTTGACCCAAAACTCTTCATGCGGCACCTGGTCAGAAGAAAAATCGCATGTTAAGCACCTTTTCAGTTGTTAATAGTAGTTAACATATTAATTTCATTGAATTAAACAGAAATTGTGTAAAGTAAATAACATAATCTCTGCCATATAGCCTCAAGCTACATTTAATCTGCAACTCTAACTACACATTTATAGTGTTTTTGGTGCTTAATGTAACAGTTATTTAGTTTTCCTTTAGTGGATTAAATATGGGGGAAAAAATGCAACACTCAAGTGATTTTGAATGTGACTCATACAGGTGTCTCCCAATAAATTGTCACTTTGAGTTTTTTCCTTCCTTCTATGTTTTTTTGCTTACTGACTGTCCTCAGAGGGAGCTGTAGGAGGTTGAAGCAGAAGTGGGTGGTATACCACAGAGGATCTGCAACTAGTCACTATGAATTTTAATGCTTTGTTTTAATTTGACACATGCCCTCAGCTTTCTCCTGCTATTTGGTTATAGAAACAGGACCAAAGCTAGTGGTTGGAAAAACAGCGAAGGCAAAGTGGACGATTTCCCGCGGCGTAGAGGTTGATTTGATAGAAAGTTCATATTTCTATGTTTTCGATGTGGTATAACAGGCACCTTTTGCAAACGAGTGAATGAATGAATTTTTGGACCGAAGCCACACAGCAGTCATTTCAAAACATCTTTAACATTCACTACCAATCTAAAGGTGTGGCGAAAACTTGAAGCCTGTTATTGTTTTTCTAGCTGCTGGATTGTAACCAGATTTTAAGCATGTGCACATCTGTTGACCATATCTGCTAATTCAGGTTCAAAATTCAAAAACAATGTACAGGAGCAAGAGGAGAACAAATACAGAAGGAAAACTATACAATAAAACACGTTTTATAACAAGTTTGTAATCTGTCAGAAGAGTGTATTTTCATATCTTGTTAGAATAAAAATGTTCTCTTTTCAACAAGACGCCGCTCCTGAATTTTTTTTTCTCCAAAATCTGGCAGTGAAAGGCTTCCATAAGAAATAAAATGGAGGTTGATTGACAATGCTAAGACCCTCCCCCTGGCTCTGATTGGTTGTTTTTAGTCAGGAGCGCTGTATTTCTTCAGATGGCAATGATAGAATATGGAAAAGATTGATAGTTTTTCACAGATTATCTGACTCATACAGTTAGGACACAGTGACTTTAAAAAAAAAAGTTATACACTGCCTCTTTAAATGAGGAAGGAGTATGTTTTGAGAAAGCAGTGGTCGGGTTGTTTACTGTCAGCCGAGTTAGTTAAAGTTAAGTTATTAGCCTAATTCTATTTTTGACCCATATAGGAGCTGTGGTAGATTCAAGACATAAATCTTTACCAAGAAAAAAAAAAGCAAGGATAAAGATAATGTGATTTTAAAAAGTAAATGCTTTTTCATAAGACCTTCATTAGTCTAACAACATTACCTCTAATTCATCATGGTGGCAGGCTTTAAACGACCCCTGGAGTCGGAGCGTGACCTCCTGGGAGATTCTGCTCTATTCTGGAGAGATAGAAATGATATAATGTTAGTTTGATGGACGGACGGAGTGAGGAGAGATGGACAGGGGCCAATGATCTGCAAGCACAGGAGCTAAAGAAGAAGTAGAGAAAAGATTTCATTGAGAGGTCTTTCTCTACTCAGGCTGAAAAAAATGGGAGCATGCCACAGAGGATGAGAGGATGAAGAGCAGCCAGATGTTTTAGCCCATTTAGGCTGTTAGTTTTGTTCATTAGATGCTCCCGGTTCAGGCCGTCGGCGGCGTGGTTTGGGTACATTATTAGTATTATTATTATTAAAACATTTTGTCCCCCCACCACCACCCCAAAAATGAGAGCAACATCCAAGACCCCGCACTAACGCAGGCTGAGGAGAAGCTGGACGCGTTCCCACTCCTTAATGTTCCCAAACGGAGCGGAGCAGAGAGCGGTACTGGCTCGCGGCCGATGCCCGGAGGAGAGCTGCTGCTGCGGCGGCGGCGGCGGACCAGAGGGAAGAAGGCACCCGAGAGTCGCTGTTCACTACCGGGGATCTAGGCGAACCTCGCCGAGGCTGAGGGCATGGGCTGCGCTCCCAGCATCCACGTCTCTCAGAGCGGGGTGATCTACTGCCGGGACTCGGACGAATCCAACTCCCCCCACCAGACCACCACCATCTCCCAGGGCACGGCGGCCGCCACGCTGCACGGGCTCTTCATCAAGACGGACGCGGCCGAGACCATCCCCTCCGTCCTCACCTACCAGAGCCGTCTCTCGCACAACAACTCGCACCGGGAGCGAAGTGAGAACAGCGGGGGGCAGGTCCGCATCGAGGCCGAGACCCAGACCAGCCACGCCAGCGTTAAGGTACCGCTGCCGGTATACCGAACGGATCCGCGGTCTGGTTTTTTTTTTGTTGTTGTTGTTTGTTTGGTTTTTTGTACCGTAGACAACGCAGTCGCCGCCTCCGTGTTGTGGGTGATAATAGAGACTCGGTGGAGGCCTTTGTGTTTTCGTTTTGGTTTCTCCTCCACAGAAGGGCCCGATGCTGCGGGTGTGCTCGTGAATCTGACGGGTTCATTCAGGCTCCCGCTCATTCATTGTCTCTGTCGGTCTGCATCCATACCGTCAGCAGGGAGAGCTGCTGTGTAGTGATGATGCTGAAGTTATGTGACAGTGGCTGCTTTGCTAAAAGGTCTGAGACATCCATGCTGTCACGTCGCTCCAGCAGGTGGTTCATGCACAAACACCTACAGCCCTGATTTAAGTTCTATTGACAGTTTAACACATAAGTTGGTTTATTTGACCCAAACAGCCATTAAAAATTGTATAGGAGCCACACAAAGTCGAAACCATGCGGAAATGGCCCTTTGTGCAGGGCCGGATTTATAAAATGTTGGTCTGTGGGCTGCTTTTGGTGCCCTACCTCCCATGAATGGCAGTTACAATGGGTTGTTAAATAACAGTTGTGTGCTTGAATATTGTTTTATAATTCACATCAGGGGTGGGTGATATGGGCTTAAAGTTTTATCATGACATTTTATAGTTCTATTGTGATAATAAAAGTGACAATATTTCCTTTTTTAGGTGACATTAGTAGGCGACTTGTGGAGCAATCATAGCTCCACAAACAAATACTGCTCTTGATAAAAAAATTATAATGTTTTTCTTCTGGGCTTCAGTCACATTAAGAAGTATGGTTTGTATCACTAAGCTGCTTACAGTAACCAAATTTATTCATATTTTCAAATGTATTGACATGTGTTGATCCTCACCGTGGAAGAAAATGATTAAAATTAGCAATCATTTTCAGTTATTCTTTATGCTTTAGTGTCAGAACAACAGACTGAGCAAGTGGAGCAAATCTTTGTTTTTTTTCTTTTCTCCATCATTATTTGACCCTTTGTAAACTGCTGTTTGACAAATTTACAAATTCTCTGTTTGGTCTCATTTTACTTTTCTTGTAATTAGCAAGCAAAAAATAACTATTAACAGAAATGACAAAATATTAGTCAGAGTTGGTTCGATAAATTTTAGGGAATAAAAGTTGCGGCTTACAGATTTACAAAGTAAAATGAAGTCAGCTTGTTGTAGGCAAGTAGGGCACCCCAAAATCTAGAGTCCCACTCGACTTGCATCATTTAGGCCTTAATGCTAAAGTCTAACCCGAGCTTCATGAATTGAGTCATTTAATGCTCATCTCAGCTCTCTATTGTATCGTTCAGCTGACATCAGACTGTAAGTGCTCCTATTCTAGAAGTCACTTTGCATCTAATTGCTGCAATTTATTTCCTTTTGTCACTCTACTAAATGTTTGAGTACAGACGTTTTAAGCCCTGCAGACTTCCTTTTTAATGTGACTGAAGTTAACCCACTGCATTCTTTCTTTGCGCTGTACTTCTATCATTCTATGTTTTGCTTTTCCAGTTCACATAAGTGTGAGCATGTTCCTTTTTATGTAGAAATCTTTGTTTACAGACGAATGCCTTGTGCTCAAACTGTTAAATGTGGAGACGTGAACTCAGCCTGAAAAGAAAAGTGATGGAAGTGGCCCAGTAAGGTGCAGTTTGACCTGTTAAAATGTGACATTTCTGCATTTGACCTGATTTTTCTGAAAGCAAAATTCATGTGGATTCTGGAAAATAGCTTTTTTTAAATGTATTTTTTTTTAGATTTTATGACATTTAAACAACAAAGTTTACGTGGATTTTATGTGATAGTAGATAACTGTAATTTTAAAATTGTGGCATACATTAATACCCAAACTCCCTGAGCCAATCCTTTACACCATTACAGAACAGCTCGGCCCGGCTCCACTCAGCTCCTTCAGAACAGCCAGCAGCAATTAGCAAACACCTGGTGATGCAATAGCTGAGCTCATTATAGAGGCTACTTCTCAGAGAAATGCTGGTAAAAGCGTTGTTAAATGTTTTCAGGTAAACAGACTTTTTCATGTGGGACTTTAATTGCGTTTCTTATGTAATGGGAACGCCGCAACTGAGAAATTGTGTTTTGTTTTTGTCGATATCAATGATATATTGATATCGCACACATTGATATTGCACACATTTGTAACAGAAAGAGCTACGTTTGCCCACCATGAAGCAGGAAGTCCAGGATTACTAATGAATAAATGCTTCCAATCTACAAAACATCTTTCAGCTAAATTTAGTTTACATAAATCATTATAATGACATGTTTGTTTACTAGACTCTAGTGCAGAAACAACTACAAATGACCACAAGCAGAAGGTAAGTTTGAATTTATTTGTGACCAGCAGCGGGGGGAACAGACAGGTGGATGGAGCGGCAGCAGGCAGCAGGTAAGGACCCGTCGGGGTTTTGCTTGTAGGAGGCGAGGGGGAGGGGGTACCGGGAGGGAGAGCCGGTGCATCCACTGAGGTCGATGGTTGGACAGGCAGGCCACCGGAACGCGCTGGACAGAAAAGGCGGGATGGCCATCCACTATCCGGGAGGGTGGAGGGGGGTCTGGTGGAGGGCACAAGGGACTGGAACGAACAGGCTTGATCTGAGAAACATGAAAGACTGGGTGAACCCGGAGGTGAGAAGGAAGTTTGAGGCGCACTGTAGAGGGGCTAATGACCGAAATGATGGTAAAAGGGCCAAGGAACGTAGGAGAGAGTTTCTTAGAGGTGGACTTAAGGGGAAAATCCATTGAAGAGAGCCAAACCTCTTGACCGGGGGTGTACTGGGGTGCTGGCATACGTCGTCTGTCTGCTATCCTTTTATTCTGAACGGACGTACGTTGCAGGACAGCTTTAGTTTGCCCCCACACTCTCTGACACCTTCTTCGGTGGGTTTTTACAGAAAGGGTGGCTGATTCTGGAAAAGAGGACGGTAGGAGAGGTGGCTGGTAGCCAATAGAGGCTTCAAAAGGGGAAAAGCCTGTAGCGGCCGAGATATGTGTGTTGTGTGCATACTACACCCAAGATAGGTGGGTGCTCCAAGAACCAGGATCAGATGCACAAATACAACGCAAGGTATTCTCCAACTCCTGATTAAGTCTCTCACATTGCCCGTTGGTCTGGGGGTGGAAGCCAGAAGATAGACGGGGCTTGGCCCCTAGCGCGGAGCAAAAATCCTTCCACACACGCGAGACAAACTGAGGCCCTCTATCAGAGACAATCTCAGATGGGATGCCGTGTAGGCGGAAGACATGCTGCAAAAGGAGTCTGGCTGTCTCGGGGGCTGACGGGAGCCCAATGCCACTAGGCGGCATGCCTTGGAGAATCTGTCAATGATGGTGAGAATGACTGATTTATTATGGGAGGGGGGAAGACCAGTGATGAAGTCCAGGGCAATGTGAGACCAGGGACGTGAAGGGACTTCGAGAAGGCTGAAGCAGGCCGGCAGGAAGACAGTAGGACGATTTATCCCTAGCACAGGTGCTGCAGGCCTTGACATATTCCTGCACATCTTTGTTAAGGGATGACCACCAGAAATAGCGTCGGAGGAGTCCAATAGTGCGGCTAACCTCAGAGTGACAGGAGAACCTTGATGCGTGACCCTAGAAACCTAGGAAGCGCTGCAGCTGCTTCCTGGAAGTTGGAACTGGCCACTCCTGGACAGCCTGAGTCTTCTCAGGGCTGGGCCTCACCTGTCCTCCCTCAAACACAAAACCCAGAAAGGTCAAGGATGGTTTATGAAACTCACATTTCTCTGCTTTCACAAACAGGTTGTTCTCCAGTAAACGTTGAAGAACCTTCCTTACGTGGGTCCGGTGTTCGGTGAGACTGTTGGAAAAGATTAGAATGTCATCCAAATAGACAAACACAAAAACATTCAAGTAGTCCCGAAGGACATCATTTACTAGGGCCTGGAAAACTGCTGGAGCGTTGCAAAGTCCAAAAGGCATAATCAAGTATTCAAAATGTCCGATGTGGGTTTTGAAAGCAGTTTTCCATTTGTCTCCCTTTCTTATCCACACTAAGTGGTACGCATTGCGCAGATCCAATTTGGAGAAAATGGTGGCCCTCTGGACTGACTCAAAGAAAGAAGAGATGAGAGGGAGAGAGTATTTATTCTTGACGGTAATCTGATTAAGCCCCCGATAATCAATGCAGGGACGGAGTGACTTGTCTTTCTTTTGGACAAAGAAAAACCCCGCCCCCACGGGGGAAGAGGATGGACGTATTATGCCCGCGGAAACAGACTCAGAAATGTATCTCTCCATGGCTTCATGTTCGGGTCTTGACAGGTTGTAAAGTCTGCCTGAAGGCAGGGGGGCTCCAGGGAGCAATTCAATGGCACAATCATAAGGGCGGTGTGCAGGGAGAGATAGAGCTAGTGTCTTGTTGAAAACTCTCTTAAGATTATGATACTCGGTGGGAACTGATTATAAGTGTGGGGGTTCAGGTTCTGCAGTAGGACTGGGGGGCCCCCTGGGGACGGCAGATTGTAAACAGCAGCTATGACAGTGTTCGCTCCATGACTCAATGAGACCAGTGGACCAGTTAATGTGCGGATTGTGAGTCTGTAACCAAGGGTAACCAAGAACCAGGGGGGCGGACTTGGTCGGAAACACAAAAAATGAAATCTGTTCATGGTGATTCCCTGAAACCACTAACGAGAGTGGGTCAGTGCGGCAGGTTATGGTAGTTAATGGACCTCCGTCCAACGCCGACACTGGAATGGGGGCAGAGAGAGTGTGGATCGGGATGTCATACTCCTTAACAACCTCTGGACTGATTAGGTTTTGCTCAGCCCCTGAATCAATAAATGCTAGTATGGGGTGCGTCTCTCGACGGATACTAAGAAGGGAAGGGATACTCACGTGAGGTTTGGTGGTGAGTTTGCCCGCCAGTACCCCCACGCTTACTGACGGGCCCCGGCTTTTGGGCGAACAGGGCAGTTGGCGATGAAGTGGGCGGGAACCCCGCAGTACAAGCAGCATTTGGCGTCTCTCCTCCGTTGACACTCCTCGGGAGTGAGCCGAGCCCGACCAATCTCCATAGGTTCAGGCGGTGGTAATGGAGACGAAGGAGGACTCGGGGTCGGAGATGTGACTCTGAGAACTTCGGCCCTAGACGGGACTGCGGAGGTCCCGGATTGTTGTCTGGACCTCTCCCGTATTCGGTTATCAACACGGACTGCTAGATTAATTAGCTCCTCGAGAGTCTTAGACTCGTCACGGTAAGAGAGTTACTCTTTCATCCTCTCGGAGAGAGCGTTGCGGAAAGCTCCTTTAAGAGCCGCACTATTCCACCCCGTCTCAGCAGTCAGAATGCGGAACTCCACTACGAGTTCAGAGACAGGCCGGTTACCCTGTCGTAGCTCCCAAAGTCTCTTACTAGCGTCCTCCCTACTGGCTGCCAGATCAAAAACCTGCTTGAAGGACTCAATAAAGTCATCATACAAGTAAAGATGTATGCTTGACTCGTTAATTACAGCCTCAGCCCATTTCAGGGCTTTACCTCTTAAAAGACCAATGACGTAAGAAATCTTACTGGGTCATTGTGGAAGGATTGAGGTGATAGGCCAAAAACCAGAGCGCACTGGAGCAGGAAACCCCTGCACTTACCCTGCTCCCCGGAAAATGGCTCCGGCGGAGGGGAAACAACCTCGCGGAAGCTGGGTGAAGGGGAGGTAGTGACGGGAGCTTGCAAGGCGGCAGGAGTACCGGTTCTTGCAGCAGACGGCTTGAGTTTGGCACTTA
Source organism: Poecilia reticulata (assembly GCF_904066995.2). Classification (NCBI taxonomy): domain Eukaryota; kingdom Metazoa; phylum Chordata; class Actinopteri; order Cyprinodontiformes; family Poeciliidae; genus Poecilia; species Poecilia reticulata. The sequence goes on from NC_088841.1 coordinate 5,475,085, forward strand.
TCTCCATCAGGTGCTGGGACAGTTCGGAGAGGCTCTGCGTTAGCTCAGACTGCTGCTGCTGCATAGCCTGAAGCGCGTTGTTATGGCGCCTAACAGAACTCCTTGCTCCGTTAATGCATTTCGTAGTTGCGCCGCAGAGTCAACATGGCCAGATGGTTCTGACATGTTTGTTTACTAGACTCTAGTGCAGAAACAACTACAAACGCTCACAAGCAGAAGGTAAGTTTGAATTTATTCGTGACCAGCAGCGGGGGGAAAACAGACGGGTGGATGGAGCGGCAGCAGGTAAGGACCCGTCGGGGTTTTGCTTGTAGGAGGCGAGGGGGAGGGGGTCCCGGGAGGGAGAGCCGGTGCATCCACTGAGGTCGATGGTTGGACAGGCAGGCGAGCGCGTTGAGCGGGGATGATCCAGCAACGAAGGCGGACGGACAGGAAACGGAGCCAGGCAGGAGACGGGGAGCGGCAGCGAGCAGGAGCCGCGTGCAGCCGGACGGAAAGCCAAACCAGAAGGGGGGGAATGAGGATTACTTCTGAGCAAGGAATGAGGACTCTTTTTGACCAGGAACGAGGACTCGCTGGAAGCGTAGAACCATCTGGCAGCGCTATCAGGATCCGGCTTCTATTTAACCGCTCCTCCTGATAGATTGATGGGCTCCAGCTGGCCGCTCCTGTCCGACACGCCCTGCAGGAGACAACACACACTCACAGCACAGCTTCGTGGACATGACATATAAAGAAACAAAACAAACAAAAACAATTATTTCCTTCACTAAATTAAATATACAGACAGTAAAGGTTTGCACAATCTCAATATTAGATTATTTTACTTAAATTTTGAGGGGGTGCCAATAAATAAAGAGGGTTGATATTTAACACTTATTTGGTTCTTTTTTTATACTCAAAGCCCTGCCATTGTATTTAAAGGAAGCTTTTATAATCCATTAGGTTAGGTTAAATTTCCTTAAAGGCTACTGTTATATAAAGGTTATCTAACCAGAAAAAAACCAACTAACACAAAGTAACATGATAAGGTCTGTGTGCTGGTGTAAAAAGGCCTAAAATCCAACTGAGACTCGGCCGGTTTCCTTATCACATCCTGTGATAAAATTATATGGTCTGTGTGCTTTACAGTGATCCCTCTCATGAAGAGGCATGTGAACATCTTGATATTTATGATCAAACCCTAGAGGATGTCGTTGTGTTTTGTTAAGAAGCGACGCAGCAGATGATCGAGTCATCAGACTCCCAGAGCATGTTAACCCATTCTGACCCAGATTAGACCGGGAACGTCTACCAAGAAGAAACCAAAAAAAATAAAAAATGACAATAATAGTTTAATAATAATAATAGTGATAATAAAATCCAGTTGCTATAAGTATTCTTGATGTCCCTGGTCAGCACCTGGCTGAACCATCTGCAGTTTTTGGGAACATTACAAAACACAGAGTGGCTGGCTGATGTGAAAAATACCCAGCATGACATCCATCATATCCACTGCAGCTTTAACGTTTAAGGAATAAAAGTGTCTCATCCACTTACTGCAAAAAAAAAAAAAACTTTAAGCGGTCATTGTTAAAGCTGTTAAAGAAGGAAATACACATTATAAGGAACTGCAGTCAAGCTCAAGTGTATTCAGACCCCAGGCAGATGTAGGCAGGGTTAAAATGATTAATCGGATTAATATTTTAATTGATTATTAAAGTATTCGTCGACTAATTTAGCAACAGTCGTTAACTACACAGACTCAAAAGGCCATTTTGCTGAATAACATCAAAGTCAGAGCAGTAATTGAGCCAATACTGTTGAAAAAATATATAAATTTAGCATTTACAATAAAAAAAACATAATGTTCGACCCAAAATGTGGTATATTTTTAATTTTGCCAAGTTCAAAATCATTGAAAACAAATCTCCCATTAAGCACCTTTTGCTAACTAATCACTCATATGTTAAAAAGGGATTGCTTTATTTGATTTTTAATGCATTTCTAATATTGTATAAAATAAGCTTATATGAAAAATCTGCAGAATGTGGCAGGTTTTAGCCAATTAATCACTTAATTGCCAGAAGAATTGATTACTACTTAACTACTTAAGTAGTCAATTAATTGTGGGCTGGATTTTTCTACCAGAAAGATTATTGTGTTGGAAGATTATTATTAGACCCCCAGAGCAGTACTAAAAGATTATCTGCAGTGGTTATACATTGATTTCATACTATAAAGCCTCATAGTAAAAAAAATAAAAAATTAAATCAGCTACTAAGCCTATTCTGTTATAGATTGGCAGTGGGTCCATCGTCCACTAGGGTGCTTTCACGCTCCGTCATCATTGCATTAAACTGAAGTATGAGAGAAATACTACAGTGAATCACTATTATTATTATTCTGTCTTCCCTCTTTTCAATGGTGTAACTGTATCACTTTGTCGCCAGCACTTTGATACTGTCATTTTTAGCTGACAAACTCAAACTAGTGCCTTTATTTCCAGTTACAAAACGCGCATCGCTCTCCTCCCTGCATTGGTTACGGTTTTGTCTCTGCGTGGTTTTATTTCACTCCTCATGAAGCAAGAGGAAAGTAACAATATATATGTTTACTAAGTAAAATGACAAACGTAGTGACGCGCGGTGATTTGGATGAGTAACTGGACTGGAAATAGGAAAACGTCAGATATTGAAAACGGGTCGGATTAGAGTAGCGCGTTACTAAGGCCCTCCTTCTGGCTCCTGATTGGTTGTGTCTGACCAGAAGTGGTGAATTTCTGCAGCTGGCATTAAGAGCACTGAGAGGAGGCAGAACAGTTTAATTTTTTTAGAGATCGTCTGTCAGGACTTGATGGCAGGCGGACTTGTACGATGATAAAATAGGGAAAAGACAGTTTGGAAAGTAATAATTATTGTCATGGTTTCACACTTTATGCCAGTGAGATTTCTTGTCTGTTGCATAGTCTTTCTGTGGCAGATGCAATTTAAATACCGAAGACGCTAAAGGTTGCAGTGAGTGTTTGGGTTGTGAGGAAAAAGAGATTTATCATGGTATATAGCATCATTTTCTCATATAAACCTGTAAGACTTGCTTCTCCTTGCTGGTGTCTCTCTCCAGCGGTCTTTGGGCGAGAAGCATTTAAAGGCTTTTAATACATTTATAGATCAAGAGTTTTTTCATTGCCCAGTCAGTGTGTGTGTGTGTGTGTGTGTGTGTGTGTGTGTGTGTGTGTGTGTGTGTGTGTGTGCGTGTGTGTGCGTGTGCATGTGGAGTGTGTTGGTTTGTCAGCTGTTGCTTTGCTCTCACCCAGTTTCATCACCAAGAGACGATCAATGATGCCATTTATTATTTAAACCATCTGCCTCACCCTGCAGGATCCTGATCATCCGCCACGGTGTTGATCACGCTCCTGTAGTGTGTGTGTGTGCGCGCACATATGTGTTTGTGTATGTTTGCATGCACAAGTGATCTGTTTACCCCTTTGGTGAGTACAGCGGGGGTGTGAACGGTCACATGTAGAAGAGCTGATGCTGGTTTAGAGACAACACCATGGGGTCTTTGTGGAGAGTCGCTGACTTACAACACACAGATCAGAGCGTTACTGGCAACTTCTCACCATCATAACTGTGCAAAAGTTCAAGATCAGTAGGGCTGTAGCAGCAATACATTCAGCTCACTCGATGAGATAATACCGGGTCAGTCTTTGTGCACATTCAAAATGTGCACAAAGGTTTGTCAATATTCTCTAATGTCGGGAAAAGACAATTTTGTAAGTGAGGTGATTGCCATTAAATAAGAAACGCAATTAAAATCACACGTGAAGGAGTTTGTTCACACGATATGCCGTTAAAAAATATGCCGTGGCATCATCCTCCTACCACTTCCTGTCGTCTTCTTCGTCATTTCCACCAGTAGCAACATCCGATTGTTGGTCGCTGTGACGGAGGAGCCGTCACAGCGTTTTCAAGCAGGATTATTTCCGGATTGTGGCGCGCCAGGAGGGAGTCATGTGATGACATAGTGACGTCATCGGAACATACCAAGTGTTTTCTATTAAATTGAGTATTGTATTTTTGATTACAAGTTTATTTATCCTTTAAGAATTCATTTGAGTTAGAAGTAATTGTTTTGTTGTTTTGCCTGTGACGGAGGAGCCTCACAAGCAGGGACTTAATTATGAGTCCGTGTCAACATGCGGGCACGCCCGCACACACATACACAATCACTAACTTACTTCTGTTGCAGCTTAAACTGATGCGGTTCATCGTGGGTGCACACACGGTGTTCCTGCTTCAGTTAGCATATCCATCCTAACCTGTTTTCAGTTCCAAATATTTTCCCGGTTTTGTTTTCAAGCAGGATTATTTCCGGATTGTGGCGCGCCAGGAGGGAGTCATGTGATGACATAGTGACGTCATCGGAACATACCGAGTGTTTTCTATTAAATTGAGTATTGTATTTTTGATTACAAGTTTATTTATTTTTCTCATTATTATTATTATTATTATTATTATTATTATTATTATTATTATTATTATTATTATTATTTTGTATCCTTTAAGAATTCATTTGAGTTAGAAGTAATTGTTTTGTTGTTTTGCTTGTTTGGTCTTTCTGTGGGCGGAGCCTGTGGCTTTACAAGCAGGGCTCTGAGCCACAGGGAGGCAGTCTGTGGCTAGACTCCTGAGAAGTCACATGGAAGGTGATGGACTCTTGCATTGACGGTACTGCTGTTTTGTCTGTTTTTAACCTGCCTTGGACGTCCTTGTATATATTCTGCACCTGTCGTCTTTGTTCACTAGAAGAGCTAAATGAACTTCACTAAAGTGATCCCTGGCCTTGGGCAGTCATTTTAGTTTGTCCAAGTCATAAGAGAACCCCGTCACAGTCACATTTGATGTGGAAAAAACGTTTTGCAAAATACACCAATTTCAGTACGACTGAAAAAACCCACCTCATCCGAGCACCAAACTTTTGGTCGGAAAACGTTTAGTTTTTGTTTTTCCAGAATTGACATGTTTCCATTAAGTGGACTTATTTTTCGTAATTCCAGTTTGCGTAATGGAGTGTTGACAAAAGTTCAGTCTGGAAGACTCTAGTCGCACCTGCCTCATCAATCAGCGCCTCCCTCTCTGCAACCTGGACCTATCAGCGCCAGTCCAAGCCTCTCTCCAGCCAATCATCACTTAGGCTCCAGTTCAAAAGGACCTTCACCCACGGCCTCCTCTGCTCAGCAGCTGCGATCAAACCACCTCCGCCCCACCTCCGCCCCACCTCCACCTTCTGCTCCCGGCTCTCAGGCCTCATCTTCCTCCGACCGCCGCCACCAGTACAGGCCCCGGGGGGTCTACATTCCTACGCTGCATCAGGAATGTTCATTGAGCTTATCGACGTCCAGCTCGACGTCCCCGGCCAGGGCCTGAACGCCAAAGGACTTTGTTTATTTTCATGTTCATTTTGTCATTAAACTCTTTTAATCGCTTTCTTTCTCCATTTGAGTCTCTCCAGATTGAAATTATGTGGTCAATGGAAACACAGCTGTAGTGGAAAAACGTAGACTCTCCATTTTTTTTGTTTTCATGAATAGAGTAAAAGTTTCACCGGTCACAATCCGATTTTAAAGAATCTATATAGTCAGTAGCTGCGTTTCCATTACAAATGTACACCAAGGACACAAATTCCCAATTGCAGTGTTTGCATTAAAAAAAGAAATGCAATTAAAATCACACGTACACAAGTTTGTTCACGTGCTAAGTCATGGCGGCGATGACAACTTGAATGGACAAGTTGTTAAATGGGCCAAATTTCCAGCAAGCCGTTATGAGAGGTTTTTTGAAGGAAATCCAAAATGTTTATGCATTGTAAATTTAAAAGGCAAGTACTAATGAAATGTATGTGAACTCCAGAATTTGAATGGAGGAAAAACAAAAATCTTAACAAAAAATATCTTCTGGCATTTAGCAAATAGCACTAATTTCAGTAATTCTGCTTAACCAAAACAGGAAAAGTTTGTTCTAATTTAGTCAGACAGTGAAAAAAAAATGGTTATGCATATTTTTAGGAGTATATGTAAACATGTAGATTCAGATCTGTGGCTCATAATAAAACAAGCTTACATAAAGTATATGTTTTAATTACTGCTCTATTTACACTTATGAAGTGTACACTACTATACAGTAATATGCGTGACATTATCTGCTGTTTTTGTTGTTTTAAATTAAATTCAAGTTTTTTTTACTTTTCTTTTAAAAAATCCCATATTGACTTAATCAGAATGGGTTTTTTTTTAGCGTGGAGAAAAGAAAAAAAAAGAGTTTTTGGGAACTTTTGGCTGATATCTCTCCACGCACTGTTATGCAGTGTTTGGTTGTAATTAGGCCTGTCACAATTGTTACATAATCGCTGGCCGCAATTATTGGCGCTGACCGCAATCATTTCATATAATGATCATAATCATGTATAGTTACATGTATGAAACAGCTGGATGAAACTAACATGTCACTGTTCTGTCACAATTTCCACATTATTTCCCCCTGACTCAGGCTTTTCTCCGGCCCTTTGAATGACATCATGCTGCTGCGCCCACTCGTTTTTTGTTTTTTCCTGCTCTGGTTCGATGGCACCTGATTGGAGAGTGTGGAGCCTTTGTCTGTCCGTCACTGTTGTTTAACCTCCCCAGATCATTTTGATTAGCATCAATTAGCTACCACCATGGGCTTACTGAGAAACACGTGGAGGACGTGCAGATTGTGAACCAAAGGGTGTCAAGATTTCCCAAACCTGTTTTGTTTCTCCAGAGTAAATGCAAACCATCTTGAGCTTTAATAACAGCAGTGTATTCCTGGTCCTGTCCAAGCCCGGTGGAACAGCTTCATTCAAACCAATCTGGAACCAGCAGTGCTCTGTTCCCAAAGGAAAAGATTATTGAATGCATTGACCTATTTGGACTTGATGATAACACCCCATCAGATACTGTTAAGCAAAGCTCAGATCCTCAAGTCTTTGTATGTAGGAAAGTATGGAGTTGTGGTTAAACATCCATACACACATTGTGAGTACTGATTTACTATTAGCTTTTTGCTAAGATGAAAACCTTTGTGGGGCTGCACAGTGGCGCAGTTGGTAGAGCTGTTGCCTTGCAGCAAGAAGGTTCTGGGTTCAATTCCCGGTCCTGGTCTTTCTGTATGGAGTTTGCATGTTCTCCCTGTGCATGGTGGGTTTTCTCCGGGTACTCCAGTTTCCTCCCACAGTCCAAAAACATGACTGTCAAGTTAATTGGCCTCTCCAAATTGCCCCTAGGTGTGAGTGTGTGTGTGCATGGTTGTGTGTCTCTGTGTTGCCCTGCGACAGACTGGCGACCTGTCCAGGGTTCATCCCGGTTCGCTAGCTGGAGATAGACACCAGCACCCCTCCAGACCCCACCGAGGGACAAAGGTTTAAGAAAATGGATGGATAGATGAAAACCTTTGTGCAACAGTTTGTTTATGCTGTAAAAATTATAAATTTTTCCATCTAATTTTGTTTGTAGAGGCAGTGTCATAATCACTAGCCAACATTGTAGCTAATCAAAAACGTTACACCAACATATTAACAGTTCCGAACAAAATGGTGGAAAACTACCTTAAACCACAATTGCTTGTTGATTAAACTAACTGTGTTTTGTGTCAAATGATCCATGGATTGTGCATTGGCGTTGTGGAAAAGACGTGTAGTGACTGTAGGGCTGTTGTAAGCCAGGGATGCACCGATCCACTTTGTTCCACTTCCGATACCAATATCTGAGGTTTAAAATCGGCCGATACCGATCGGATACAGAAAGACAGGCTGAATTGATTTGTAATGCTTCTTCTTTCTTTTTTTTACCATACATAAATGTCCTCAATTACAAATTTAGTTGATAAATGCACACATAAATACACCATGAGCTTCTCAAGCTTGGTACTTTTAAAAAAATACTTTTTGTAAAATACAGGTAGGGTTGGGATATTAACTTATTAATTAACTACGTAGATTTTAATGCTTTTAATTAAGGAATTTATTTGCCTTTTTGTTTGTTTGTTTTGTTTTACATACAAAAGTCCAAATATGGAACCTTTGTCTTTGAGTTTCTGGAACGCCCGTAAATTTGACGCACAAGCGACATCCACAAAAAAAAATTTGATGGATGACAAAGCAGTTTCACTTGCTCCACTGAGGATTTTTAAAATGTCTTTAACTGGTTTTGTTTCATCATTAATTTCTGGAGGAGTTCTTATTATGTTTCCATAAAATTTAATTTCATTGTTTTCATACTCCACTTAGTACAATGCAACTAAACCAAAGGACTTTATTCCTGGTCATTCCTCGTAGTACGATTGTAACGCTTGAAGAAAGCTGTTTTCTCACATGACAAAGAAAAGCTATGTCAGAGCATCAGATGATAAGTGAGAGCATGTCCCTGGTTTGGTTGAATCGCTGCAGATAAGAATGAAATGTGTAGCTGTGTACAGACCAAGGCCAACCTCAAGTCTATCCAGACTATTGAAGGACATGTGATCTGCAGATAAGATGGAGCCTCCTTGCAAGGACTGCGATCCAAATTACACCAAATTCTGTCTGAACAATAAAGAACTCTTCTGCTGGAAGTTCGGCCAGTGACAAGACGGGTCCCCGTCTGTGGTCATTTAAATGACTTAATATTTACCAATTAAAGACATGACTAATCTTCTCTTTGTGTATGGAACCTTAGTTTTTAACATTTTTTATTTTTTTTTGCAGCTTCACATGCTTTTTTCCAGTTTCAATTTTGATTTTCAACTTGAAGATTTTTTTTTTAGCTTCACATTTTTTTCAGTTTCAAACTTTTTTTGATTTTCAAAAGAATTTTGTTGTTTCTGATCCTTTTCTTAAATAAAGGATATTATGCCACTCATTTATAGTTCATGAAGCGAGATTAACTTATATGACACATATAAACATGCTGCCTCAGATTGTTTAGATTTGAGCTACAAATATCAACGGCAGAAACTTCCTATAGTAACTGAGGTTTTACAGCAGCGTCTTCATTTCATTCACGACCTGAAGACACAAACCCGATGTGAAGGCGTCTAGGTGAGGATGAGTCTGGATGTAATTTGATGTTTTCAGGGCCCGTTTCCATGGCAACGATGATGTCCAGTTTGCAAAAATGTGTTTTTTTAGAGGGCACTTAAAGAAATGCTTATTTAATGTTGTTGATTTAATTGCCAGGAAAATGAACTAAAATAGAGCTAACCATCGACAAAACCAAAGCAATTCTTTTGATTATTTTTGTGTTTCTGCCTAATGATGTGTATCACTATAAAAAAAATCAATTTGAGGTTGTAGAGCTTATGTTTTGGACGCATTTTAAGAGTGATTAAGAAGGGTTTTCCCCCCCTCTTCTTTAACCTTTATTATAATTGTTTTTTCAGCATGTCTCCTGTAACCTTTTTCAGACTTCTAAAATTAAATCAACCTTTTGTCTTATTGCTCTGCTTTTTCCTTAAAACGTCCTGCTTCCTCACTATTTTCCCACTGTCTGAATCCTTACAAAGTGTAAACACTCCGTCAGTCTTCTTAAGTCTCCTGCATCACATCAGGGTTGTCACTACATCTACTTTTGCGCCTACACCAGACTTCAGTAAAATTCTCTCCAACTAAACGACAATGACTTCCCTCTGCATTTCCGACACAAAGAGTTACGTTTACCGAGCGTTTTCTCTCCGATTTGTTCTCATGATTTGCTCACAGAACTGTTCTGGCTTCTGCTTATCCTCCTTCCTGTTCTCTGTCACATCTGGCAATGTCGTCCTTAAAGAAAACACAATTACTTACTCAAGTTCCCGTGAAGCCAACCTCCAACCACACTGATATATTTGGAGTTTGAGCTTGTCTACGTTTGACGCATTCAGCAGTGATTCAGTCCTCTCCGCCTCTATGCACTGCCTGTCATTTTTACTCGCTCTTGATCCTGTACCACATGAACTTGCTGTTGGTGATTGATTCCCATGGTAGACCTCACATCTTTCAGACTTCACCCCTGTTGCCGACGGCGACTCTGGCTCAATACAACGCGAAGGAAGCTGATGGAAACGAAGCACAACTAGTAGCAACGGCGTTTTGTGGAGCAACTAATGTAGAGAAGTCAGTTTGGATGTGTAGTCAGAGTGGTGGGATTGTGATGTGATGCGTTTCAGTAACACAGACTTCTTTTATAATTTCATAATTCTAATTTGTAGCCATTGTTTACGTCTGGATTTACCGTGTCAGACTTCTTCTGGCACAGATTTATCATGCATGTCTCACATCAAAGACATAAAAGTTATGCAAAATGCGACATGAACGTTCTGACAGCAAGCACTTTAAAAATACTCTGATTGTTAGGGTGTGGCAGTGGCATATGGGGTAAAGCGCGTGAGCCATATACGGATGCCTCTGTCCTCTATGCTGCTGTCACAGGTTCGATTCCCGGCCCAGTGACTTTTGCTGAATGTCTTCCCCCTCTCTCGTAACCCACTTTCCTGTCTGACAACTCTCAAAGCCAGAAGCAACATTTGAAAAGAAACAAATATCAATTGGATATGTATCCAACTTAGTACCACAAATCCAACTTTTTTGAGGGTGAAAAGATCAAACTTGGGCCGTTAGGACTGCCGTGAAAAAGTGGGATAAAAGTTGCATTTCCCTCCTACGTGAATATAGCGTAAGACATTGAGGATTAAGTAGTTCTTAATCCAAAAGAGTCCTACATCAGTTGTACCTTGTGGCAAGGTCACATATAGCACTGATCACAAATGTCGTCAAACTAATAAATTTAGAACAGCGCACAGCGGCTATTTTAATTTAACAAGAGTGGTAAGCCTGTGCAGTGAAGGAGCAGTACAAGTAAAACAAACCAATGAAAGTATGCCCAGATAACATAGCCAGTAAAAACACTTACCTTTCAACCAACGATGCTTTCTGTCCACTCAATATGAGTCCTCTGCATTTCAACTATTGTTAAAGTTGCACCACACTGTGCTTCTGTATCGAAAAGTATTGCAACGAATCCCCCAGGACGTTTTTATCTTCCAACATCACACACACTTCAGATGTCGCCATTTAGTTTGCACTTTGTTCAAACATTCAGTCAACAGTGGCGTCATTTCCAATCAATGCCATTATAGACCAGGAGATGTGGTCAAGCATAGCAAAGTTGTTTATTATAGTATGTACAATATTTGGGGACTTTATTTCTACATCAGCAATAATCCTTTCCAGTTTTGCTATCTAGAGCAGCGATGACTCTACTCAAACTAAGACTCTTGAGATTCTCAAAGTGTTGGTCGTTTGACGATGCTGTTAGAAATTTGTAGTGGGTACTGGAGATTTCATGTGGGCAAAAACACGTCCCTTTTAGGCCTAATTACTGATGACGGATAGCGGCGTCATGGTGGGTGGTTGAGTCACCGCCTCCTACCTTCCTTACACCATTTGTATGACAGTTTAGTAGTTTGTGCACAAAGCCAAACTCCACCACCTTACACCCTGACCTTCCTTATCCCTAAAGAGTATTTGCTTCACTCCAGAGACAGAACGTGTCCCCCCGGGCCTTTGTGGTGTATGAGCGCATCTTCTGTTTAAGACCCCTGCTTAAGAGACAGCCAGCTCACAAACAAGTGGATTTACAGAAGCTAATACCAAAACATGACACACGGAGCTCCCGCTGTGTCAGCTGCAGTTCTTCATGACATAATGCACCTCTTACTCCCTCTGAGCATGACACTAACCGTGTCTGTGCACGCATATGCTAGGAAAGATGCACATGCAGCTGAGTTAAGCATTCACACCTGAGTGACGCATGTGGTTTAGAAGTGCGTGAAGACAAGACACACACACACGCACGCACATGCACACACACGTACCTGCGGCACGGTGTGTGAGATGATCCCGCAGTGGGATTAAGCCGGTAAACCCGGCGGGTTCAGTCTGTGGCTAGGCAGCTAATACCCTCTAAAAGAGGTTTGCAGCAAACGGCTGCCGACCGCTCTAGCTCCGTGAAAAATACCCATGACTGCAGCCTGGGCGAGTTTAACCTCAAAAGCTGCAGCTAAGATTCAGACGGAATATTAGGAGGGGAGAGTTTAACTCAGCACGTCTCCTTTGTGACAGCATTTGTTGCTGCGTGAACTTAAAACCGAAAGCAAGCAGAGAAGATTAGAAGCGGTAACAGACAGGTTGAGCAAGACAAAAGCAATATGCCAGTATGCTTCTTGACATCAATGGTAAAATGGTGAGAGATGCTCGCACTGTTTTGAGTTGTTTGTGTTTGTTCTCTGTTGATAATCGTTTCTGTTTCTCCTGCAGGTTTCTGCCACAGAAGAATGTGTGGGACCTATGAGGCTGACTAAGGAGCCGATTCAGGTAAGAGTGTGTAGCAACATCTGCAAACACTAACTTTTATATAGTTTAGATTCATGTTTGAGGTCCACAGATTCAAGGCTCAGTCAAAAAAAAAAGTATACCACTTTTAATTTCATATTATATATATATATATATATATATATATATATATATATATATATATATATATATATATATATATATATATATATATATATATATATATATATATACACGTGTGTGTGTTATTGTCTTTGAGTAATTTAATATGGTGGCCTTGCAAGATTTTTTCTGTCTTGAACATGTTTGTATTTTGTCATGTGAAAGGAAAATTAGAAATAGGTTGTTTAATTATTGATTTGGTATGTCTTCATAATTTCTGCATTTATTTTTATATATATATGTATTTATATATAGGTGATTTTTTTTTATGTTAATTTTTTTTTTACAAAAAAAGGGACACATTCAGTTAGATTGAATGGAAAGCAAATGTGAATCTTTGTTTTCAAGTCTTGCCTCAGAATCTATATTATTTAGGCATGTACTTTTTTTAAATTTAAAATATCTTCTAGCTCCAGTGTAAAGTGTTCTTTACAAAATTTAACTGTATTGATCTTTGAGAGTGAACTTGTATTATTATGCCATTTTCAATCATGTTTATTGTTTATCACAATGGTTTCCGGGACCGTTTATCATCCAGTAAAATGTGTTACAGTGACAGGTTTACACTGTACACAGTGTAATTTTCTCTTCGGTTCAGTGTCGGTACAGACACTGCCCATTTCCAATTGTGCACTAAGTTGGGTTTAGGTAAGGTCCTTCTGCTAATGTAATATGGGAGAAAAAAACTAGGTAATAAAATTATGCAAAAGCCTTTAAACACCTGACTCTTAATTCAGCCATAAATAGAAACTAAGTTCAACTCAGAGAGGAAAACAACCATATCAAATCAGTTTGTTGGGATGACTGATGGTGGCTTTACAGCCTTAAAGGGGCAGCATTATGTGTTTTCCAGGCTCATAGTATCATTTTATAGTACAATGAAGTAACTTCAGTTATATATGTCAAATATAACTTAAAAGAATTTTGACTTTAATATTTACTGTATTGAAATTGGGCCTCTGTCTCTTTAAAACCTCCTGCTCTTTCTGAAACTCTACCTCCAGGAAGGCATCACAACATGGCTCCTCTATTAACTCTTTAGCAAAGTTTTTACCAGCGTTTCACTGAGAAGTAGCTCCTATATTGAGATCAGGCCATGCGCCGTTCCACTAGATGTTTGCTAATTGAAGCTGGCTAGTCTGATGGAGCTGTGTGGGAAGGTTCTGCTCTGTAAGGAAGAAGCCCAGAAGCTTTGAAACTGCGGATCGAGGTTCAACCAGATGTTTTGTACAGCTAAATAGTCGCCATGGTAGATGAAAAGATTTTTCAAACATGCATGAAACAATCAAAGCAACACTCCAGACATGCTCTGATCATGGAATAACATCAAAACATGGGTGTAAAGCTAAAAAAAATTGACATAATACTGCTCCTTTAAAACTGGAAAAACAGATGAGAAAAAAATTCAGCTGAAGCAAAATAAGATTAAGATGTTTTGTTCCTGAGTTTGTCCTTAAAAGATATTTTTTTATTAGTCGCACCAATAAAATCTGGATTTAGTTCTCGCACATAAAAATAAAATAACACCAAATTTGTGATCCCTCGTGACCCGCTGTTTTTTTTTTTTTTTTGCGAAACATGTCCTGAGCTGACTCTCATTACTGTGGTTGAGTTGGCCTCTTTGGAGGACCGTTTCCGCGCCTCCCTCTCCTCTCTCTTCATCAAGAACGCAAGGCACCGGGTTCTGAGTCGGGGATTGTCTGCGCTCATCCTCTGGTTACGGATTAGGACGTATGGCGGGGAGATTTATCCTTATGTAACGGGGGGGAGGGAGGGCAGGAGGGAAGTAAAAGCTTGTGGAGGTTACTCAGATGGTCGGGATGTGAGCGCCACAAAGCATTCCTCTGTTGTGGCGGTTCGGCCCCCAGTTGGGGAATGAGCCGCTTTATTAAGCTCTCGTTTATTGCTTTGATTTGATTTGCCTGGATTTGTGAGCCGCGCGAGGCGTTTGACCCGTCTCCAGGGGTTTCTGAGTTCAGGCCTGGCACGCCGCTCGTGTCCGTCCATCAATCTTACAGACCAGACAAGACACATTTGTGCAGGTGGAGGGAGCTTTATTAAAAAAAGGTTTTAGAGCCCTTTTTTTTTTTACGGTCCATAAAACCCTAAACTGCTCCCCTAAAATGTGCACTCTTCCATATTTGTGGCTGTGCCTCCAAACTCTCTCCTGTGTCCATGACCTAACCCCTCTTTGTCCTCGCCGCTCCCATCTACAGGAACATAGAGATAAAAAGAAAGATTTTTTTTAAAAAGAAGCTATGCAGGGGAGAGCAATATATTGAGTGTTTTTCCTTGACATTTTACTGTCAAGGAAAAACTTGACAGTAAAATTTTTCCTTGACAGTAAGTGTCAAGGAAAACTGTCCTGGAAACTGTCTCAGTCCTGGACAGTTTCCAGGTCTGAGAAACTGTCCAACCTTTCGGGCCTGGACAGTTTCAAAATCTCTGAATACTTCCTTCATATAATATTGGACTTCAGATACAGCCGAGTTAAAGGAAAGCAACTCTTATGTGATCGTATTTCTCAGACGTCCATTTGCAGTGTACCTGCAGCGTGCTGTAAAACGTGGAGTTTCAATCATGCTGTCGCTTAAAACTTTTATTAACTCATGCTAGCTGTTGCAGAACATGCAGTGCCTTATGCAGTATTCACGGCCCTGATAGTCTTCCATATTTTGTCCAGTTGCAGCATCAATCTTTGATGTACTGTATTTTATTGGGGTTTTGTTATTATTAAACAACATGTGGAGTTTTACTCTGACACCTTTCAGCTAAAGTCTGCAGCTATGGAATAGAGTTAAGGTTAAGTCTCGATTTAGGGTGGCTGAATACACGTGCAGGCAATTCAGGCTTGTGCTTGTTAGAAAAATCTTTACCCTGAAAACCATTTCTCAATTTCCCGTCATGTCTCTGAAGCTCGCGGCTGTAATATGACAAAATGCCGACAGATTAAGGTGATGAGAAGTTTTAAATGACACGTTAAGCTCCTGCTACAAGTGAAGGTTCTAGAAAATGTTGATCGTTTGTACGAAGTTCAAGTGAAACTGTGCAGACAAAAAATTTGCTGTTGTGTCGTTGATAAGCTTTGGTAATTTCTACCTATCAAATAGAAAAATGCAATTTGTGTCCCTTTTCATTCTAATAATGACTGTCAGCTTGATAACATTTTTGACAACAGCTTGTTGTAATCGGTAATAAGTCTTTATTGGCTTGTGGCTCCTCTTTTAAACTACCATACCAGACGAAAGTAAAATTCAAATGTGCTACAACTGCTTAGGTTTGTTCTTGGCGTTTTTAAGGCCTCTCTGCTCTCCTCAGGAAAACAAACTGTACCATAAGCTTTTACAGAAACATCAGCCAGGCACCACTCACACTCTGATCAGGTTTACAAGACTGATAGAATTCAAGTGGACAGAATTTTTATTACGGCACAAAAGCTGGAGTGACAAATAATTAGAAACACTCTCTCACTCAGATCTAATTTTAACACAGCAAATTGATCCGGTGAACTCTGGAAATGTGAGGCAGCCAGCAGCAGCCGTCGAGGATTAGCCGCTGGGCTAGCATGAATGTTAACTGTGCAAACAGGGAAGTCAGCAAGGGGTGGCTGGTGTAGCTTGTGTGGTATTTAAAATGTAGATTAAACATAAGTAGAGAGATAAATATGTAGAGAGAGAGAGATAGAGAGGCACAAATATAGAGAGACATGTAGAGATACACATATGGAGAGATATAGATATAGAGGGATAAAGATAAAGAGTGACATGCAGATGAAGGTGTGGCCGTAACGTTGATGGTGTGGTGCAGAGAAGCCGTTTGTCTAAATGCGTCGGTGCGCATCAGACCAACGGCGCCTCCTATCAGCCTTTTACTGGTAACATTCCCGGGTGGAAGGTGTGCGCTCCGGTGTCCGTGGGGTCCCCTGTGTGTGGAATTTCACATGCTAGCATCATGGTTACACAAGCCTGCACGGGATCAAAGACTGTAGACCTTTCACAGGCACTCACAAGTAAGAGTCCACCTTCTCTCTCCGACCGCTGCTTCAGTTTCTATCCTCTTGTGCCAGCCCCACTCGTTTTTTTCATCAGATTCAGTGTTTGTTTGTTTTTTATCCGTTTCCACCTGTAAAGGCACTATGCGACACAATTCTCCTGTTTTACAGTTTTTTAACAGCACAAGGATTGTGGAAAGTCACGACTTTAGTCTGCCTCTGCTTCTTTTACGCTCTCCCTCATCGCCTACCCTCTCTCTCTGAGTGCTGACCCTCCGTACTCTCGCTCTGTCCCAGTATCCTTTGTTGTCCTTGGAGGGAGTCAGGAGGTGATGCTGCTGCGCGGCAGAGCCGAGTGCTGTTAGTTCTGGCTGCGGACCAGCTGCCCTTTGGGTGCACGAGAGCGTGCCTGTGTGCTCTGTTGCTTTTCTGCACCGCTGTACTAAAGGTGGCTGCTGTTGTCAGTGGTCCAAGCACGGTTTGAGATCAAAAAAGCGACTTAAAAGCTCTGTGGGATTCTGCATCCAGTAGGCAGGTTTGGGGACTGCTGGCTGTTCAGTTTCAGCCAAAGGAGTACATATACGGTATCAGAGAAAGTGGAAATGTAGTTACTCTTCTTCGTTTTCTTCATAAGGAAAGTGCTTCATCTATGCTGATAAGGAGAGTTCAGGTCTCTAACCGTCTGCATGGCAACTGGATTTATTACAGGAGAGCAAGACATTGACATCACAGTCTCTGTAGAAATCAATTCTCATGCAAATTTTTAGCACATTTTTAAAATGTTGCAAAAAAAAAAAAGAGACAGAGTAGATGTGTTTCTTCTACTAGTTTGGAGCGAATCAACCAGACTCCACAAATCGTGATTTGGTCAGATGTTGACGCTACTCATGGCTGTAAAGAGCAAGATGTAGACTTTGCAAACTGGTATTGACCACACATCTCAGAAGAATGAAGAGAGTTTGCCCCTCCAGGCTGGAGATGTGGACCTTTTGTCCAGGTTTTGTGCTTCTGGTAAGGCGCAGACCCACCAGTGGATGGGAGCGTTCCCTCAATCCCAGTCAGGACTGCCTCTCGCCAGCCACTCCCTCCAAGTGGACAGGCCTTCCCTCCATGCTGGAACCCACTAGTGGATGGGGAAGTTTGTCATGTCAAAATGTATTTGGCAAATGCATTTTCCATCTCCTCTTTAGCATATGAACTCTTTTTTGTTTTTGGAAAAGCCAAAAAAACACCTGAAGCAAGTGCAAAAACATTTTTGCTAAATTGATAATGTAATTTCCAATTTTGTCATTTTCCATCTACCTTTTCTAACATGATACTTCAAGAAGCACATTAGAAAATGTTGATGGAAACGTGGCTAGCAAAACTAGCTCTACTAGCTCTTGAAAACTAGTGGAGAAGCAAAGAGAGGAATGTTTAAAATGTTTTTGTTTGTTTCATATTGATGTCATAAATTGAAGAAAATATGGAGAAACTAAAAAAAGTTTCAGCAAAAATAAATTAATTAATTAAATAAAACACCAGGAAAAAATTGAAGCGAGATCATTCCTGAAAGACCTGAAACAAGAATACAGTTATACATGATACCTTGTAGAAGGAGGCAGAGCAGCCATGTGTCAATGTATTTTTTTGGATTTTATGCTATTGCATAATACTACAGTGGAGGTAAAAATGATACATGGTTCTCTTTTCTTTGTTTTTATATATAACAAATTCTGCTTTGCTAAATATCTAAAGCTCAGTCAAAACGGCTAGATTGGGTCAGCTGTGACTAAGCCAGAAAGAAGAAACATTCAATTGGAAAGAAATGTTTTTCAGTCCAACTTTGTTCTCGCCACTTGTCATCGTGCCTATGGGTAAAACACAAAAACATAAGTTGCCTGCCAATTTGTGTAATGTTATATGAACGAGTGTAAAAAAAAAATATTGATGTAAATATCATTGATTTATTACACAAACCCCCATTAAAATACGCTGAAGTTTCTCGCTGGGATGTTGCAAGTTAAAAAGTTTATAGGGTATGAAGATTATTTTAAACATTTGAAACAAATGAGGGAAGAAACATGTAATCTGTAAAAACATATTATGCAATTTTAAAAAAAAATTTAACTTCACCTATTTTGGTGCCTCCGTGAAAGTCGCACAACATTGTCCTGGTTCGCTTGACTTCGTCAGGTTCTGCTGGTGTTCGCTAAAGAGGACAGCCAGAGCGATGCCTTCTGGTGGGCCTGCGACCGCGCCGGCTTCCGGTGCAACATCGCACGGACGCCCGAGTCTGCCGTCGAGTGTTTCCTGGACAAGCACCACGAGATAATCGTCATTGACGGACGTCACTCGCGCTACTTTGAGTCCGAAGCCGTCTGCCGGTGAGTCTGGCCTCAAATAAATGGGGGAAGACGGGATATCTATAGAAATAGTACTTCTCTGTCTTTTAAAATGGGACATGTTTCAATTCCAAGACCTGAAAACAGGACACCAAAGAGAATTTATTAACTGAGTTTTATCCAAAATGTTGTAACTTCTGCTATCATTTTTTTTTAACCTGAATCTTGTTAAGCGGCTCGAGTTGTGAGGGCTCGTTGGCGCCATCTTGTGTTTACTGGAGGCACCAGCAACATAGTGAACCACAAAAGAGCCCTGACCCCAGTGTTTTTTTTGTGTTTTTTTTTTCATTTAAAAAGGATAAATAAAGGTGTTATGAGCCAAAAGAGGCTAACGGAAATATGTGGTAAAATAATCACTAAGCAATGAGTTAATTTGCTGACAAGAGAGCTGCTCTACGTCTAGCGCTGTGGCAGCTGTTAAGTTCATGCTGGTGTGTGTTTCTGTCCCCTCTTGCTTTGTGGCGTGCATGAGGATTTATTCCGAGGGTATTTTTAGTCCCCTATTTTTCACTGTTTTCCCCTTCCTGCCGGGCTTTCCAGGAGTATTTTGGACATGTTGACTTTAATATGAGATCTGTGTCTGGATTTAGTGCAACACTCAAAGCGCAGATTAACAAATAGAGGCATCAAAAACTGGGCGTTCTTTGCCCATTTAGAAAAATGTAGTGAAATTCACCACCACGTATTTCGTCCAGTGATTTATTGTACGTCCTTTGGAAATTTTCCCAAGAAACTGACCCATTAGTCTCCCCTGTCCTGTGATAACCACAGTCCCGGCTCCTGCTGTGCCTAGCTTCTATCACTCCCTTCCTTAATATCATTTTTTTTCCTTCTACCTCCATCTCCCCTAAGGACTTCTGCCATCATCCGTTCCCTCTGTCGCTCCTTTTTGTGCTCCATCACTGTCGACTCGTTGCTTCTCCACCTCCAGACCGCTTTCCCACACTTCCTGCCAGCTGTGTGGACTCGGTGGCCAAAACCTCCGAAGCGCAAGCCGCATTTGGTGCTTCTGTGTTAAACACAGAAATGTTCTGTCCTTCTTCTCCAGCAGTGACATCACCCCCATTCTGCCCACATGTCCGTCCCGCGCCTCGGTCCAAGCCACCTCTCCAAAGTCCAGCGTCAGAGTTTAATGATGTGTTTGTTGATTCACCTGCTTCATTTTCAGGATGATCCGCGCCACAAAGCCCTCGGAGAGCACAGTTATACTTGCTGTTATACCACAGAAGTAAGCTTTACGTTTTTATTTGTACTTGTATGCAGGTTATAAGTGTCTCTGAAAAGTACCATATATTTGTATATAACCACAAGGTTTAATGTACATTTTGGGGATTTTATGGAATATGTACATTTTTGTGAAGTGAACGGAAAAGGATTTGAAGTTTTTAGTTGTCTTTGGACTCTTTCAACACTCATATTCAACTCCTTTGCTCTATTCTGGTAAAAGCCAAACCCCTTTTTCTACGTCTTATTTCATACAGAGGGACTGGACTCTTGGCTATTGAGAAATGATTGGTTGGAATCTGTTGAAGTCTTATACGATTGGATCTGATTATAACGTCCAACATTTGGCCATGACGTATGTAAAGAGCCAGATCCATTGGGAAGGAAGATATATAGGCTACGAAGCTTACCACAAATTGTGTGCCACCTCATTTGCCATTAACAGAGCCAACTAAAAAAATTGAACTTTTGCCAAACTCCATAGGGAGTTCAACCACAACATTCTAACCAGCAATAAAATGTCTTAAATATTAATTTTGCTTCAACTTTAATTGCTCAATATTTGGAAGGGTAGCCAAAACGGACGACTGGCTTCGTTCACTTCCTCTGTTGCCGTTGCCAATTCTAAATGAATCCGTCCACAACTCCTCCTTCTTTCTCTGCTCATTGGCCAGGATGAAAAGCATCTTGAGAAATTGAGCTCAATGGGACAAATCTCTGGAGCTTGAGAAAAAAGCCTTGAGGGTGAAAGCTACAATACAGAGGTGTAGACTTAGCATAGTCATGTGTTAGAGTGGTCCATCAGACATTAATCAATTAGAACTTAATCTAATTGAAACTCAATTTAATAAAAAAAAATTATGTCCACAGCTCTTCTCCATCCAAACTGATTGGACTAGAGCTATTTTGAACCAGGACAGACAAAAGTTATAGTCTAATTGTACATAAATGGTAGACATACCCCAAAAGTCGGTGATTGTACAGAGTATTGAAACACGTGCTCCTCACTTTTATGATTTTTATTTGTAAATAATTGAAAACCATGTTTGAATTTTGTTTTTTAGTTTGCTTTTTGTCAGCTATTATACACAATCAAGTGTGACTGTAAAGAGATTAAAATGTGTAAAGGTATAAATTCTATTACAAGATAAGCTATCAGCTTTTCTTGGTTTTTGTGTCTACTTTAGGTTTAGTTTGGTTCTGTTATGTTTTTGATAAATACTCACTGTAATGATTGTTCTCTGCCAATTCACAGACTCCCGGACCAAGAGGAACCGTCTGTTCTCCCTCTCCTCTGCGCTGGATTTAGCAGAGTATGTCAAACCAGTTTACCTCCTCTCTTAGCTGTGTTTTTACATGATGCTCAAGGGCTTACTTTAATAGAAAACTAGAGTTTTTCTGCAAAAATAGAAACATGACTGTCGTTTTGAGTGCGAGTTGTGTTACCTGTCGTGCTAAATGGTGTGAAAATGACGTGGGTGGTTTCTAAACAAGTCGCAGTTGAGCAGATCCTGACTCATCCCACTACCCTCTCATCCTTCTGTCTCTCCTTCAAACACCACTTAACCTGGGTCGGACTCCAGAGGTTCATGGAGAACAGCAGCGTGTCAGCATGCTACAACGAACTCATCCAGATCGAGCATGGAGAGGTGCGCTGCCAGTTCAAACTCAGGTACGGCACACGCAAGTGTCCGCATGAACGGATGCAAGCAGAATCATTGGGCATTTTGAGTTACATCAAGTTCACTCATTCATAGGGCTTGCAACTCTGTCTTTACGGCTTTGGAGTACTGCCAAGAGGCTGTGGAAATCACCAGTGAGGATCACATCATTCAGGTGGGATTTACATTACATATATCTGTCGGTCCTTATCTTTAGCTACCTTTATCTATCATTATCTTTAGCTACCTCTATCTATCATTATCTTTAGCTACCTCTATCTATCATTATCTTTAGCTACCTCTATCTATCATTATCGTTAGCTATCTCTTTCTAAATTATCTTTAACTTTAGCTATTTATCTTCATAACTTTCTCTGTCTCTATATCTCTTTTCTCTCTCTCTCTTTTTTCTATCTGTCTATTCAACTACCTCGTACTTACATTCTTGTTTGTGGGAAAACGCCATACGGCTAACATTTATGCTAGCCTAGTAGTTCTGTCTATCTAAGATAACTAGCAAAAAGCGCACCATAACAATTGAATAAAATGTCTGACTTTTCACTTTTTCATCCCTTAACTGAGAACCATTAGCACATTTAGTTAAATTACTAATATTTGATTAATTCATTACTATTTAGCCACATTAGCGGTACCTACCAATGGTCTAATGGTTTATTAGCTGTTTACTGCTTTAAAAATAACTGTTTCAGTAATTGTTTATTAGCAATGTATGATGAGCTCATAAAATAATAACGTAGCTTCTAGTAATTATTACTATGTATTTATTAAGGGCTTAATTCTTGTTAGTAATTGATTTATTAACTATTCATTGACTGTGATTATTAAATAAAAATAAAACTATTTCTTGGTAAAACATTACACATTTTCTATGAATTGTGATTAATGTTATAAGTATATTAGGTTCTTATAGCCTAATCAATGTGTGGGTCATTTTTTGGAGGGACCCTAATTGTAAAATAATAAATATTTCAGTTTTAATTAACTAATTACTAATAAACCTTTGTTATTATTAATAAACCTTTGTCATAATGAACCTTTGTTAACAATGCCTTTTAATGTACATTTTTAAGTGGTCACATCTTTGATAACTATTTTGCTTAATGCTTTATTGGCCATTTATTTATATATCAAGAAATTTTAGGCCTTTTTAGTATCAATGTCATTGATACTAGCTTGTTGTTTAATTTTGATTTGACCATTTTTAACTTTGCCAGTAAGTTAACATCCAATAATCACAGAGATGTTAGCAGGAAAGTGTTCGTCAATGCTGTGACTCTAATCTCTCTGTGGTTGTGACCCAGTATGTGAACCCTGCCTTTGAGAGGATGATGGGATACCACAGGGGGGAGTTGATCGGAAAAGAACTGACTGAGCTTCCCAAGAGCGACAAGAACAGAGCCGATCTACTCGATACAATCAACACCTGCATCAAAAAGGGCAAAGTGAGTTTTGGATCCATCTGTCAATCCGTTGCTGTTGAGCTTGTAAACCCAGGAGGGTTTTTAATCAGCCTGCTCGCTCTGTCGTGTCTGAAGGAATGGCAAGGCATTTACTTTGCCAGGAAGAAGTCAGGCGACAGCATTCAGCAGCAAGTGAAGATACTGCCTGTCATCGGCCAGGGAGGGTGAGCTACATCTACTCAATCCAAGAATAGCTTCTGCAGCTTAACAAGAAATTTGAAAATCTGACAGATTCCTTCTGCCAACAGAAAAATACGACATTTCGTAGCCATCAAGCGAGTTCATACCGACAACAATAATCAGGTGATTACACTTTTTTCCTCTTAGTTTTCTACACATCCTTCATACGGCTATAGGTTTTAGAGATTTAAGCTGCTATGTTGGGTATCCAGACTTTCATACACCAGAAAGTTGGATTAACAGACTTTATTTAGCCTTTTCAGCTTAGGTTTGGAGATAGAAAGAGTTACAATGATGTACAAAGTAAGTCTATTAATTATTGGTTTCTGCTTTATGAGTACCACTCAACTGGGTTACACAACTTCAGGAAAAATGCTCATTCTTCTGCTGTCGTATGTCCAGAGAAAAATTGAGTTCCAGAAAAAAGATGTTACTTCTGACTTTAGACACAACAAGGCATGACTACTGCCAGACCTGTAGAGTCAAGAAATCTCTCAAGTCAAGAAGTAGACAGCTAAACTTAAAGATCTCAAATACATCATGGTCCAATCTAAAAACTCTTAAGAACAGATGAAAAGCAAGTCTATTAATAACTATTAATCTGGAAAATGTTACTGTTATTTCTAATGTTTTTTTGGACTCCAGTGAACCACAGTGGCAGTCATTATCCACAACGAGAGGAAATAGGACAGGAGTGAACATTCCCAGGACTTTATCAGCCGAACAAAATTACTCCAGGAGTGCATCAAAAACTCACCCATTAGGTCACAATGGAATGGCATCTGAGGAGGCATTGAATTATCTGTCACTGATTCAACAATAGGAAAGAAACCAGAGAAAAGAGTTCCAAGGGAAAAAAACGCTACAGACCAAAAACAAGTCAAAGCCTCGTCTCACCTTAAGACTTTTTGAGAAAATATTCTGCAAATTCATGAGACAAAAGTGTAGACTTAATGTTTGTGGCAGCTTACAGAACTGAAATATCTGAAAGTAAATCAACAAATCAAAACAGAAGAAAGGGGACCAATATTCTTTCACTGCATGGCAAAAAGTTCTCTGGTTTATATTGTTTGAAATGCTAATTTTAGTTAGCGCTTGAAATTAAACCCAAATTGTCAAGTTTAAATACAAAATCCCGGGAAGGGGTGGAGGGGGGGGGGGGGACCCGACATGCTCCCAGGACCACAGAGCCCCAAGCGACTACCATGAAGCAGACGTGTTGCTGCCTTCAGCTGAGCTGCAGGCCAATACCATCAGACCATGCTAAGCTACAGCTAAGCACCACTATCTCCCTCTAAGGCCCACCAAGGCTAGAAACCAGGTGCCAAGGCTATTTATACAACAGCTTTAGTTCATCATTCTGTTTCATGTACAAGGTGAGTCGGCGGCTCGCCAAAGCCAAATGATTACAAACTGTTCCAGCTTTTTGGGTAATAAACATTCTTAGACACGGCAGCAGCTGATCCTAACCTTGAACTGTTTGTCTCTTACAAAATGTATTTAACTTCAAATTTGATTCAAATAATCTCCGTTTTTTTTTAGCAATAGCAACATATTTTCTAAATTTTCCACCTGAAAATTTCAATTAAAATCCTTTACATTCATAGACACATGTTGATAATTACATAACTGTGCCTGTTTGTTTGTTCGTGCTGTGCAGAGGTACAGTGAGTCACTGGGTGAGGAAAATCTTCCATAACCAGATTAGAGAGGCCTTGCACATCCATAACTACATAACCTTGGCGTGACAAACACGGCGTACCGAACAAACTGTCAGCCGCATGCGTGAGCTACAAGTTTGAACATAGAAGGAGTAATCCCAATTAATCTCTTTCAATGGCATTGAAACGACAAGAGAATCGCTGAGCAGCTGGAATTATGGGACACATACACAATAACATTGTGACCACCGCAGTTAGGACTAGCTTAGGTACTGGCAATGAGGCAAGTTTGATCGAAAACAACACTCTTAATCTGCCTGGTGATGTGGAGAAAGAGTTGAACTCTGGTTTATCGCTTTCTGTCAGGTCCTCAAAATGAACAAGGAAGACAGATGCAGCGGGGACCATTCTCATTCAGGTAACTCATTACTGTGTTTTCATTCTTGTTTATATGGACAGAAGCTTTTTACCAACCTGAAATGTAAGGTTGTGATTTGTTCTACATTACACTAAAAGGCAGACGAATAAAGCTGTTTTAGGATAATAAACCTGAGTTTAAATCTGCTCCTTACTCTTAAACTAGACACAGAGCAGGATCTGTGCAGAAGGCCTGAAGTGCAAATCAACAAATCACCAAATGCAACTACAGATTTAAAAACACAACATTAGCTAAGCATAATTACAATGTAAAAAAAAAACACTTAATTTTTTGACAATTTTGGAGTTTTTGACAATTCAAAAGTGGAAAACTGTTGATTCTTGGTTCTCAGAAAATGTTCAGAAGTCTTCTGAAATAATTTTGAGGGTAATCTCAAAAATGTCAGTTTTTCTAGCAAATTGTCAACTCTTATGTCTCAGACATTTCCTCGTTTTTTCTTGAACATTTCTGAGATTAATCTAAAAAGTGTTTTAGTTTTTTGGCAGAAATGTACTCCTTTTTCCTTTTTCCATCTACAATAGCCTTAATCCGCTGTCATATTTATCAAGTAGACTGTTTCAAGTAAGAAAAAAAAAACATTTATCTTTTGAACCTTATGGGTGGGACTGTTTCTGTATGTACTTGGTCCAATCTGCTTTGTGAATCCAGTGCAGAAATGAATTAAATAGTGGCAGTAAAACAGTTGCAAAAAATAGTTATATTTGAAGTCACGTATAACATTTGAAACTGCAGATGTAAAGAGTAACTAAAAGAAAACGACATTATCGATTACAATTTTTTTAGTCTCGACTAACATTTCTATTAATGAAACAGCCGCAATACGTCTCTATCTGCATTTAACGTCTTCTCTTCCTGTACAGAGTGCCATTCACTGCGACACAGGGACAGACGGAAAGATTCAATCGATGCCAGATCGGTTGGTTCCCGTGGCAGCGACGGTAGGTCTGCTCAGAGCTTTCCATTTCACCGAACAGAGCTGCACCGGTCCTGCTGTGTGAAGAAGAAAACAACAGGGGCTCAGAGAGAGTTCAACACAAAAGGAATAAAATAGAAACAGGAATAAGAAAGAAAGAGCGGGGGATAATTGGAGATGGAAAGTCAGAGTGTGAGTCAGACGGTGTTATGGTTGGTACTTGAAGCTGCAGAGATCCTAAAGGGAGATGTCGTAGGCTGATGACATCTGCACTCCCACTCCTTAACCCTCTTTGACGCAGCTGCTGCTATTTTCAGAGATCTCTGCTGAATGCAGCTCTCCTCTGCCTACCTATTTTTCTTTCATTCAAATCCTAAATTATTCCTCTATTAGGTAGAATAGTGTCATGACTACTGCGGCCTAAAATTACTGATTATGCGGCACCTTTTTTAAAAAGATACAACATATTATGTGTGTATGTGTACATCTAAGTGTTTGCGATTTCTGAATCCTCTAACTTTTGGTGTTGATCTTTGAACACATGCCAGCAAAGACATTCATAGACTTGTTCATAGCGAGTTTTCACTCTGCTAACAGTTACGGCTTCTTCGTTACAGCTCCTAGTTTACAGAACCGGAGATATTCTTCTGTTGCAAGAATCCATTCGATGACAATTGAGGCTCCCATCACTAAGGTACATCCTTCCCCATTTACTCCTTCATGTCTGTTTGAATCGTGAAGAAATATTTATTTCTGAATTTCTTTATGTGTACCGTTTTGTGGAACACTCCATGAGGTGGAAAATTTTCTTTGCCAGAAACAATTTAAGCAACAGATTATTTTCCATCAAAGACTTTAAAGCAGGGGTGTCCAAAGTGTGGTGAGAGGGCCATTTGCGGCACGCTGAAATTTGTTTCCCGGTCCCCAAACACAGTTCTCGAATGGAGCAGATGGACACTGCTTGTCTTTTAAGGCAACATGTTCACAGACACAAGATCTTGTTTAATTAATAATAATTTAAAAAAATATTTAAAATGTGGCTGTTAAATGTGAACAAATTTCAAACCAGCTGGGTTTCTATTACAAATGTGTGCAAATTGTCAAAAACAATGTAATTTTTGAATTGCAGTGTTTCCATCAAATAAGAAATGCAATTAAAATCACGCGTATTACAGTGCTATTATCAATATATTACTTGAAAATGGTTTCAAAAGAACAATATTATCATTTATCGCGATAATTACCGGCACAATTTATCACGCGGTGAAATTTATCATGACACAAACCTCACACAGATTCAGTTCAAATAAAGCTGCTGGATGGATCACATCGTGCTGCATCTAGTAACATAATATCTGTGTTTCACATTGTCCCGCCACTACAGGGCCTACAATGCCGTTATGGACTCAAAAAGAACTTTCTTTGGCTGTTTTTGTTTTTTTTCTCTTTTTGTTTTGTTTTTGCTTTCTCCAGTACAGACATTGCAGCGCGTCACATGCAGACCTCCGTGGCACACGCATAAAGAGTCGCTCTGTTATCGTGTGTAATGCCTGTGGTGTCATGATCCGTGGTTCTATGTGTTTATTTTCTAGTTTCTGTGTGATTCTGTTCCCTGTTGGTCCTGTCTCTGCGTCTTTCCCCGTTGATTGTCTCCCAGGTGTGTCTCGTTCCCGTGATTGCCCCGTGTGTATTTAGTCTCCCCTGTTGTCTGTATTCTTCGTCGGGTCCTTGTCTATCGCTTGTCATAGTTTGTCTACTGAATGTCTATTCCTTGTTGGTTGATGTCACCTTCTCCGTGCTATCAGTTTCCTCGTGCTGTCTCCCTGTTGTTCCTTTTGAGAAGTCCTTATCATTAAATTCATCATTTACCGCTACATCCTGGGTCCTGCCTGCGTCTTCACTCACCGGTAAACACCGCTCCCTGACAGAAGGACCCGACCACGACCACTAACGGTGAGGAACGCTACCTTTCATCATGGACCCAGCAGACCGTCGTTCCCTGTTTAGGGAGATCAGGAGATACGACGAGGAATGTAAGAAACCATATTCTCCGTTCACCCGCCTCAACGCCGCCATTCGGATGGTGATCCACCTAGACAGGTGGATCCAGCTCCTTCCTGGGTTGGGCTTGGAGGATTTTTACCAGGAGGTAAAACGGGAGCTGGAGACGGTAAAGGCTGTGCTGGCAGCGAGACCCAAGCCAGCTCCGTCTCTTCGCCCAGCCTACCCGTCTCCAGCCGCCACAGCCTGGTCACCCTGTCCTGCACCCGCTGCCGGCGTGCAGCTCCCCGAGCTTCCTGCACCCACTGCCGGCGTGCAGCTCCCCGAGTTTCCTGCGCCCGCTGCCGACGACCGGATGAGTCCCTGGTGGGGGACTCGTATGGCGATCTGCCCACCAGGTGTCGGGCCACGGCGATACCATCGCTCTGAGCCGCCGGAGGTCCCGGCCCCGGGGCATCGACGTCGCCGCCGCCCTCGACCACCGGAGTTTCCCGTGCCCGCTGCCGGTGAGCAGCCGCCAGAGTCCCCTAGTGTCCCTCCAGAGTCCCCTAGTGTCCCTCCAGAGTCCCCTAGTGTCCCTCCAGAGTCCCCTAGTGTCCCTCCAGAGTCCCCTAGTGTCCCTCCAGAGTCCCCTAGTGTCCCTCCAGAGTCCCCTAGTGTCCCTCCAGAGTCCCCTAGTGTCCCTCCAGAGTCCCCTAGTGTCCCTCCAGAGGCCCCTAGTGTCCCTCCAGAGTCCCCTAGTGTCCCTCCAGAGTCCCTAGTGTCCCTCCAGAGTCCCCTAGTGTCCTCCAGAGTCCCCTAGTGTCCCTCCAGAGTCCCCTAGTGTCCCTCCAGAGTCCCCTAGTGTCCCTCCAGAGTCCCCTAGTGTCCCTCCAGAGCATCCTAGCGTCCTTCTCGAGTCCCCTAGCGTCCTTCCCGAGTCCCCTAGCGCCCTTCCAGAGTCCCCTAGCGTCCTCCCAGAGCTTCCTAGCGTCCTTCCCGAGTTCCCTAGTGTCCTTCCCGAGCTCCCAGCGCTCCAGCGCCCGCAGCAGCCGGCGCTCCGCCAGAGCTCCCAGCTCCAGAGCTCCCAGCGCCCGCAGCAGCCGGCGCTCCGCCAGAGCTCCCAGCGCCCGCAGCAGATGGCGCTCCGCCAGAGCTCCCAGCGCCCGGAGCAGCCGGCGCTCCGCCTGAGCTCTCCGAGTCCGCTGCCGGTGAGCAGCTCCCCGGTGAACCTCCCGAGAATCCAGCCGGCCGTCCTGCCGGTTCCACAGCCTCGGCTCCGCCCGAGCTCCCAGCGCCTGCAGCAGCCGGCGCTCCGCCAGAGCTCCCTGAGTCCGCTGCCGGTGCGCAGCTCCCCGGCGCTCCGCCCGAGACTCCGCCCGGCCGTCCTGCCGGTTTCCCGGCCTCTGCTCCGCCCGGCCGTCCTGCCGGTTTCCCGGCCTCTGCTCCGCCCGGCCGTCCTGCCGGTTTCCCGGCCTCTGCTCCGCCCGGCCGTCCTGCCGGTTCCCCGGCCTCTGCTCCGCCCGAGCCCACGGCCTCTGCTCCGCCCGAGCCCACGGCCTCTGCTCCGCCCGAGCCCACGGTCTCTGCTCCGCCCGGACCCCAGTCTCCAGCGCCTGCAGCAGCCGGCGCTCCGACCGGCCCACCGCGGCACAAGCTCCGCCTCCAGCGTCGCCGCCCACCGCGGCTCAAGCTCCGCCTCCTGCGTCGCCGCCCACCGCGGCTCAAGCTCCGCCTCCAGCGTCGCCGCCCACCGCGGCTCAAGCTCCGCCTCCTGCGTCGCCGCCCACCGCGGCTCAAGCTCCGCCTCCTGCGTCGCCGCCCACCGCGGCTCAAGCTCCGCCTCCTGCGTCGCCGCCCACCGCGGCTCAAGCTCCGCCTCCTGCGTCGCCGCCCACCGCGGCTCAAGCTCCGCCTCCTGCGTCGCCGCCCGCCGGACCTCCCACGAGAGGTCTGCCTCCTGTGCCGTGGTCGGCCCCCGGAGGGTTTTGCGGTGCTTATTTCGTTTTGGATTTGTTTTTTGTTTTTCTGGACTCTGGCCCTCCTACCGTCGCCCCTCGCCCACCCTGTTGGGATCTGGTTTTTGTTTCTGGACTCTGGCCCTCCTGCCGTCGCCCCTCCGCCCACCCTGTTGGTTGTTTTTTGTTTTTTGGACTCTTTTTGTTGGGCGCCTGGTAGTCGCCCCTTGAGGAGGGGGTACTGTCATGATCCGTGGTTCTATGTGTTTATTTTCTAGTTTCTGTGTGATTCTGTTCCCTGTTGGTCCTGTCTCTGCGTCTTTCCCCGTTGATTGTCTCCCAGGTGTGTCTCGTTCCCGTGATTGCCCCGTGTGTATTTAGTCTCCCCTGTTGTCTGTATTCTAGGTCGGGTCCTTGTCTATCGCTTGTCATAGTTGTCTACTGAATGTCTATTCCTTGTTGGTTGATGTCACCTTCTCCGTGCTATCAGTTTCCTCGTGCTGTCTCCCTGTTGTTCCTTTTGAGAAGTCCTTATCATTAAATTCATCATTTACCGCTACATCCTGGGTCCTGCCTGCGTCTTCACTCACCGGTGTTGCATGTTGGTGTGCAGGTAATAAACATCATCAACGCGGCCCAGGAGAGCAGCCCGGTAACGGTCGCCGAGGCTCTGGACCGCGTGCTGGAGATCCTGAGGACCACCGAGCTCTACTCCCCCCAGCTGGCCTCCAAAGATGACGACCCCCACACCAACGACCTGGTCGGGGGGCTCATGACCGTAAGAAGCAGCAACATATCAAACCCTCCTCAAACTAAAACCTCCGATTTTTTTCAAACCAGATCCAATTTTAATCAAATTTTGTTTTCTTATTATTATTATTATTATTATTATTATTATTATTATTATGAAGGTTAGGCTACTAAAATGTATGCTTAGGTACAAGGATATAGTTATAATATTAGCAGAATAAAGATGTAATTTTACCACAAGAAGGTCTTAAAATTAAGAGAAAGTCATTTTAATGAGGATAAAGTTTTTAGGTTCTCCAGCTTTATTTATAAAACACTTTAAAAGCAACACTTTTAACAAATATGATATGGTGTACGGTTTAGCAGACAGTATTTGTATTTTTTTTATTTGTTTATTTGTATCAGAATGCAAATTCAGGCTGCTGACAATGTGTGTTTTATAACTGAACTATTGCTTAAAACGATGTAAAATAACATAAACATTTTCTGGGTAATATCAAAAGATTTAGTGTTTTTTTTCTTCATCCTCTTCAGGACGGGCTGCGGAGACTCTCTGGGAATGAATATGTTTTCAGTAAAAGTAAGTTTCAAAACATCACTAAACACCAAAAGGAATTCAAACAAATCTCTTACATGTTCTGTAATCTTTTATATTCTTCTGAGTGTTTTGCTAACATTAGAATAAAATTTTATTTCTGGGAACTTTTTTCAAATACTGCATTTGTGGTAGCAGGTAGCTTTCAATGTAAATGAAAAACAATAACTTTAAACTAAAAATAGCAATACTAGTGTGAAAGACTGTTAAGGCTATCATCTTTCAATTTAAAAAAAAAGTAACATTTTTTAAAATAATTTTTGGCCAAACTTCCCTGTTATATAGGGAAGCTTGGCGTTCATTATTAAGATCAGTGAACCATCCAGGTTCTGGTTTCCCTCTTTTACATTCTAACAGTGTGTAATCTTCAATGGTGTGTGTCTGCAGTGTGTTCAGGTTGTTGTGTCCATGTGCTAGATATGAGCCAGAGCCAGCTGGCCATCCCGGTAACGCTGAGCGACGTTCCTCCGTCCATCGCCGAGATGCTGAACGACGAGGAGCGCTGGGAGTTCAACATCCTGGACCTGGAGGCAGCTACGCATAAAAGGTACCGGTATCACCATCATGTCTGTGCTTACTGTTTAATAAATGAAACGAGAAACATGAGCTTGTTTTAAGTCAATAACACTGATGAAAGAGTACTGGTTTAATTGGCAGATTATTTCACTAATAGAATGGAAAAAATGTCTTAAGTGAACAAATCTTCCAGTGGAACTGGAGATTTTAAAATGCGAGTAAAAGAAGCCGGAACACAGAAACCTAAAACACTTCTCTCATGTTGTGCCTGCTTTGGTGTTTGCTCCGCTGCAGACCGCTCACTTACCTCGGCTTGAAGATTTTCACCAGTTTCGGAGTGTGTGACTTCCTGAACTGCTCCGAGGCGACGCTGCGCTCCTGGCTGCAGCTCATGGAGGCCAACTATCACTCCTCCAACTCCTACCACAACTCCACGCATGCTGCAGACGTCCTGCACGCCACGGCCTACTTCCTGCGCAAGGAGAGAGTCAAGGTAACAGATCACAGATTGGGCAGCTTGAATTTTTGAAAGGGTTTCCAGGCAAAAATTGCCATTTTATAGCACAGTCAACCTACTTTATTTGCTATAAAACTGCTTTTTACATTAAATAATACTTAAAAGAAATTTGAGTGATTTAATGCCTTGAAATTGGACCTGTTTCTTTAAGAAACTCCTGCACTTTTTGAAGCTCTGCCTTCAAGAAGTCATCACAACTTTGTTCCACTATTAACAACAGTTTTACCAGCATTGCACTGAGAAGTAGCTTTTATAATGAGCTCAGCGGTTCCGCCAGGTGTTTGCTAATTGCTGCTGGCTAGTCTGAAGGAGCTGAGTGGAGGAGTAAAAGCGAAGAGCTACTTTATCAGGCGGAAGATTGGGAACTGCAGCTCTGAGGAGGAACTGCATCTCAAAGGCGGAGCCAAGTCCAACCAGGGATTTCTTCCCTGTGTAAAACCCACCTAAGTTTTACACAGCTGAATGGTTGCTATGACGATTAAAGGATTTCTGAAACATGCATTAAAGAGTCAAAGCAACACCCTAGGTGTGTTTTTTGTGAGGGAATAACTTTATAACATGATGTAAAGCTAAAGAAAAGTTGATTTCACATAATTTTGCCCCATTATAAACAAATAAATTTCATCCTGACATTTTTCTCCTAAAAAAATTCTGTGGGTCCAAATTCAGTCTCAAGACTCGTCTCGCTTGCCAGGTTTTTGCTCTCGTGCTCTCCCGCTAGCTCAGCATAATTCACCATCGTCCTCTGGCCTCAGGCAGGACTCATGAATTAATTTTCTCAGGAAACAAAAAAAACTCTTAGAAAAATCTGAGCTTCTTGGAAAATACAGAGATCAGCGCCGTGTCTGGCCTTTTGCGTTGTTGTGGCGGGAACATTTTCTGAGAACTGGGATTTCTTCCCTGGGTGAACTTTCAGCTCTTGGCAGAAAGTTCTGTTGCCATTTCACAATTATTGTGTATGATGTGTTGTCCCGTGATATAAATTCACATTCTCTGAGAACAGAAGCTTGTACTTGTAATGTGACAAAATGTGAAAATGTTTAAGGGGTTTGAATACATGCATGTTGAAAAACAGCGTGGAAAATAACACTGTATTTTTAGCCTTCATAGCATATTAAAAGGTATTTTTGTACCAAGTTTTGTCAGACAGAACCACATTCTAGATAAATAAATATCAGTGACACGTTAGAAATGAGAAATTATTGCATCCCTCTTTTCTTTCGAATTTCCAAGAAAGACGGCAAAGATGCATTTTGCTAACATTAGCTCTGTAGCTAACAGACTTTTCAAACAAAAAAACAACCAAACCTGCAACAACTGCTAATGTTAAGCGATAGTGGGTTATCTCAGAATTTGATTTCCACATTTATAAAGTTTCGTCCAGCTATACTGACGTCTCCGTTCGGTCTCTGCTGCCTCTTCAGAGCAGCCTGGACCAGCTGGACGAGGTGGCGGCGCTGATAGCCGCCACGGTCCACGACGTGGACCACCCGGGTCGGACCAACTCCTTCCTGTGCAACGCGGGCAGCGAGCTGGCCATCCTCTACAACGACACGGCCGTGCTGGAGAGCCACCACGCCGCGCTCGCCTTCCAGCTCACCGTCCGCGACGGCAAGAGCAACGTCTTTAAGAACATCGACAGGTCGGTGAGAGGAGGGTTGGACAGTGGTGGCTGACAAACCATGAAAACCAATGTGTTAAAAGAAAGAAAATGTTTATAATGTGTCTCTCTGCACTTTTTAAATTGGGGATGAATAAAGTTTTACTGAACTGAATTGAATGCGGTAACATTTTTACTCAAACGCAGACCTGGGGGCACACAAGTCCGTACTTAACTAATTGATAAACATCACTAAATTCAGCAAAATTTGTGAGGAAAGAATTATTTCGATCTCATTCTAGTCTTGGGTAATAGAAAAGGAAACAAACATCAGTCAAATAATAATAATAGTAAATGTAAATGGTATTCCTTTAATAACACAATTATTATGTTTTGGATCTGAAAAAAAATTACAAATCCATTTTGCTCATCTATTTGTCTCACTAAAATATTGCATTGATTGTTTATTGTTGAGCAGCTAAAAAAAAGCTAAATTTTATGGGGTTTTAATTAAACAAAAATAGTGGCCTTTAAAGTTTGGACGTCTTTAATATGTTATTTCAAGCATAAGCACCACCTACTACAGCTCTTCTACTGCTGACTGTGGCTATAAATATATCTCACAGCACATTTCATGCTAATGTGACTAAACACTTGAATCGTGATGTTTTATGGTTGTTGCTATGTGACGTAAATGCTAGTCAGCAGAAGTCAGTGGACTAACAGCGTGTAACTCTGGATGAGTGGTAAGAAGAAAACCGATGTTGAAAGAAAGCCTTCTGCTCAGCGAGAGCTGAAGGCTCTGAACTATTGCTAAAAACGCTGTGTGTGACAGGAACAAAAAGAAAAGAAAATGTGT
Source organism: Poecilia reticulata (assembly GCF_904066995.2). NCBI lineage: Eukaryota > Metazoa > Chordata > Actinopteri > Cyprinodontiformes > Poeciliidae > Poecilia > Poecilia reticulata. The sequence goes on from NC_088841.1 coordinate 5,510,322, forward strand.
TAAAATAAAAGTTAAAGTTTTCCATCAGCAGCACAGTGGGGAAGAGTGGATTGGTTGTCACACTTATTACTTTCTTCTACATTTCAAAAATTGCAATGCTTAGTCAGTGTGACCTTATTTATGCACCACTTTTAATGAAAATATAATTGTTAGTTCTTAAAAAATAACTTTCAATATACAATATTTAATTTAATATCTTAGCTGGGGGAAAAAACACTATAGAAGCAGCAATATCTCTTTTTTCATGAACTTATAAAACATATCCCAACTTGTCAAAAAATGAGTTGGTTCTAAAAACAGAATCATGTCTACCACAGAACAGAATATGGCCTAAATAAATCTATATTGTTTTATTTACGCTCTTTTTTCATTTTCAGTTAAGGAGTTTTTTTTTTTTCATTGTACAAATGGCTGCCATTTGTTTCACATGTGACAGTCAACCCCATCAGTGATTGTTAGCTAGTAGTTACAAGCAAGCCAATGCTACAGTCCAGCAAAGAAAAAAGCTGTTTTACAGAAAAGCTCTGCTTTTCCACCTTCAAATGAGTAGAAAGGCAGATGTTTAATTCTAAGTCCATTGATTAAAGACAACACAGAAAAAGCTATTTTGGACAATCAGACACAAACATCTTGTAACATCTCATTCTGAGGGATTTAGCGACCCATTCTCCCTTTGGTGTTTTAGCTGTCCGCTGACCCTCCTCTCACTCTGTCTCCACACGCTCTCGCTGCCATCAGGAATCAGTTCCGAACGCTGCGCCAGGCCATCATCGACATGGTGCTCGCCACTGAGATGACCCGCCACTTTGAGCACGTCAGCAAGTTCGTCAACAGCATCAACAAGCCAATGGCCGCCATCGAAGAAACCAGCACCAGTGTAAGCTTCAGCAGGTGTCGTTTTGATCTTCTGGGCCAGAAATGGTGGCTTTTTTAACTTAAACAAGATATGATAACAAACACTGGTGATTTTTAATATGCGCTATAGTCGGGGCGGTTACCCAGGGCGGCATCACAAAAGGGCGTGGCAACCAAGAACTAGAAAATACAATGTGCCGTCTAGGACAATTGCTACGTTACTGTACTGTTTGAGCTTTGTCCCAGTTTGAATGAAAGCTGATATCATTAAAAGTAATTTATAAATCAGTTGTATTCAGATTTAAATCAATTATAACCTCATACACGGTTTCTGCTGATTTCTGCAGCGACAGTGATCGGTTCTGCTGCTCCTCAGATTGGCCTGTAAAGTAGCATCGCCTTAAACCAGTTTGGTCTTAATTTAATACATATCTGGCCAAGTTTATTGTCAAATTTAATCACAGTATTACATGGTGAAAACATTTTTTTCATTCATCTTCACTGTCAGGATTTATTCTGCATTCTTGCTCTCCTAATTATCAGAAAAGTGTTGCGATAACAATTTAGATTTTTCCGATCAATTTCATTACGAATGAAGTGGCAGGAGATCGGTGTAAATTGTGTGAAAAGCAATAAAAGAAACCCGGAAAGATCCTTTCTGTGTGAGTCAGAAGAGGAAAACGCTGAGAATGAATCACAAAACAGTCGCTGCCGTGTTAGCTCTGTAACCCGGTTTGTTGTTCTGACTCTGCATCACACGAAAATTGAGAGTGCTGGTTCACAGGCGGATGTGTTGCAGACTGCAGGATGTAAAACAAGTTGTGGAGCTGCTGCTGGTAGCACATGTATTTTATTTCCTGAGTCAAGTTCACATGAAAGGCTGCAGCTTGAAAACCAATTTGGAAGATTTGTCACGTTGATCCTGGGAGACACGTTTCCATGGTACCTTACCAAATGTTTACTGAACAATTTAGTGATTTTTTTTTTTTTTTAAATGTACAAGCAGCAGAACTCAAAGCAGTATTCCAGAGGAGGCTGGGAAGCAGCTGTAGTTCATAACAAGGTGCACATCATCCATGGATGTACTGCAGACAATAATACTGGTATTTATTTCAAAGCAGTATTTTTCTCTTTTAAAATCTAAAAGCTTTGTTAGCTTCATTTTGTGGCTCACCTCCCAGGGCTGCGTGGTCTTAGGGGCACCATAAGTAAACAAACTTATCTGTCACAGGCGCCACAAACTGGTTTTTAAACTGGTTTTAATTAATTATTTTTGATGGAGATGGGGCACAGAAGGAGGGGCTTATTTCAGCAAACAGCCACCAGTTAGATGTAGCAAACACCAAACTGTGCAAACTGGCTGCGTTTCCATTACAAATGTGCTCAATACTTTGTTGGAATTCCACTAAAAAAACCCACAATTTTCCAATTGCGGCGTTTCTATTAAAAAAGAAATGCATGAATAAAATCAAAAGTGAGTAAATTTGTTCACATTATAAGTCGTGAACAAATTATTTGTTGCAACTTCCTGTCGTCTTTTCCGCCATTTCTGCCAGTAGTAACATCTGGTTGTTGATCACATGATCCATGCGATACAAAAACCGTTTCCAGGTTTACGAAATATATTAATTTTGATACGGACGAAAAACCACTTCATCTCAGCGCAATAACTTTATCATAAAATTTGAGGGTATTTTTTCGAAATTGCCGTTTTTCCATTAAGCAAATTCATTTTCATAACTTCAAATTGTGCAATTATGTGGCCAACGGAAACACAGCTACTGCGTCTTTGTGCTCCCAGGATTAGCCGTTGTCTACGTTAGCATGTTAGCAGATCTGAGTCACTGACGTTTCTGTCAATAACGTCGCTTATTTCTGTGTGATGCATCCAACAGAGCACCAACAGCGACTGCGAGGGCCAGAGCAACATCAGAAACTCTCCAGAGAACCGCCTGCTGATAAAGCGGATGCTAATCAAGTGTGCAGATGTGGCGAACCCCTGCAGGCCTCTGGAGCTCTGCATCGAGTGGGCGGGCCGGATCTCAGAGGAGTACTTCGCCCAGGTGGGAGGAGAGGGGGGGGGGAGGAGGGGGGGGTGAAAGGGAGACAGCCTTTTGTTCCTCATCACCACTTTGGTTGTTTTACTTTGAAGCGACTGAATTGGTTTTTGTCTTTGCTCGCAGACGGATGAGGAGAAGCGACAAGGGCTGCCCGTGGTGATGCCCGTGTTTGACAGAAACACCTGCAGTGTGCCCAAATCTCAGATCTCCTTCATAGACTACTTCATCACAGATATGTTTGACGCCTGGGACGGTAAGAGCAACATTTCCCGCACCGCTGTGGGTATTTTATTAAATGTATTTTTACATACATAGGGAGTTTATTTATTAAAACAGGCCTCTGTGTTCCTAAAAACTGAAAGTCAGATCAATGCAACAGCTTTCCAAGAAATAAAGTTCTCCCTGTTCTGGAGAAAATCAGCTTCATGGCTCTTCCTCACATGTTCCAGCTGTTTCCCCGAAGACCATCGGTTCCATTCTCATGCGTTTAAAAACGCTTTGTTCTTGTTTTCCTCTTGATGCTCCTATTATGGCCGCGCTGCCTCCAGCAAATGTTTAGCAGATTTACTATGAAATAAGAACTGATTCTGCTCATGGACTGGTTTAAGGTGTCAAAGTTTAAAACAATTACATTTTTTTTAGTAGAGAAACACTTTCCCTCTCCCACCTGTTGCTATGGGCTGCCAGTCCATTTTAGCTGAATGAGGCAAGTTCTCACCAAAAATCTCCCTTTTACTAAAATATTTGCTGTTTGGAAATGTTTAAAATGTAAAAAACTAACAAACTGAGATAAATGTGGCTTCTAAAGCAGCTACTCTTTAACTTTCCTTTAAGGTGACGCTATTTTGAATCTCCAAGGGTAAATGAACAGAATACCAGTGGAAACATGGAAAAGCTGGACAAACATATCAACAAGTAGCATTTGTTTTACTGGCATAAAAAGACTGTCCAGTGATTATTGAGAAAGGTAGAAGTAATTTCCAACATGTTATTTTTAATAAAGTGTAAATGATTTTTTTCCCCTAAATTGATGCTACTTTTCAATAGCTGAATTTAGTTTAACATGTCATTTATTTAACCAGGGAAAAACTAAACTCTTTTCCGGCAGATGGATTTTGCGCTAAACTTTGCGCTATTTAAATTTGGATGGCTTTATGGTGAAACAAAAAGAAATTTGAAGTCATATTTTAATGGAAACAGAACTCGTCTGAGCTCGACCTCCGAACTACAGTCCAGACAGAATGACTGAAACCAACCCGTCAGCGCTAAAAAGAATTAGAAAGGAAATAGATTCCTTATATTAGCTCCTTATTCCTACTAAAGTTCCCTGTTCCTACGAACCCCGAGAGGAAAGCTGTTTACTGTCAGCGCGGCTCTGATGTCACGGAAAGACTTCTAATGCTAGTGGGAGAAACTGGGAGAGTGTCACAGGATGGGGGTGAGTTGGGGGGTAGTTGGGAAAGTTCTAACTGGGTTGCGGGGAATCCGGTTCACACATAAACACAAGGCGCATACGACCCACCGGGGTCGCTGTCGGTTCATGTCAGGGGTCACAGATGCAGCGCGGGCCATCAGTGAGCCGGAAGCCAGGATGTAAACAAGCGAGCGAGAGAGCACTGGGAACGTACACACAGTGGAGCGAAAGGAGGGAGAGACACAGACACCTCTGAGCCCGTCAGCCCCTAACTGTGGGACGCACATCACGTTAGCCACCACGCATGAGCCATTTCAGACCAGCAAGGGTATTTGTAGTTAAGTGTTATCATCTAATCCTTTTAGAAACATTTTTTGTTGGATGTGTAGTACATAAAATCTGTGTGAAATGAGAGCAAAGTCACAGACCTGGGTCACATTTTAGTTAACCACATATCCACTGGTGACACCAGAAGCCTAGAAGTACTGACTCATCCCTCAAAGCTGCAGTATGTAGCTTTTATAAACAATGTTTTTTTTTGTTGTTTTTTTTACTTGCTTGTTGAAACGATGGTGTGGCAGCATGGTGTGACACAGATAAACCGTGAAAAAGTCCAGCTCCTCTTCCTTCTCCCAGTGCTAACTAGAAACAACCAATCAGAGGCAAGTGGCGGGTCTTAGCGCTGCCAATCACAATTTCACGTGGCACGTTTTATCCCCCTTTCCCTCTTCCTTTGCTCTCTGCTACTGCTACAGCTTTCCTCCATTGGTGTAGTTTGTGGTGAATGCTAAGGCTAATTAGCATAGCCACTAATGACGGCAGACAAACTGTCTTCTGTAACTGTAAGTTATTTCTCCACCATTTAGCAGTGAGGACATGAGGTTGATTAACAGCACTAAAACCCTCCTCCTGGCTCTGATTGGTTGTTTTTGGCCAGGAGCGAGGTCTGCTACCTGCCTCAAAAGCGGTCTCCAGTTCACTTGGCATTCACATATGCATTGGTACCGCACCAGATTTCAGCCAAACTGAGGGTTTTGTCCACATCAGGCGAGTTGGATTGCGCATTCACCTCCCCAACCGAACTGGACTTTCTAGGCAAGCGGACTGCAGTTGGAGTAAGGCGAACTAACTGTGATTGGTGTTGAGTTATTAGCCAAATTCTTTGAAAAGTAGATTATATGGTTGTCAGCTGGAGATATTTCGAGCAGGTGAACAGAGAAAATCTTCATCAGTGCAGACAGAGCATCTGCATTGTGTAGTTTGAGAGAAAGGGAGAGTGTGTTGATTAAAATATATTTAGCTGGTGTTTAGTAAGTTTAAACTACCTTTTAAATGCACCAAATGGTACACCTGTGTCAATATGTTTTGGTGAATATTTTACCAACTCCTGCTTTGTGTGCTGCAGCCTTTGCCAGTCTCCCCAACCTGATGGAGCATTTGTCCGAGAACTACAAGTACTGGAAGAACCTGGACGACATGAAGTGCAAGAGCCTGCGTCCTCCGCCGCCCTCCTGATCTCCTGATCTCCTGATCTCCTGATCTCCTGCCTGATCTCCTGCTCTCCTGCTCTCCTGCTCTCCTGCTCTCCTCTCTAAAACAGTTAGTCATTTCAGCCGCAGCGCTAAAGTAGCGCATACGGCGAGGAAACGAGGCCAATTTCCTGACTAAAAGGAACGAGGTCGCTGACTGATGAGCACTGTGGCGCTGATCTCGTCTTCAATCCCGGACGCTTTTCTCGTTCCAACTGAACACGGTGTTCCACCGCCATGGGAAAAGAAAAAAACAAGTTTTTACCTGATAGCCCGAATGACTGTCATCCGCCATTTTGTTCTGGCGCCTCTTTGAAAATGCATGGGCCTCACGGCTTACCCGACAATCCGTACCAAACAGTGTAACACGCCGAAAATCTGCACTTTAGCAAATCAAGACATTTGAATTTTGAGCTCCGTTTTGCTCTTTGCAAAAAAAAAAAAAAGTTTTTTATTTTTTCTTTAAACCCTGTCATTTTATCTCTGAGTGTGGTTGCAAAGGAGCGACGAGAGCAAGAGGCGCTTGGCCGAAAGGTGAGCATCTCTAGCGATTGGGCTTCTTTGTAGATGTGAGTTTGCATCTCTAAAACTTCTGATACAGACTTGTGAAGGTGCTCAGCTGGAATTATTCATCCTTAATATCTAAAAAACAAAAACAAAACAAAACAAAAAAACATGTGTGTGGGACCAAACTGTAAGCAACCCCAGTAGCCCTGAGCAGGAAAAGTGTTGTAGGAAAGATTCCAAGAACAGATCTCTGGAGACGGCAGGGTGCGCCGATAGTTCAGCCTCATAGATAAAACCTGACAACCAAGGGCTGTTCTGTGTGCTGCGGACGTTTTAAGATCATGTAGCCTGAAAAAAAAAAAAATCGAATCTGCAGCTTTAGCTTCTTTCCCGTCTTTAATGTGTGTGAAAGCAGCCGATGTGGACGATGGAGATGCTTTTACCGAACAGAATGCACTGTACTGGGGTAAATGTCGAACTTTTAGCTTTGCGACACAAACTGTAGAAATGAACTGTGAGCATCTCAGCGCAAATTTTATGTGGATAAAACTTTTATTTTAGTAGTTTGGGGAAGAAATTGTCCTCACAGAGCAAATTCAGTTGTTACACTGAGAACATTCAGCCATTTATCCTCTGATTTGTCACACATCTTTATAAACAAATGTGACTCAGTCTGACCCATTAGTTGTTATCCAGTAAGATCTCTGAAGCCATAAACACGACCAATGACAATTCAGTTGAGTTTTTTTTTTAAATAAAAAGACAAAAAAAGAAAGAAAACCTGATCAAATCACAGATATGGTAGTATGCCCTCTGGTGGACATAACAAAGATTTGCACATCAAACAAGCAGTTAAATGTGAGCAAGAAATCACTTCTTCTGTAATTGTACATTTATTCATATATGATTTTTTTTTTTTTACAGATACGCAAATTTTTTGGTCACTTTTAGTTGAAAAAGTATGGCAACCACAAAAGCAGCCAGCAGGAGGATATTATTGGTGATCCTCTGAGCTGCAGCTACACACTGCAGAATCAACCAAAGGCACAGAGATTCCCTCATAGGTGCCTTACATCTCACTTTTCTCCTCACACACTACAGCATAGTCATAGTAATGGCTCCTCCTTTCTATACAAAGTGAATCACAAGAAAAGCCATAAGTGTCGTCGGTGATTTTTAGGATAAAAGAAAACACATCTGCGACGTTGTTTCGCGGTCTTCAGTCGTCCCGTCACAGCGGTCCTGGGTTTTACATTAAAAGGTTGCATTTTGTTGTTCGTTTTGCTCATAGTGTCAAATACCTTTAAAAAAACACACACACACTCACACAACTTCATCTAACATCGCTGTATTTATTGTCACTTTACGGATGATCACTTCCTTACAAAAACGCCTTAATCCTGTCGTGTGTCGCTGTTTGGTTGTGCTTTGCTTGTGCCACACTGTAAAACTACCTGATGCGTCTGCTGTTCATGTAAATACTCAGCATTTGCCTTGCTTCGCTTTTAATGTTTCTTCTTATTTAGTAAGGGGTGCAAGTGCAAAATTCTTATCTTATCTATCAGGTCAGTTTGCCAACTTAGCGACTTTGTTGCTATATTAAGTGACTTTTCAGACAAAATTAATTGGTGAAAATTGGAATCGGCAGGTCAGGCTATGAAGGATCGTTGAACGACCAGAAAGCTGCAGTCAGTGCTCCCCTGTTATTCACATTTCGGCTCGTCGTGTACAGAAATACAGAGAGCTGAAACACGGTTCCAGCTCAGATTATTTCACGGTCATGAGAGAAACATTTTTGCTATCCTGTAACTAGAAATTTTAGAGAGAGAGACAGATTTAAAATATTTAATATTCACACTTCAGACAGTCATGCCTTTTCCGCTGAGCAGCAGCCGCTACTTGAATGCAACATGCATTCTGTCTTTTAGCCCGGCAGAACCACAGACAGCTTCGCCTTCAGTGACGGCCGTGCCAACCCTGAGCTTTGCACCATTTATAGACGAAATTGTCATCAGAGAGATATATATATGTAGAGTTGAGAAAAATCTATTTTTGTGAAAATTATTATTAACATTGTTATTATTGCCCATGACAACTGTACTGTGTGTTTTTAAAGATTTTACTGCCTCTTGCATAATAGTTTTATGTTTTACGCTCCAGCTTCCTAAATTCTGCCATGTCTGATTGTTTTCAAAGCTACGTGTATTTTTCTCTCGCCACGTTATGTCTTATTTTTGACATTTCTGTCAAACAAAATAAAAGTATTGTGAGAGATGAATAAAGCATTATTTAACTATGAAGTGGCTACATCACTGTCACCAACGCAGATGTCTACGCTTTTAGTTTACGTCTGGTAAAAGTTTTATTTACCAGTTAACCTCCATGTTCAACATTGCTTCATTCTCTAAGCAAAATATGTGAAAGCTCTGGTGGATACACTGGTGTCCAGTCCTGCTTCAGGTGGCATTTTGTTATAGATGGTCTCACATTTTTCACCACCACAATCTGACTCATGGGAGAATTCATAGTGGATTCATTATGGCGAGCTAGCCAGGAGGTATCGCCAAACCACAGCACCTTCATCCATGTTTCACAGATGATGTGAAGATCTTTACCTGGAGTCTGCATAAAATAATCCCAAGAGTTGCAAATGACCCTGCAGCCATAGTTTTGACACCACTGGTTTAGAGGTATAGAAGCAGCACCAGAGCAGATCCGGGTAAAAATGGAAAATATATTTACATCATCACATGTAAACAGAAAAACTAAACTTTCTGCGTAGCTACATGGAAAAAAAACAATATCCCATTAGTTTGAGAAATATGATTTATTTCATGAATAAATAAACGTGCAATATCACATTTACAATGCGTGACATTTAAAATGTGAGCTTTGTTTGGCACTGATTGGTGCAATTAATTAAGACAGAACAACTTAGGAAGATTCTGGCAGCTGCCTCCATAACTTTCACCAGTATAAGCTGTAAAGAAAAAAAAAGATTCATTTAATAGTGAATGAAGATTCATTTAATCTTCATTTAAAGGCTGCCTGTTTTTAACACTGGGTTTAAGAACAGGCTATCCGCACTTGAACTGAAGACTTTTTTAAATGCCACTTTGAATTAAATTTAAGAATTAAAAGGAGGATGAGATCGTCCTGTAGTATAATCATGTTCAGCATAAATTGTGATATTTCTGGGCTCCGTTTGCGAGTCTCGTCAGTGGCTTCTCACTGCATATGAGTCTCTCAACGCCACACAAAAGTTTTAGCTTCAACGTTTTTTGCCTGGAGTAATAACGTAGTTAAGATGTCTGCGCCCGACTCAAGCTTTTGGCTGACAGAAAACTACATGAGATTAAATAGTCCTGCTGCAACAAAATTTAAGATCTGACTCCTATCTTTATTAAGACCAACTTACATTTTTATGAATTAAAGACATCTTAATGCCTTACATTTAGAAACATGGATTTAAAATGTTTTAAGGATGCATAGACACCCTGAAAACGGAAAACGTGAAATTTTGTTCCCTCTTATAGAACCACAGCAGGGATTTTTTGTTTCTTACCTCAAACACGATTCAGCTCTATGGATCTCAAACAATGATGAAAAGAAAAGCAATATTTTTTATTTCATTCACTTTAACTAATGAACTTTCCTCAATAAAAAAATAAACAACTAGTCAACCAATGAATGTAAACAGCAATCATCAGTCTACAGTCATATGATGAGCGAGGCAACGATCATCGTCCTTCTCTCCTGAGTAAAGGCTTTCGCTTTCAGAGTCCTCCGTTCTCCTCCAGCTTCTGGAACAGCGCCTGGCTGCGCAGCCGGGACTGCCTCTCCCCGTCCTTCCACAAAATCAGCAGGTGGTCCGTCGAGCACGTCACCAAGCCCTTCTCCCTGAAGCTCAGAAACATCTGGAAGAAGAAGTCTGGCGTTGGCGGCTGAAGAACACCGGCGCCGTCTAGAATGTGCTACGGAACGTTAGTCATGTCTAAAATCTCACGGGTACGTACCTGGACCGCTCCCGAGTGTCCAATCAGATCTCCAGTCAGCTCCAGCGTCCTCAGGTTGGGGATTTCCAGGGCCTTCTTTGACTGAGGACCGAGCTGTTTGCTCGACCGTCCAAAAGTCCACATACCGAAGAACCCTGTTAAAAAACAAAAAGGATTATTTGCAACAATACTGCAAACATTTCAACATTTGGGGAATTTGTGACAGTTTAGCATCTCCATGGAAAATGGAGAAAAATTAGACATAATCTCACATTTTTAAGCAATGAAAATCTGAAAAGTGATTTAGTCCCCCCTAAAAAATTAAGGACTATAGCTTAAACCAGAAAACACAACTGTGCGTGCGTGTGTGTGTTGACCTGCAGACGCAGGTTCAGCAGCCAAAGGTAAATCTTGAATCTCCCACATCCTCACGCTGCCGTCTTCAGAGCACGACATCAGCTCACTGAAACAGAAAGTGTCACACACCATCAAACACACAGCCATCGAAAACAGTTCAGTTTGTTCTCATATTCCCCCCCCCAACATTGATGTCTGTCTACATTTTTTCCCCTCTTTCTCCTGTCTGATTGTAAACTGAGACCCTTTGGATCCTTTTCAGAATCTCTGCAAAATGTGGTTTTAGTAAAAGAATGGATATGAGCAAATGTGAGGAAAATCCCACGAGAATATGAACTTTCAGATCTTCTGTACATATATTTCTGTTTGGGTCTTTTTACAGAAGAAAGTGCCTGTCACTATATTAGTCACTGATTGAAGAAACATCCCAATAAACTGAACTTAATTTTCACAAAGATGCTACAAATGAAACAGGTTTAGAACAGCAGCACCCTCGTGTGGCCAAAACGTGTGTTACGCTATGTTCATTTAAATGCTTACAAAATACTTTAATATTTTATGATTTAGTAGAGCCTATAATGAACATTATGTACACAGCCTATAATAAATTCTTTTCCAGGTGTAAACAGAAGTGGTTCAAAATTAAAGTAACAAACTGAGAGAATCGTTTGTTAAAAAAATACATAAAAGGTCAGGACGAATATTAAAAACAATTGACTTAAAGTTAGAGGAATTCAGGGGTGGAGTTACAACTGTGCGTTTTAACTCTTTAAATGTATATAAAACAATTACTGACTTAAAACAAGCTCCTATATATTGCTGAAATGATACTTGTAAGTTGGTTTTATCTAACCCTAACCCTGGAACTAATATACTTGTACTTTAAACCAAACAAAAATCCTCTTTATTTTAGCAGCGTAATGGTTGATGTGTTTTCAGTCTCCGTCTAGATTTCAGGAATGCCTTCAGATTTGTTCATTCAACTCATTTGGCTGCAGAGCAATAATCAAATCAAGTATCAATAACAGTAATTACTAAATGAATAAACTATTGAACAAAGACAAGGTGCAGCCTCGTACCCGTCAGACAGCAGCATGGTGTGCAGCACATTGGAGTCGTGTGCGGCCCTCCTGTAGGCCACCACAGCTTTGGTCACAATGTCGTACACATACAGCCCACTGCCCACCGCCGCCAGGATCAGCTACAAAATAAAAGCACACTGGATTTTTTTTTCTTTCCTCTCTCTCAAGAAAACCGTCACCTCCATGAAATATGGCACACTGCCGTAACTGCTGCTCTCACCCTCCCATTGGAGGTCAGGTGCTGGATGGACATCTCACTGGGCTTGGGAGTGGCCAGTCTGATTTCCATCTGGCTGCTGGGCTGAGACTCCTCCCACAGGATGTGCTCGTAGGCCACATTCCTAAAGTTAGCAGAGTCCCACAAGATCAACTCGCCCGCGTGGGAACCGCTGGCAAAAGTCCCGTCTGGGGGAGCAAGAAACCAGAGATTCTCCAAATAAAAATTATTCAAAACACAAAAGCAAAACAGGAAACGTTTCAGCTTTACGGAAGTCGGGAGCGGGTTAACGTTCTCTCTGTCTTCTCGAGAAGACCATCGCGAAATTAACTTGTATCAAGAAATTGTCAAATTAACTTATTTCAAGAAAACAAAAAATTAACAGTGAATTACTTTGCTATCTTGAGAAAACCATCAGAAAATTAAATCCCCTTGAGAAAACCGGAAGATAACTCATTACCTCGAATTTAACAAGACGTTAACTCGTTATCTCCAAAAAATAGAAAATTAACTTCATAACTTGAGAAAACCGAATACGACCGCTCTTGGCTTCCGTACGTCTTCAATGCATATTTGCAGGGGTTTTTTTCCCTTTGCAACCAAGCTGACCGTTGACGTTGATGAGAGCTCGGATCTGGTCGTGGTGATCAGAACAACGCGTGATCTCATCCAGCAGCACAGATGAATCCGATGACAGGGTCAATCTGTAGATCACTGTGTGGAAGAGAGACCCAATCATTCACAGCAACTTTAACGCTTCGTCACCAGATATAACCCAACTCCTTCAGTCACCTATCTCTTTATCCACAGCCACTGCCACACAGTTCTTCGGCAGTTCCACCAGAGCAGCAATTCCTGCAATAACACCAAAACATTCACCGGCGTGCTCTCAACCAGCAACATCACAGGCAACCCGTTGCTGGTGCAACAAAACGGACAACGTTTCCTCTGCTTTACTTTTGTTTAATTGTGTTTGGTTTGCTCTCACCGGTGTCGCTGTGCTTTTGTCTGTGACACAGCAGCTGGAAGTCTTTGTCCCAAACGCACAACTCTTCCCCGCCAGAGAGCCACACAGACAGCCGCTCCAGCACCAGCAAACACTGACACACACATATACACACACACACACACACACACAGAGGGAGAATGATCAGAGCAGGAAACACACCCCAAAGATGCACAGAGAACATCTTCATGGATGAGAAATATAATGAACCTGTACATGATGCAATTAACCTTCATCTGCAATCAAGAAAAAAAAGAGGCAATTACAGGTTTTACCCTTAAATAATAGCTGCGGAAAAATTCATTAAGAGTCAATTTCAGATTCCACCATTATCAGCGAGCAGTTCCGGGGTCCGTTTGTTTTATGTTCAGTTTGGCTCTTGACTCTTCTTGAAACGCAAAAGCAGCTTTTCTGTTAACCGCGGACGCGGTTATTTACGCCCTCTGGGTGGAGAGGTTCGCTAAAGCCTGACAAGTTATCAAAAGTGAGCAGCTCTAAGATTTCCAGAGGGTCTAAATCTGTTTAGAACACTGCCCCCTACTGCCCCTACTGCCTGATCCCTAGTACATTTTCACAGCTGCTCAGGTGGCTAAAAACTTAACGATTACAGATTAAGTTGATCAGATGTTCATCTCAAACCTTAAAAGCGTTATTTGACTTCCAGTGTCAGTACAAGGAAGTCACAATAAAAATAACTAACTTATAAAAGCGTACAATCCATTAGACTGGACATTTGTTTCGTTGAAATGATTTTCCCCTCCATTTATTGTGTTTTCTGTTTGTCTTTAACTCATGTAGTTGATAGTTTGCTCTCCGTGTTGTGACTTTTGGACTTCACGGCGGCGCGTCCGCTAAGAACAAACGCTTGTATCGAATCTCTTCCTGGTACCTTCACAGAAGACTGCAGGTCTGAAATGGTCTGCACTCTGTTTCCTGTGTCAGGATCCCACAACTGACAGCAGAGTCAAGGAGTATGAACAACGGCGACGTGAAGGAGGCTTTGTGCGACTGTGCGGGTCTGGAGGATACACTGAGGCTCCGGTCTGAGGAGGCGGTGATGAGCGACGTGAAGCCGTCACCGCAGGAGAAGGTGCTGATGGCTGTGATCTGCTGGGCGTGTCCTCTGAGCTCCTGCAGCCGCTCTCCTGTCTAAATCAGACAAAAACAACAATGAAGACACACTGCCTTGGAGAAGTATTACCATTTCAGCTGTTCCACATTTGGTTATGGTTCAACCGCAAACCTTAATGTATGTTGACAAGACATTAGCTGAAAAAAAATAAAAATAAAGATGCATTTTGTATCTGCATTGGGACTGCGGGTCGTTACCTCGACGCTCCACACCAGCACCAGGCCGTCGTCCCCCGCCGAAGCAAACCTGGAAGATAAAAAAAAAGCGATCAGTGCGCCTCGGCTGCCCGCTCCACGTAAGGGGATCGTTTCCACACCACCTTCAGTCGGGAAACCCAACAGAACGTCGGACTTATGGACTCGACTCGCCCTCTGACCCTGAACCGTCTTTCTTTCAAAGAAAGAAAAATAAATAAATCAACACAGGATGAACTGATGAAACAAGAGATTAAATGAAAAGAGAGGAACTGTTGAGGATGTATTTCTGGGACTTTCAAAAGCAATCTGGAGGGAATTTTCTGGCCTTTGCCCCCCACCCCACCTCCGACCGCAAGCCTTCAGGCCCCCGAGGAGGAGATTATTACCGCAGGAGTCCAGGCGTAAAGCGACCCCCACCTCCTGACACATACACACTTACTTAGCTCCGTTATAAATCCCCATCTGACCACTTATGCTGACCCAGTGTAGCATGCCGGCCTGCTGCTTGGCTTCTTTTTGTTTTTTTTCCTTTTGTTGTATTTTTATTTTCACAAAGAGAGACCGGCGGCGCCGTTCTATCTGCGTGCGCGGACGGCATTAGAAGTCTACTGCGCGCACAATCGCTATCTAGTGATGATGGGCCTCTTGTCATGCTCTGGAAGTTTGTAGTAGGTGAGGATCTCCTGTCAATCACAGAGGGATGGAGGCCAGCCAAGGGTGGAGAGGTTAGAGAAAAAGGTGGTAGTGGAAGGAGGGTGAGGGAGGTGGGGGGGTTTGTGGTCGGCTTACCTGAAGTCATCAATCTGCACCAGAAATCGAACGATGTCAAAATGTCCTTTCAGCACCTGCAGCTCAGTGAAGCAGTTTTTGGGCTGTTCCTCTCCGATGCACAACACGGGGCTTTTCTGCACACACAGGAGAGACAGAGGCAGGGAGGGAGAGAGGGAATGATGTGGTGAACTTTTAAAAACTACTATTTGTTGAGGGGAGAAAAAATAATTATATATATATATATATATATATACAGATGTGAAAGTAGTTTAAAATTTTGGGGGGTACTATGACAAAAAAATAAAAATAAAAAATAAATAAAAATTATATATATGCATATATATATCCACTATTGTGCACAGAAAGGTAGCAAGCATTTTACTTGCACACACACACAAGCATGCATGCACGCACACACACACACACACCCACATACACCTACTAAGACATGCTACTCTGTGTTACTGACATCGTGGAGATTCCTACACACGTCTACATCTTGAAATAGCACCTGATCCAAACTCTTGCCTGAGTTTGGGTCAGTTTGGGTTTCTTGTTCTTGAAATCTGCCTTTGAAATACAATCATGAAGCCTTTTTATCCCCTGAATGACACAAGCCAAGAACTTTTGGGTTCTGGACCTCAATAAAATTATGTATAAGTGCAGGTCTGGATCGCTCTTCTGCTTTTGTTTCTTATGTTTGGTAAAATAGTCACAGCATTAAATTGTCTGCGAAAATTAATAAAAATAAATATAATAAGTCACAGACTGTTCCTAGCACTGTGCAATGATTAATACATGAATAATCCTAATGGATTAATAGTAATTAAAAATAATAGTGGATCAAAGGCTTCAGAACATTTATACCACAGCAGGTATGGAAAACCACAAAAGCAAAAATTAAATCATATACAAATCTATTAATCTGTTCATGTTAAATAAATAAAACGTATAATGTTTTATTTAAGTATTTATGTCAGCTTGAGTCATGCAGATCTGATCTGATCATTTCCATAGCAACAATC